>NC_135212.1:49114897-49434897 GCF_052324685.1 Brachyhypopomus gauderio
AACATGGCTGGCTGGCTGGAGCCCATTTAAATGGATCCAGCGTGACTATTGTTGAAGCTCTTGTACTACAGGCTGCCTGAGGCTGCCGTCACACTCTGATGCTACGGCTGAACTTGCAGCTAGAATGCCAGCTTGTTTTGTGTGTGTGTGTGTGTGTTTGTTTTCCCCCCATAGTGCAGTGTTGTGGCATAATGCATGCAGGACAAGGAGCTTATTGCTGACAGCAGTGTTGATTTCTCCTTCTCCGAAATCCCCTCTTTTTTCATCAGGGTGATTGGAGGATTAGCAGCTTCATCACACACACGACTGTTGCCACACCGACCGCGCACCACCACCTCACACACACCGGGGACACTCGCTTCAGCCATGCTAAGCGACGGAGACGGCAGCCGCGTGTGAACCGCGCCCCGAAAGACGTGCGGTGACAGGCTGGTGAAACGAGCCGCGTTTCCTCCTTAAAGCCCTCGGCAGACCCGACGAATGACAGTCATCTTGTGTGCGGGAAAAGCAGGGAAACAAAGGCAGCCTACGCAAAGCTCGGGAAATGTTTCACGATGGCGCTAAGCCTGTTCCCCGAGGCGCAGACGACCAAACGATTCCAGGTCGGAAGAACCCGGTGCACCTGGCTACCCCCCCATCCCTTTTTCCACTGTTTTGCAGTTTCTTGCTGCTCCAGAGACAACGTACTTGTACTTCCGTGTCTCCTTTGACACATCGTGTCTTTAGCTCATTATACAGTGTGACCATCGAGGGTTAAAAACACCTAAAGGCAGTGACACTACATAAGCGAAGGCCGTCTCTGCTCATTCTAGCACCTTTACCAGGAAGTGGCCAATTCTAAGAAGCAGAAGAATTTTATTGGACTGTTCAACTGATACCTGTAGAATCTGTAGAGCAGTAGAATACACTAGAATCTGGGCAAACTGTGACTGAGCATATATACAGTTTGCCGTAAACTTAAGACCTCTCTTCTAGCCAGCTGTGCACTCTTAATTTCTTCAGTCAGCCATCTCTGCACATAAGCATGTTCTGCGCCTGAAACAGAGAAGAACTGAGTGAGACCCTGACTGCATAGAGGGCGGATGTACCCACAGGACCTGTGGTCTGGCCTGGGTTGAATGCCTTTTTATATAGATGATTCAAGGATACTGATACATTACATTATTGTGTGCTAACTGGTTTACACGAGAGTATCTATTTGTGTGGTAGGAATCTGACTAAAATGGACCTTTATTGGTTGATGTTAGGAAATGTCAGAGAAGCTCTCACTAATTTGTAAGTACAACTGTACGGCGAAACCAGGCTGGTTCCAAGGAGGATGTCATTTATTTTAGGAAGCAGAGAGGGTGGTGACAGATGAATGATCTATTCCCTGAGACTGTGATGAGCAGTCAGTGAGTCACGCATCTATAAAACCTTCAGGGAGTTTTCTCCATCTACCCATCCATCTATCCATCCACCCACTCAACCCCCCACAATTGATTTGTGCATATTTTCTACTCTGTGTCTTGTCCTATCCTTTTTGCCTATTTCCCTTTTCCTCTCTTTTCCCTCTGTTTCTGTACCTTCTTTAAGATTTTACAAGTCGTCCTCTGACTCTGACTCCCACATGCTCTGATTATCGTTTAATAGGGGCCGCACAGTCACTCTGGACTCCGTTGCTCTGCTTGCTTTGATCATACCAGTCTAATGTAACCCAAAGGTGAGTCCAAACATTTACGCCATCTGGCCGCGCCGTTCCAATTACAGACAGTATCCGTGCGGATTAAAGGTTCTGCTGGGTGACGTAGCTCCGACTGGCATAAGAACCAACGTAGCGTCCACGGTGCAAACATCTTAGCCATCCTTTCCTGTACCATCTGTCTAGAGCACATTCAGTTGACAAATATTACTTCATTTAGCTGCAGAGCTGCTGGAGTCCAAGTATGTGTGTGTGCCTTATTTACAGTGAAGAGTCACGTTGTTTTCTTCCAGGCAGTGGATGAGTAAGATGCTGTAATGTTGTGCTGGTAAAGAGCAGGTGTTCGGTGGGCTGGGAGAGGTGAGAGTAAAACCCATGGTAGCTATAGCGAGCATTCCCTATGGCGTACTGATGAAGAGGGGCATACCAGAGTGTAAACAACCTGGGGAGATCTTGTACAGCAGAGAGAGAGTGTGTGTGTATGTGTGTGTGTGTGTGTGTGTGTGTGTGTGTGTGTGCCTTGACTTTAGGTTTAATTTTGCATACATGCATTTGTACACTGCGGGCCCTTGACAGAACCAGTTGGAGCCACAGCATGCCTCAGCCTAATGGTTTTAATATGCTGGTAAATTGGGGGCAGGCCGGTTACTGTGTCATAGCTGGCCGACATACACAGAGGCAGTGTGTGTACTGTGGTGAAACAAACAGGCCTATTAACACATAGTGTGTTACTAACAACCACTGCAAGTGTCTCCATCTGCATTTAATGGATGTGTGTGTGTGTGTGTGTGTGTGTGTGTGTGTGTGTGTGTGCGTGTGTGTGTAATGGTTTAATATCAGGAGTGAAACAATGCGAGTGATAATTCATCTAAAACACTTTTTTTGATTTGTGATGGATATGACTGCATACGTATTTACTGTGAACATTTCCCTGTGTGTGGTTGTGACTCTGTAAACATGTGTCTGTGTGTGGTTGTGACTCTGTGAATGTGTCTGTGTGTGGTTGTGACTCTGTGAACATGTGTCTGTGTGTGGTTGTGACTCTGTGACCATGTGCCTGTGTGTGGTTGTGACTCAGTTGTGACTCTGTGAATGTGTGTCAGTGTGTGGTTGTGACTCGGTTGTGAATGTGTGGCTGTGTGTGTTTGTGACTCTTTGAACGTGTCTGTGTGGTTGTGACTCTGTGAACGTGTGTCTGTGTGTGGTTGTGACTCTGTGAACGTGTGTCTGTGTGGTTGTGACTCTGTGAATGTGTGTCTGTGTGTGGTTGTGACTCTGTGAATGTGTGTCTGTGTGTGGTTGTGACTCTGTGAACGTGTGTCTGTGTGTGGTTGTGACTGTAAATGTGTGTCTGTGTGTGGTTGTGACTCTGTGAACGTGTGTCTGTGTGTGGTTGTGACTGTAAATGTGTGTCTGTGTGTGTTTGTGACTCTGTGAACATGTGTCTGTGTGTGGTTGTGACTCTGTGAACGTGTGTCTGTGTGTCGCTGATGTGCAGAGCCACCATTAACCTGGGCCTCTGCCTCATTAGGGCCATGTCTCTGTTGCCATGGTGGTCTATTAGAGAGCTGAGATTAAAGTATGATTTGCATGTGAAAGCAGGAGCACGTGTGTGTGTGTGTGTGTGTGTGTGTGTGTACGTGTGTGTGTGTGTGTGTGTGTGTGTGTGTGTGTGTGTGTACGTGTGTGTGTGTACGTGTGTGTGTGTGTGTGTGTGTGTGTACGTGTGTGTGTACGTGTGTGTGTGTGTGTGTGTGTGTACGTGTGTGTGTACGTGTGTGTGTGTGTGTGGGGGGGGTGATGGGGGGAGGGGAGAGTAATGTATAGGACAGGAAGTTAAAATGGCACCACTAACATACCCATATCTTCACAGTTACCAGCTAATAACTATACAGCAGGTAAAGACTGCAACTGTCTATTTTTACACACCAATTAGCCTGCAGTGTAAAAAAATTCAATAACTAAATTTTAACACTTGAGTTAAGTATGCAGCAAATGTATTTGGTCTTAACTTCAGAAGACAGGACTGGACTTGATGTCTTCTGTCTCTCTCACTTCTCTGGGGTGGACGGCTGGTTCTGCATAGGCAGCTACACGCAGCTGCTTCCCTTTTTTACTTTACTTGTGTGTGTGTGTGTGTGTGTGTGTGTGTGTGTGTGTGTGTGTGTGTGTTGTGTGCACATGTATGAATGTGCATATGTACATGTGTGTATGTGTATGCATACTGTAGTGGGAGACTGAAATTATATTATGTAAAAACTGTTTGTGAACATATAAATGTCTCCATTGTTTTACTATGCTGTTTGTAATAAAAATACATTTGGGATATATGTAGTATCACTCGGAAGCACTACTTTTGAGATGTATAATTAGAACGTAATAATCATAATTATAGCACATCATCTTAAAGACAATGCTACATTATAATCCACCTTCAAACCCCCGTTTTTACTGTTATAATGTAGGCCTACTTAATGTAGATGAAAAGAATCCATGCGTTTAGAGTAGTGACGTAATTGACGTGAAATGTAACTCTTCAAAGGAACAACGCCTTAATTGTCTGAAAAATGTATTCAACCAACGACTGTATTTTAATCTCGCAGTCACAATTACAGCCTACGCGTCATATTGTTGGTTCCGTGGGCTCAGGTTGTTGTTGCTGTGACTCACACCCTTACGTGACGCACCGCCGGCTCCGCCTCACCGGCTTCAAATACTTCCATTAATTTTTCGCTATTTCTAGAGCGCTCGCGCTCACTCTCTCGCTCGCGCTCCGAACGGCCCACCATCGCCGTCCCGTGCGTGTGCGTACCGTGTGGGCTCGCGCCTCAAAGAGGCCCGCGTCTGAATTTTTATAATCACAATACCTGCCGCTCGCGGCGAAAGAAAGATCATCAATGAATATTAATGACTTGGTGGGGGAGGCAGGGGGGCGTTTGGCTGCCTCAGAAATCCAATGAAATGGAGAAAAATAGATTATACGCATCATTTTCAGAAGCCTCTGAAATCTCATTTGCTCTAGTGCATTTTAATAAGATTGGAGAGCGTCGATGGCTAAAGTCTCTAGTGTCGCTGAAGTCCCTCTTCAAGTGAATTTTCCATGCGCTGAATGTGTTTTCACACTTTTTAAACCGTCTTCCGCACCTCGTTGACCTTTACATTCAATATTCTAGCTTCCCGAACACTACTGAAGACACCTATGGACCTAAGGTACCTACAGAAAAGTATAGGGAAATAAAGGCAATTAGCCTAAATTAGAATTTAAAATCAAACACAAATGAGGGCAGAATTTCTGTTTAATAAATGTCTGATAAATTATCAAAGAACAATTTATCACAAGAGATAATTTCAAAATGCCTTTTGCATGTTTTCATAATAGTTATCATTATTAAGTCCTTCCTATAATTTAAACAGCACCTCACTGGGGTCTTCCCACTGAACATTACCGCACCCACAGCTGTGTGTCAGCTGGGACTTCACATTTCCAGCCATGGGGAATGTCCATTCACAAATATCAGTTGCAAATCACGGCAATACTTACGCACTCATCTGCAGAAAAGAAGTGTGTTGAAAGAATCATACTCAATTTTAAACTCTGTACTTTGTGTGGACTTTCACAGCTCAGAATGGACAGGAAGCATGGTCATGATGACGTGACCTCAGAGAGGTTATTGAGAAGGCTAGCGCCATTGCGGACTACAGTCTGGACTGATGCATTTTTATTTTATTTGATGATAAACATGGTAAATAATAAATAATCTCTTCCACCCACTTAATGGTATGTTAGTAAAATATACATGCTATTTTATCAATTGATCTGTTTTTTCAAAAGGATTTTTCTTCTGATGAATTAATAAACCACTGCTACAGTGTAATTAGCACTACCTGACATTTCAGCTTTGTTTAACAATGACTCAAAAAACTGAATTTTGGACACAACCAGAACATACTTCCTGTTCCCACTTTCCACTCGGCTCTTCACATTTACAATAATGTTGTAGGTCAAAAGATTTCCGTGTATGGACCTGACAATAAAGACCAAGACCAAGTGAAGCTGCCATATTTGTCAATTGTGATTTTCACCCCAATGTTAATGTGTCCCCAGAATTCACCCATGTGTGCAGTAAGAACACACAAACACACTAGTGATCACTAGGGGGCTGTGCTAGTGCCCTACCCATGCTGTGATGCCACGCATCATGAAGGGGACGCAAGGAAAGCAGCTACATCCAACAATGATCAGATACTCTAATGATAACAACAATAAGGAGAACCCACTGACATAAAGATGGTTCCAAATGATCCCAGGAACGTCTAAGATCTCTGGCTCGTCCTAAGATCTCAGGCTCGTCCTAGGAACAGCTCCCAGGCCACTAGAGAATATGAACTTGTACCACTGAACCAAACTCAGTGGTGTAACCCACTGAGCTATCCAGCTGATTATCTATATGGGCCTTTGACAATGGCCAACCTTTCTGTCATATCAAACGAACATGCTGTCACGTGGCATAAACATGCTGACGTCCGTGACATAACAAAGGTCGTTTATGTCCACGGAGTCTGGTGAGTGTCACCGTGCTGCAGGAGTGACACGTGAACCACGACGTGCGGAGGGAGGGTAACCTGCACCGAGCTCTCGTGCCCTTACGAGCTCTCACGTGCCCTCACGTGCTCTCACGTGACGTGCACTCACGTGCTCTCACGTGCCCTTACAAGCTCTCACGTGCCCTCACGTGCTCTCACGTGCCCTCACGTGTTCATTTGGATGTCAATACTCCTGCGTGTGTTTCTTCCTGTTCTCCGTCTCACGTGCAGTCCCATTTAGGCTGCAAGACAGCACGTGACACACGTGCTTGAATCATTCCACAAATAATATTGGCAGATGCAACGAGACATGAGGGACTGTATCTGTACCCAATCATTTCTGGTAAGCCTCCTCAGGTACTAAGATTATACCAACAACCCGATGTTAGCCGAACCCTTTGAGATGCTTGTTGATAAGAGGTGAATGCTAAGGAGATGTCTCAGGACATCCTGGAAAGTTCTCACAGATGCTAAGCCCAGGGTCTGCAGGCATGCCGCATGGTGACCTGGGTAAGACCATCAGGTCAACCTTTTCCACAGACCCACTGACCCTTTGGCTTTTCACTGCACTGATCTATTGTTATTGCAGCACGTGGCAGCTCTGTAAATCTCAGACAGGGGGTGATGGGAGAGTAATTAGAGTAAAGAAAGCTGAAGAATTAAAAAGAGGGCAATAGTGAACACTATAAAAAAACTGGGGTTTTCTAAAATGCAAATAAACAGTTTCACTCAAAGATAAAATTAGAGCACAATAAGATGATGGTGAATAAAACAGATCTAAACAAATTTTTATAACATCTTTTATAAAACAAGTCAGATCAAACATAAAACAATATGCTAACCTAATTGTCAGGGGAAAAAAGAAGCTATTTAGAAAATGTAATAACACAGACTTAACTGCATGAATTTACATTAATTTGTAGCTTTTGTATTGTACAGCTCACCAGTGCTTAATGAGCATTGAGGATCTGGTTTATATTCACTCATTGGAAATTTGTTCATCCTGATTATCCTCACATTTATTAGCTTATTAGCTATTTTACTTTGTTCATTTTAGCAGTTATTTTGTCTGGGTGACAGGAGATTTTTTTTGTTCTCTGCTTCTGCCGTCTAGAATGAATGTGACTCCAAACATGTCAGCTCTAGGGCTTTGGCTTTTTCTATGAATCTTTGAAAGAGAAAGCTCTGTAGTGGGGCACAGCGACAGTGGAGAGCTAGCGAGAGCTTCTGGATGCATGGGAGAGTGGGCCAGAAAAGAGAGCGGAGAACAATGGCTGTGTTGCAGTGTTTTGCGTCACACCTGAGTCATGCAGTCAATCAGTTCGATGGGCTTCTGCCGTCACCGTCTGATCCGTAGGGGGGGGGAGACAATGTAAAAGCCTTGTGAGACAGGTGAGAACTATCACATTTCTTCATTTGAGGCTTTGGCAACGAGACACTGTTTTATCCATAAACTGCACGGTGCTGCATTTAAAATGGAATATGACAATGGCAAGTGGAAAGATAGGTCATAGGGTCCCCCCTCTTATCAGAATATGAGAGCTGTGTGGCAGTGTATGCATGAGAGTATGTGTGTGTGTGTGTGTGTGTGTGTGTGTGTGTGTGTGTGTGTGTGTGTGTGTGTGTGTGTGTGTGTGTGTATGAAACAGAGAGAGAGAGAGAGAGAGACTTCCCACTCTGTTGCCTACACTTCCTGAGAATTGGAAATTTCTTGAGAATCCATAAATTACATTTGATTATCTGCTCCTTCAGTCGACCCAAAGGAGCGGAAATCTAGCTACTGGAACCTGATGTCAAAGGACCACTGACAGAGAGGATTTGTCATGGGAAAGAAGTGCGCTCACACACACACACACACACACACACACACACACACACACACACACACACAGAGCCAACCAAAACATCTCCACCCATACTCTGCGGAGATAGCGGAGGCATTTCTGCTGGGACAGTGCTGAGAGTCTGCTCAGCTCATCAGTCACACACTGATTTACGTGAGACTATGTACCTCAAGCCCACCGTGGCTTGGCAGCCACTTTGGACCCAAGGAATTTATTTATGTAGGAAGACAACACACCATTACTGTCTACATCAAAAAAGCACTTTCCTAAGGTTTGCTTTTCAATTTGTTTGTTCCATATTCTTAACTCTTTTAGTTGTGTTTCAGAGCATGCATTCTATATACTCTGTTATTGATTTACCATTAAGGTCAATGGGAGGAAAAATCCATAACCTTCCTCTTAAATAACCATCAGACACTGGCAACTGCAGTAGAATAGAATTTGCCCCTATAAGATTAGTTTCTCAATGTAACAGATCACAAAATGTGACTTTTCCCCACATTATGCAAAAATAACATCCCACTCAGCTCTCTTTCACTTAAACAAAAATGATGTCATCATAAACATGAGGCTTGTTCAGTTGCATCTCTGGTTCCTCTTTGATAATACAGTTCTTTGATTTATAGATGGTTGTCAGGTGGCTAATGTAAACAGTCTGACCTTGTGAGATCACCTTCAAGAGGAGGTCTGTGACCCAATGATTAAGTCTGACACAGTTATTTTTCCGCAGCCTGTTTTGATACATAGTGACAAATTGGCATAAAATGTATGCAGTCGGCTAATACAGTTTTAATGCATCACCATGTGTGTGTGTCAGCTACTTCACATACACAGACATTAGAGATGACAGGGTTTGATAGGCACAGTCTATATATATCATGGCGTATGTGTGAGTAATTGTTTCCATGCTGGCTGATGTGTGTATATATGTGTAAACAGGGCATGAAAGAAAGAGTGTGGCTTTTGATTTCTATATATGGAAGATCACCATTTTTAAGTGATTGTTTTCCATTTGTGGAAAAAGTAAAAAAAAAAAAAAAAAAACATTAGGCATCCTTCTCCCGCTCTATCATTTTCAGATTTAATATGAATCCCTAGTCACTATTGTTCTTTCATCTAAAACGGCCTCCGCCTCTTATCTCTTAAATCTCTGCTTGAAACATCCAGTCTTTCCCCAGGCTGCTGCCAGTCAGACACACATAACCCCCCAGAAGCAGCAGGGTGGATTTCACCACTCCTGCATTTCCATATAGATAGACCAAGACATTAAAGTTGTCTGCCTGCGTTTGTGCCGTAGTCTGTCCCTCTAGTTCAGTTCCGATTGAGAGACACTGCTCTCGTGAATGTTCCTCCCCTCACACCTTGCCAACCTCTCTGGCCGGCAAATCCGCCACACACTTCATTGTCTCGCGAGCCTGAACGAACCGTCTCGGCTGAGCGGGCCACTGTGCACTCCCAGCCCGCGAGGCGGTCACAGGCCGACGACACCCAGCTCCAGGCTGAACCAGGAAGGTACTTCGTTGGCAGGGAGTCGGTAGTCTGTTGTCATGTCTGCGGAAGGAGGGAGGGTGGCCAGGCGCCACTGCTGACGGGCAAGTGTGAATTAAAATGCAATTAAAACAGGCAAATAAGCTCTCCCCAGAGATGCTATTGAGGAGCAGAGAGACAAGGGAGCGTAGCGGTGGGGCTTGTGCCACTCTCGATTTGCATGACATTGGAGTCAGCAGTTGAAGAGCAGCGGGAAAAAACAGAGGATACAGGAGAGATGCCTTCAATATGGACCTCGCAGAATGCACAGAATCCAAACGCCACACAACTGAAAAGTGGGCAGCCTGTTTTTTTACATCTTTGTTTTTTACACCAGTCAAAGGCCCCGGCGCCCCTACACAAGCCCAACGCCATTGTTCTCCCCTGTCCACTTTTGTCAAAAGCCCGGAGCTCTGCGGTGCTGTTATTTCATAGGCAAGCCATGCAGTCTGGCGTTGGGAGACAATGAAGCGGACGGGGGAGAGAACCGCTGCTCGATACGCTATTGATGGATTCACCACTGCAATCCTGCAGGATCCTGCCGCACCCCCAGGGAGCTGCACTGTCTGTGGCAGCCTCCCTCCCCCTCGCTCAAGTATCCCCAACCCCCTCCCCTGCTCTGGGGAAGGGTGGGTGGCTAGTTGGGGGGGTAGCAGAGCAGCATGCTGTGGTACTTGTCCTCTGCTCCAAGCCACCACTCTCACCAGCATGATAATGACACTGACAGTGAGAGAAGCTGGTTTAATTGCACCCAAACGCTGATGGTAACTGAAGGTACTTGCATTATACCAGTGGCAAAAGTAGCGAGAATGTATGGAGCGCTTGACTTTTAACTGCTCAGTGTTTTGATATAAATCTGTTAACGAAGATTAATAATTGTTAGTTTAATTACATACTTTTCCTTATTTTTGAATGTTGTGGATGACACTCACCAACCAAGATACTAAAGCCACACCTGAAGTTTACTGCGAAGCTATCAAAGTAACACTTCTCTAAAATCCAAGCTCTCCCACGTTGTGTGCAGTTTTTATATCTGTCTGTTAGGTGACTAGAACATAATGACCTCCCACTAAGCTGAGTTAGAATCGCTGCAGGCCCCTCTTAACATTTTCTCCTAATACCCCTCTAGCACTTCACCAATCCTCTTCTTTATCCCTTTATGGTAGGATAAATGTGACGCTTGGCTGGGCAATGGGAGCTTCTCTCTCCCTCTCTCTCTCTTTCTCTCTCTCCTCTCTCTCTCTTTCTTTGGCACTCTGGTGCCAGGCACTCAATGAGCAGACTCCTGTTTTGTGTGAAAGAGCCTGAGAGAGTCTGTACTTGGAGACACGGCACGGAGGTTACAGTTTAAGATCTCCTTGAGTGGACCCTTAGCCAAGGTCAGATGCTGTCTGCTACTGATTGCAGACCAGTTTGCCAGTCTTTAGAGATTCTCTTATAATAGTTTTAGGAAAGGTGGAGCAATATGAGCACAAAAGGGCATTTGTTCAAGCAGCAGAGGAGAAGATAATCATAGTCAACACAGGCTCTTTTGGCTGGCCTTATAAACAAGAAGTATGGTACTGTTGGGGGTGTTCCAAAGAAAAAGTTTACACAGTTCTGTCAAGGAAAAGGATTGAAAATGAAGTTACGGTTAGTTTTAGTAATTCTGTGCCTTCAATTTATATTTGAATTATTCTCATTCACATTTGAATTATTTACATTTATGTTAATTCTTTGCAGCTTTAATTTAGCAGCCTTGTTATTTCACCAGACCCCGAGGTCTGAGAACTGCAGAAGAAAATGCTGGCGCATTGCAATTACTGGTTTTATAAAGTCGTTCTCCCATTGAGAATAAAATGGTAAAGACTGGTCGTGCAATACTGTGCCATATAGCGAATGGAAGGTTTTGAGTCGCTCCATAATTTCGTCTAGAATAACCTTGACTCAAGACGTCAAGGTCAAACGCAAATTTTAAGTTTTTTTTTTGTCTGTCGATTATTTTCACATCACAGGTTGATGTCTCTGTAAACCTTTGAAACATAGTATTCCTAGTTGCTGCTACTGCCGCGTGGATAATGTGCATTTGGGTTAAAATCACGTTTCCTATTAGCGGACCGGCGGAGTAGATTACCTCCGCAAACGATGCGCTTGGTTTAAGGCGTGAGTGTAAAACAATGGCAGCATATCAGCGGTACAGTAACACCATCGTTCATTTCTCGTTCCGCTTTTTTTTGCAGCAGGGCGTATTCACGTCTCATCCGAATACGAAGGGGCAAAATTTCGCACAGCGATCCATTTCCTCTCTTTGTAAACCATTTCCCGTCGTGATCTTTGAATCGTTGTGCATAATTTTAAGTATTTCACGTTGTGGGTATGATTTTTACGCTTTTAATCACAAGTAATGGTGATATTTTGCCAGTTCTTCTTTATTACCATATAAGGACGGGTAGCGCTATCGCGGGCTCGTCTCGCCATAGGTCGGCTGTTGCCGCCTCGAGCTCCACGTTAACCCTTCAGTGGCTCAATTTTATTCGTTGGCCGCTGTCGTGAAACCAATTAATCATTCCCTAAATATATTGTACACATAATAATGAATAGCAAAAGCTGTAGTCGTATTATGAGCACGTCAATGTCACATAACTAAACATAACAGCTGCGATTTGGTGTTCGTTTTGTGGAGTATCGCGGATGGGTTTTTTTTTTTTTATCGCGGTGTCAAGTCGTTGTATGAAAATGTAGTATTTCTGGGCTGTAATGGCAGTTTAATTAATCGTCAAGTGTTAAGTCAGCAGTGTTGAGAAGTATTGTGGTATTAAAATTGTTTTTAAGAGACTCCGGAGGGAATGGAATACAGCATAGGAATTATTTGACCTACATTTCTCTGGTAGCCTGTAGCTTACTAATAATGGGATTTTGTCATGCAAAAATATATTTAGAGCTCATTTTATGGAAGAAATTATATGACAGTATACAATGGATATAGCTCATTACTTCGTATAAGTCTAAGTAGTTTGAATGATAATTGTCAGTATTAGGCCTAACAGAATTACTAATGCCACGCGCAAATTGAGAAAACTTAATTTCACGAAGCTTTCTTGCATTTTGTATTCACCATAGCCTGCACTATACACGAATGCACAAGTCATAAATGAACTGCATTTACATATGTGTTACACTATGACAGCTACCGTAAATAGGTTGCAAAATGAACTTATTATCCGAAGCATGACTTGGCAAATAGGTTTTTGGTAGTCTAATGTCGAATACATCAACTTGTCTGCACCGCATTCTGAATAACATCTTCACACCCCCCATTTGACCTTCACCGATAGACTTAACACTTAAGTTTATTTGACCACTAATTATTCATATTTCGAGATTAGAATGGGACGGAGAAAGAGCGGAATGAAGCAGGATTGTACTGTGTCCATTTATGCAACCGATTCTGCATCTACAATCAACCGTGCAGAGTGATTGCAATATTTGGAGTGTATTGTAACTACAATATTTGCCACCCAGTCCTACAGCAGGTTCTCTGTGGGATTAGTGAACCAACCCCCTCCCGCATGACGTCACCAGCCTGCCTATTGCGTGAACTCTCCTGTAGCAACAGCACTGAGTGTATTTCACTGCTTATCGCTAACGAGGAACGAAATACGAACGGGGTTCAGCGGGAGAGAGAAACAGGGCGGGGGGAACGATTCAATCTAAGCCACGGTAGCTCCAAAAACTCGCACGAATACGTTTACGAAGCGAAAGCATCAACGGATAGACGCGTAAATCGCTCCGCTCGCCTCAAACGCCTTGGAGCGAAAATGGATGTACCTGCCGTGGGGGAGCATGTGTTTGCGGTGGAGGGCATCGAGAAGAAGCGCATCAGGAAGGTGAAACCACCGCCAACTACAGTTATTGTTGATAATGTCGTAGGGCATTTCGGTTGTGCCATTGTTTGTTTGTTTGTTTGTGCTTAACCCGAAACTCATCACGAATCTTGCACGTTGCAGGGAAGAGTCGAGTATCTGGTCAAGTGGAGAGGATGGTCCCCAAAGTAAGGCATCGTTTTATATCGTTTTATACCAGCACCGACTGTGTTTCTGAACTCTTGTTATTTTGTAAATGTAATGGCACACAGTGTGGGGCGCAGGAGGAGGTGGTGGAGAGGTGTGTGTTTCACATGTAGCCACGGATTCCATCACTAATTTATGCCAGCGAGAGGGGGGGAGCGATCTGCCATGTTATCCGATTTTAATTATTTCTGCATAGCTGGCGGATCCACTTGAAAGTACAGTGATGTTAAAATGGCCACCGCGTAGCCTCCTTTTGTTGACTACACGAAATGCTGTTAACAAGAGGTCCGTTTTGCACAGATTCCCCTCGTGGGTCCTCATGACAAAGTTTTTGCATGTATTTCTATTCTTCATTTTGAATAGGCTAAACGTTACAGAGTAGTCCTGCGTAGCTCATACGTTTCATTTGCGAATCGCAGTTTGTTACCATGCTTATTTGAGTCAAAGTAGGGGCGTTAAAGGCACATTTTATGATTTTGTCTTAACCTATTTACAGATACAACACATGGGAACCGGAGGAGAACATTCTCGACCCACGTCTTCTCGTCGCTTTCCAGAACAGGTGAGAGTGAAGACGAATAGCTGAACTTGAAGTAATGCCCTTATATGGTCATGGGAGGAGGGGCGGGGCCCCTGCACAGTCACCGCTTGTCTCGCGGTGAAGCCCAAGATTGATTGCAGCCCCTTCAGCAAGGCCTAACGACTACAAAGGCCGTCTTTGATGGTTGCTGTCTAACAGTTTTACAGTGTGTGTATATAATACACCAAAACAGTCCGTTTACAATACTGTTCAAAGTTATACGAAACAGACGATCAATGCAGAATAAAAAAAAATCTATGTAAAGAGTGGACGTTCACGCACAATGAAAAAAAAACCATGCATTATGTAAAAGCTGCACTCTGCGTTATGTCAGTACCATTCATGCTATGTGCATTTCTGAACTGAAGACCAAAGGGAAAAAAACGATAGAGAAATATGATGCAGCACCTGTTATCTATTCATCTGTCAGCAAAACAACTTTGGGACACTTAAACATTTTGACTGACGGCAAACTTAGTGAAACTGCTCATTTTAAAAGGGTTTGACTCCTGATCAGAAGAAATGTCTCCTTAACAGAAGAAGTATGCAAGGAAACAGGAGAACCTGTCAGCAAGGCTCCCGGCCCCTTCAATACTCTTCATATTGACTTAGCATACTGATTTTTTTGTTGGATGAGTGCCAGGCAGTGAGAGGAGCTGCTTCTATTCTGGTATTCCAACAAGCAGTTAGACCACTCATGTGCTGATTTTTGCATAAACACGTATGGGCAAAAGAACGTTGCAATTGGGGGGGGGGGGGGTATTAGTGGTGTAGGTGCCATTAAATTCTGTGTGACAGAGCAGTGCCTTTGCTTTGCGTGCTTGGCTACTGACAAACCATTTTATTTATCATGTGAGTGGAATTTGCATTAATTAAGGGAACATCAGTCAGTGTGAACATCACTCATCACCTTAGCAGGAATTTATTTAGCCATTTATCAGATATAAGCAGCAAGCAGACCTTTCTTAATGTCTCTGGACAAAGCAGATTGGAGCATGTAAAGGATACATGTGCTGCTTTGTTCTTGTTTAAATGCCATTGTGCATACATAAAGAATAGAGGTTGATAAGTTGGCCTTTTCGTGTCACATGGGCCTTGGTATTTTGTAGCTACATGGCAAAGCAAGGATTTTAGGAATTTGGCCTTGAGTGAATCTTATTTACATCTCTTGTTTTAGCAAGGTAGTCTAATTACAACATTGTCTTATTATTTTAATCAGCTGTCCAAGCATTGTGTCAAGGTTGCACTCAGGGTGAATTATATAGTTGAGAAGTAAGGCCTTCTCCTGAATGTGCTTGAACACTTACCCTTCTGAAACTACGTGAGCACAATCTTCAAGTAAATACCATTGTTTGGTTTTCTAAAGGAAACAACTATTGTGCACTACCATTGCTTGTCTTCAAAAATTAAGGTGTTTGTTTTGTCTGCTTGGTTTCAGAGAGAGACAGGAACAACAAATTGGATACCGCAAAAGGGGACCTAAACCCAAACACCTCCTAATCCAGGTAAACACAGCCCCAGCTGATCTATATTATAGTGTTACCACTGTTCTGAGGAAGTCACATTAGTATCTATAGCCACACGTTCCTTTTAAGACATGACTGTGTTTAAGGAGGTGTGTTCTTCTTATTGTGAGGTTATGATTTTATGGTATTGTGTTAATATGCAGGAGTAATTCTGTATGCAATATGTTCCTTTCTATATGATCTCTTCTAATGTTATAAGCTGCTAGGAGACAAAATATGTTTAATTGTGTCTTAGATACATAGTGTACAACTGACTCTTAGAAGGATCCAATGTCATAAGTGTCAGAACGTGCAGATACGCATGGATAAATAGCCAATTCAATCACTTCCTAGTTCCTTTGTGATGTGATGTTTGGTCTCTTTTTCTCAGCTACCTGCATTTGCACGGCGATCTAGCATCCTTGCTGGTCTTCAGGAGACATCGCTGGATGAGGAGAACCATCTCAAAGTGGATTCACTTCAAATGCACCGCCCCCATCCTCAGCATTACCAGCTTAACAGCAAGAAACATCACCAGTACCAGCCCTGCAGCAAGGACATATCAGCAGAACCACACATCAATGGCAAGAAGAAGTACTTTTACCAGCTAAACAGTAAAAAGCATCATCACTATCAGCCAGACCCCAAAATGTATGACCAGCAATCCACAAAGCCTAAAGAGGTCAAAGGTCACGACTTGTCCATTAAAGGGTGGAACCTCCCTACGGACCTGCAGCAGAACAGGGAGCAGGATAAGGATCCTGACTGCTTAAATAAAGTGAAGGAGCTGGCCACAGAGCGTAAACTGCCTGCTACTGCTAATAAAGAGGATCAAACGGTGAAGACGAGCTCTAAAGAACCCAGTGGAATCAGCAGCAAGATGAAGATAATCAGGAACAAAAACAAAAATGGCCGGATTGTCATTGTGATGAGCAAATACATGGATAACGGGGTCCAGCCATCCAAAGTGAAAAGTGTGGATTCTTCCACAGTGGAGAAACCACAGCAAACTGAGGAAATTATAAATGGCAGCACCGACAATCTTCTACCAGTGACATCAAGCCAGGAGAACGGACTTTTGGAAGACCATGGTGTCAGTAGTGCCTCTGCTCTCGGTGAATGTGTTCACAAAGTGCCCCACAAAAAGTTTGAGCTCTCAAAAACGAAACCTGATATTGAGGTGGAACACAAAACGGAGCATGCAGTGGATAAGTTTGGTTTGGCAGACGATCGGCCTCTGCAGCTGACCACCAAACCCGGTTCTTCACCAGTTTCGGCTCAGACAGACATGGCTTCCCAGAGGAACTCTCCAACACACCAGCACAGCCACCGTAAGCGCAACCTATCTGACCCTAATGAGAGCAACAGCGATTGTAAGAGGTTCTTCAGCTCCAGGAGTATCAGTGCTCCAAACCCAGTCCTTTCATCGCCTGAGAGGGAACCCATAGACCTTCATTACTCTGGCCGTAACACCACCAGAGCTTACAGCTGTGAGTGTACTGATGCCATTCCTGAAGAACCTATAGATTTGAGCTGTGGAAGGACTAGGCTACAAACAGAAGACCCCACAGAGTCCCATGTGACCATGGAGGACGTACCGCAGACTTCAGAGAAGCTTGAAGAGCCAGTTAGTTGTTTTAATCCGTTTGTTGGTAACATTATCATTACGGATGTCACAACAAATTGTCTCACAGTGACGTTTAAGGAATATGTCTCAATTTAATGACCACTGATTTGATACACTGAGGACAACTGATCCATGGATTTGTATAGGTGTAATTATTATGAGAATTCTGTACATGTGTAACTAATAACCTTTTTGCAGTGTAGTTTTTATTTAATTGGGGATATTTGAAGGCCTGTACATGCACATTGCTTGTTTTGGAGAAAATACACTGAGGTTAAGAGTTCGCTATAGTGTCACAGAAAAAGCACTTAAAAAGCTGAGCTACTTCACTCAATGGGCATGACGGTAACATAGACATGTGTACTTCATGCTGAGAACCAACACTATTGTAATCATCTCTTTTAACCACCTTGCTTTCTTCAGTGCTTTCTTACCGTTTACAATATTGCACCTTCCGTGCAAATGTGGTTGTCATTTTAATGAGTTTAATCTGAATTGACCTTAATGTCAAATGGGTTTTCAGTTAATCAAAGGGCATGTTGCCTTGCACTTCTAAGTAATTGATTCCAATATCAAAGTCTTATAGCATATGTTTGCAGGGTGTGTTAGCCTTTAGGTCTTTTGTGCAATGTTGAAGTAGGGGTGGGTGATTGAACATTTTTACAATGTAATAATGCTTATATTAATACAAAACAATGCACATAATGTACCAGGATATTTGATTTTGTTGAGGTTTGCTAACAAGCTAAAACAGTGAAGTCAAAGAAAACCTAAATACTGGGAGGACATTAACATTTTATTCCACCTTTTGCCAAAATGCTGTTGATGAGAGCAGAAAAAATAATCGGCTGACATCATATTAACTACAGATTAACTACAGATTAACTTCTCATTTCAGTTTTAATTTGTAAGTGTGACAACACTGGTTGTTGTTTACAGACTCTTTATGCCTGGTGTAAAATGTATGAAACCTACAGTTTGGTCAGTGTACCAACAATATCCTTGATATGCTCAGAAATGTGTATTGGAATGTGATTCATTGTGATAACAATAGCATTGTAATATTACCCACCCCTAAAATGAAGAAAGCTCAGTCAGACTCACCTCAGTGTGGACGGTTATCTTCACCTAAACATTAAATATGTAAGCTGCACTTTGTCATTGTTTAAGATGATTTGTCTCTTAGAAATGAAGAAAGCCTGTATTACACTGATTAAGAGAGTGAATTTTCCATTTTATACTATTGTGATTTTCAATGCTGATTGTTGCGTATAGCTACCATAACATGTCTCTGGAATATCATGACATATTTGTCATGAAATGTAAATTAACCTAAAGGTCTTCATGTTTATTCACATTTAACCTGCTTATTGTCATGCAACTTTTTTTTTTAACCAGAGGTTGACTTTAACGAGACATAATAGCAAGGTATGACCGGTCAGATTATTTTATAACGCATAACCCTGTAGCACAGGCAATTGTACAACTGCTGCTAAAGTGTATTAGTTAAAGTAATTTTTCATGAGAAAATGCTGAATATACTGTAGTCTACATTAGAGACAAAATTTGCCTTAAATGAACATGAGATACAGAATACACAGTGATTTTGTATGGTACCAATATTTTTCAAAGCTTACTGTAGCGATACAATCTTTATCAGTACCTTAGCCAGTGAGCACATGTGGCAGGTGACAGAAGTGATGACAGTACTGGTCCTGTCCTTAAGTAGAACTGACCAGTCCCAGTCTATGTAGCCACCCATCATGTCTGGCTAGACTGCTGAAAGCACAATACTAGTCATCTGTTTGAAAATAAGCATTTTTGACCAAACCAAAAATAACAAACAAACAAGATCCTAACTTTTCCATGTAGTACATGGAGTCAACTTCAGTGATATTAAGACGGAGGTGTGGTTAGCTCATTTCATTTGTGCAGTCCCGGTTTGCTCACCCTACACCATGTGCCTGGGGTCCTTGTGAAGATGTACTGAACTACACTGCTGCTCTCTACACACACGTCTTCATATCTGTTGTTCATTTCAGAACTCGACCCCAAATGCACACAGTACTGAAACTCAGTAAAAGTCATCTTTGATAAAGGAATAAAGGCATCGAAGTAAAGGGTTGTGTTGCAGAGCATTTCTGTGTGGTCATTTATTTTTTAAAGATGTTTGTAAGTCCTAGTCCATTACTTGCATGTAGTTATCTGCACTGAGTAGTCCCAGAGACTGGAAGCGTGCTGTTATGTGTAATTTTGCCCACAAATTGTCCTACAAGTAACCTTCATGTTTTTAAATTGAAACAAAACATCTGTGTTTTGTTTCAAGTAATTTTCAGTGATATATTCAGAACAAACACAATCCAACTTTGCAGTAGTACAAACCAAAGTTATATAGAACACTTAATAAAGGCTTGCTAGTCCTTGTCGTGTAAGCGTGACCCAGGGCCTAGTAAAGCCAAAGTCCATGGTGTCCTCTGAGGACACAGTGTCTCCTAAGAAGAAACCTGGTGCTTGCGCTGCATGATTGCCTTAAATTATAAACCTAGAACAAACACTAAAGTCTGGATAGCAGGTTAAGATCATTTTGCAGTTCATTTGCAGTGATTCATGGCTAGGAAAGAGCTGGTCCCTTTACAGCAAGAGTCTGTAATGTGATCTCTTCAGCAGCCACACTCTTCGTATGTCATCCACATGTGGTAATGGTAATGTACAGTCAAAACATGAGTAATTAATGTGTAATTACTGTGTAATGGTGAACATGTGTCCAAACACACGATGCCCGTGTGCCAGCACATGCAGGTCTAATAGGCACTTCAGTTTCATTGATATTCAGACCAGAACAGAGAACTCATAAAATGGTAGTCAATATTACCTACTGTCTTGCACTATATAATGTCACATTGAAACTTTTCAAGCTTTTGGAGCCTCTTGTCCTCTCACTGGTATATGTTAAAATGGCCTTTAAAAACATAGTGTAGTCGCAAGATACTGAATATTTTCAGTTGATAACTGTGACCTGTTGGCCACTCAAGAGATTTTCAAACTTGAGTGCAACATCATTTCTTTTTAGTCACCTTTACACAGACCCTGTAATGACATGAAACTAAACATCACAGATGAGATTAATTTCAGAGAAAAGTTAAAATGCAAGGCTAACCTATTTAAAATACTTCGATCCGGATTTTGATGTAGTACACAGCTGCAGTTTGTGTACCATGAGTAATAGTTATTATTGTCCCCTTTCAGTAATATTTCAGATTTCAGTAATATGCCCTTTGAGTACTACACCATTACAGTAGTAGGTACATAATATTAAATCAGTATATAGGCTATCCATTAAAAAAAATCTCTCGGTTCAAAAAATACGCTTAGAGGTCGAGTTTTAACTCGTGATTCAATTCAGTAAAGGTTCACTTTTAAATCACTGACTGAAATAGATAGCATATATGTCGGTGTTAACGGGTAATAACCCTTTAAATCGGACCCACATCTATAATCGAGAAACATTACATTTCCAGCTCAACAATTCCTATGCATCAGCTAATGAGAGTTCATTTCAAGTTGACGAAAGGCTTTTCTGGTAGGTTTTAGTCTTGGAATCGAATCAATAAGGAGACGGATGTTAAATGATACGAATGGAATGAAAATTTTAATAAAACTTCCAATCTAATTACTCCGAAATTAATTTATGCAAATATATAAGTTGGGTATGATATTTAGACTACGCTGTAAGTATCAAGAATTGTTCATTTAATAAGAAATAACACCGTAAGCACTCAAAAACTGTACTGCATTGTCGTTGTACGTCTACGTAATGAATACGACAGTGGAGTTTGACTTCTGCAGTCACGAAGTGGCAAAAACTACATTTGTGTTGCACTTGTTTGCAACAGTTGCGTCTATACGCAAAACCACATTCATTGGTTTGTCAACTACACCACGAAGGGAAAGTGTGGAAGTATTCTGGTCAGCATGTAGTCTGGTAAACACGTCTCAGCCAACTAGACTCGACACTTAAAAAAATCATATCAGTTTAAAACGGGACATTGTACGTGGCTATTCAAAAGTTACCTCCATTTCAGCGAGTCTCGCATTTCAATATCAGTTATTGATTTGCCGGTATCTCTTACACCTTTATGTATTTAACACGTTGCTTTTGACCTCCCAGTGTTAGACCCGCAATACCTTCACATTACTGTGTCTGGAAGAAACGTTAATCACGGCGACCATTTAGCGGCTGAAAAATGTTCCCGCAGCTGGAGAAAAGAAAATGGCTGTCGTGCAGTTATTCACATCACTGAACACAGGCTGTGGGAATAACACCGTGGTAATATCACTGTGGGAATAACACGATACACTGACGCCTTGGTACACGAAATTAACCTGAATACGCCGAAGACCGCAAACAGCACGTCTTCCGTGTACCGTCGAAAACTCGGCATATTTAATGACCAGAGGTTGTAGCCCATCACCCGCTCCGTGTGTGTGTGTGTGTGTAAGACGTTATATAAGACGCACATAAAGCACCCAGTAAACGAAGATGTGATCGTTATTTTACTGTGCGGTGTTTAATTCGTAGTGACCGTCACTATACCGGCGCTGTCATCCCGCTGTCATCCCGCAATCTCGTTCCGCACGTTCATTTGGTTTCCCACAAACTGCAAACATGACCAAAGGCAGCATGATATTGTACTTAGGGCATTTATTATTTCCTTATTTTACAGTTCAACAAAATATTATTCAGTTTTCAGTGACATTATTTGCGTTTAGAACATGTAGCCTAACAAAATTAGACCATTGAGTAGAATGAGCGAGAGAGATAGATAGAGAGAGAGAGAGAGAAAGAGGGAGGGGGAGAGAGAGAGAGAGAAACCTAAAGTAATAACGTGGTAACCTGTAATTTTGACAGGTGAGCAGGAGACCTATCACTGGTCTATTTCTGAACCCATCCATTTTTAAAACCGACATTAGGCGTTTCAGTTGTTTCCGAAACACTTTTGCTCCGTTGCTTAATATCTACATGTCAGAGTGGCCTTGTAGATCAATTAAAAGTCATCAAATGTGATGTTTACAGGTCGTGCAGCACTGTGCAGTAAAGCCGCGACTGTCGCCATTGCAGCAATGCAGACACGCGCCGACCCACCGACTGCGTCACCAAACAGCCTTCGCATCGATCATTTAATCGCTGCTGCCTAAATCAGGGGAAATTATTTTAATTAAGAATGCAATAGCATTCGGTTTTTAGAATGTATTTTGTAGGTATTGGCCACTCGAATCTAGCAGAGATCGTTTTATTCTGTCTCTTTGTCCTATACGGCTCTTTGTCCTCCCATACGCAGCAGCTATCGCCCAAATCCAATAACTAATACAAAAATACGATGTCGTTTGCACATCAGTATCAACGCACACATATCAAGCTCAAAAGCAGGAAAGACTATTTAATAAATATAGGCTACGTTGCTGTCTTTCCATTTAATACTTCTGCGATTCATTTATTGACATATGATCCTACGATTATAATGATCTGTACTTGATATTCCGCAATTTTCATGACGGTTTATGGGATTTAGGTTATTTGTATTTTTAGTTGGTGTTGTTACCGTTTAGTTAAAATAATTATTTACACATTGTGTATGGTCTGGTTGTTAGGTTCAGCAGCTATATTATGGTGCATTAGACTAATATCGCTATGTAAGTTTTTGATGCTTTGTCCTTGATGACCAGTTTACTGTTCAGGTGATTCTCCCTCTGCGTTTGTCCTACAATTACTTAAATTGTTATTAATTTACATTTGCTTATTATTATTTTGTGAAATAGGTGAGTTTCGTTGTCAGTAGCCTTAATATGATGCTATTTAGTTAACATTGGAAATTGGTAGCAAAATAAAACGAATAAATAAACCTACGTACCAATACGAATAGTCGAAATATGTGTAAACTAAATATCGAATCACACATACATAGGCTAGTTTACGGGTGTTTTGCTGATTAGAGTTGGCAGATTTAAAAAAGAATGTTTCGACGGCTGCTGTAATAATTGCTTGTCTAAATTAAAGTATAATTTAATTTGTAATACAATTCTTATTAAATGGTGCATACAAGAATTCGTAATATTTGTTACCTTGTATAATTTTACCACTAATTTGAATGTTAAAAAACATCAAAAACGTTCAGTGTGAAAAAAACCTTATTGATATTTTTCATGTTATCTTAACACACACACACGAGTCCAAAATTGTATTTCTTTCTATAATATCAAAAGGGACAAAAAACATTTGCTATTATAACAATACTGCAATTAGACCTACTGCTTCAATTTTATTGTAAAAATAAGTACATCACAAATCGTAATTATCAACCCTATATTATTAATTCCAAATGCTAAAAGAAATTTATTAGTAGTAATAAATTAGTATTACATTTATTATTACTAGCCTATTGATATTTTGTTGATTATGTATTACTCTTACTTATACTTATAATTATACCACCGCTTCATCGCTTCTTTTGGACACACACCGGCGTATCAGTACTCGATAATAGCTCTTCAAAATTGCTCTGGTTTTACCAGAGCTGAAAACGGTAAAGCTTGGCCATCTCAATTAGATATTGGCTACGACATTTAAGGCTGCTGTTTATTCTCTGTGCGGTAGCCTATACTAAATCTGCTTTAGTATTTGTTGTAGTTGTAGATAATATCGCAATCTTAGTTTTGGGAACACCTTTTCCGTCCCAGGTGAGTCTATTCAAAGCTAGATGTTATGTTTATATCGGCTACTGTCGACACACACAAAAAACACAATTATTTTATTGCAGATGAATACAATAGCAACAATAACAACTACTACTATTTTATTTTTTTGCTTGATAATTGGTTAATATTTGTTAAATATATGCATTGACTCATTTGGTCAAAACGCATCAGTGTAATCTCCAGATTTGCTATTGATACTTTGAAAAATCATCATGTTGCCAGATTAGAGCTACATTAAAATAGCGCCCTAATACAATATGAATTTGACTCTTTATTGTTAATCTATATTCAAGCAGACTGGAACATTAAGGTGTGTGTCATTAAACGAAATAGTTATTTCAGATCGAGGTAAGGCCACTATTTCTGATACAGACTACGTGACATTTTTCCTTTTTCAGCATTGCAGTCTTCACATCCGACAAAACAAAGCCCAGCGGCATATAAAACTACGCTCGCCTGCTATGTTTCATTTAAAATATGAAAATATTTATTTTGACGCACAACGCTTTGCACTCGACGCACTAGAACCGAATAGAAACGAAACAATTTCGCGGAACGACTCGCCGTCCTCAACCGAAACCTTCGTCACTTCCTCGAAAAGGACACCGTGACTCCTCCCCCTCCCGTGGCGACTAAAACGTTCACGGTAGCAACGACCCAACCAATGAACGCGGGTCAAGCGCGGTCCCGCCGACTCCGGGTCCCATGGCAACAGTTTAAGAACGTGGTGACGTCGCTCAGAGCGAGTATTATGGGCTGTCTCGGAGAGGCCGGGGCGGAACATGGAGCTGTCGGCCGTCGGGGAGCGGGTGTTCGCGGCCGAGTCCATCACCAAGCGCCGCATACGGCGAGTACGTGCACGGTTCTGGTTCGCTAGACGAGTAGAGACGTGTTTAATGTCTTGGTTTGGTTGAGTTTAGGAGGGCGAAGGCTAGCCGGCGGTGTGGCGCGGCTAGCCCGCCGCCCAAGCGGCCGCCCGTGCTGAGCTGTCGCGGCTTGTGTTGCAGGGGCGGATGGAGTATCTGGTGAAGTGGCGGGGCTGGTCTCACAAGTGAGTCGGACGGGTCCGCGTTCGGGTGGAGCAGCTCGGCTGCTTTGGTGTCTGTAGCCGTGGGCTAGCTTAGCTCGCTTGGGTTGGCTGCTATCGAAGGCGAGTGCTAGCAGGTCGGTAACGGGCTCCGGTAACGGGCTCCGGTAACGGGCTCCGGTAACGGGCTCCGGTAACGGGCTCCGGTAACGGGCTCCGGTAACGGGCTCCGGTAACGGGTGTGAGGTTCACCAGGCCCGCCACCAGGTCGCTCATGACCGATTTGCTCGCTTGTTTGATCCGTAGGCAGTTGTCGTAACAACTTCGTTTAAATGAACGATTATACTTATATTTTTTTTATTTCGACGTTAATCCGAGTCTCGTCGTTCTCGTTACAGATACAGCACGTGGGAACCGGAGGAGAACATTCTGGACGAGCGTCTGTTCGCCGCGTTTCGGGAGAGGCGAGTGCGCGCGTGCGCGTCGTCCCGTCTTCCAGCGTTTCTATAAATATTTGAGTTCTTGGTATTTGCAGTTTGACAAACGTGAGCTGCTTCTCATTGTCACAGGGAGCGTGAGAGGGAACTCTATGGACCGAAGAAAAGGGGACCGAAACCAGAGACTTTCTTGTTAAAGGTGAGCAAAGAGCTTGCTATTATTATTAACTTAATAGTCCACCTGGATTCTGAATATTTGACTTTTATAAGAAGTTGATTTTGTTGCTTTAACATAATTTGAGTTTTATGAAAATTTTTTTTTTACTTTACATTTTTACTTACTTATGGTAGCTGACTTATGGACTGTATTTTATACCCAGATCATTGTGAGGAGTGACGACAACTTCATTTAAGTTTTTTTTATCATAAACAGCTTTGTTTGTTCAGAATTGAAATAAATGCAGATAAACTGTAACCGAGTCTGTGTACTGTTGTTTTTATGTTTTAGGCGAAAGCTAAAGCCAAAGCTAGAAGTTATGAATATAGAAGAGAGATGTCACGGGAGATTCGAGTTTCTTTTCCTGTTGCGGAGCCGGTGGTCATACCCAGAGCCAGAGAAGGCCTGCGGACAGTTGTGCCTACCATTTTCCCACCAAGCACTGTCAACAGGGGAGAAAGTGTCCGACTGCGACCACCTGAGCAAGAAAGAAGACCTCGACCTCCAGTGCCTTCATCTCAAGGCTTTATGGACTTCGATAATGCGCCAAAAAAGTTGCGTTTCCCAGTTAATAACCCTAGTGGATGTTTGTCCACCGAACCCGTTAAAAGGAGGGCAGACGAACACTTGTGTTTTAATCGTTCTAAAATGGGAAGACATGCTCGTCTTATGGAAGAACCGTCCAAATGTGGTGCTAGCCAGTTAACACAGACGAGTACCGCTCCTAAACAAAGTGAAATCGGGTCAAGTGTCGGTGTTGGGCTTGGAGGCGCACTGCGAAAAGGGTGTGATGGGCGACGTGAGACTGAGGAACGTTCAAGTGGCACATCAGATCAACACCCCAAGATTATACAGCTTTCCAAAAACGTGTTTCGCTCCCATGAGTTATCGGATGACCGCTTGTCTCCAAAATTCCCAGTGTCACTAACGATGCTTGAAGATGAAACCGAGGAAACCTGGACCCCGTGTCTCAGAAATACGGAGAAAATTGTCGTGACAGATATAACAAGTAACTCTTTGACTGTAACGATTAAGGAGAGTTCCACAGACAAAGGCTTCTTCAAAGAAAAAAGATGAGTTGTGTCCTCACTGGGTGACTGATGTAAATGAAAAGTTCTATAACCATTTACGAGTTCGTATTTCTGTACTTTTAACTCTCTAACTGTATAAATTACGTCTTGCGACATTGTATATATGTAACAAAACAAATAATCAGCATATACATTTCCACTCGTATTTTCTATGAAAATGAAACGTATTTTTTTACTTCCAAAGTTTTGTGTAGTCCACCAATTTTTTTCTTTCAACCGTCGTCAGCTATAATGGCGCAGATAACGTTACACAATGACTGTCCACTCATGGCACCTTTATTTAGAGGGAACGGTGACTTCCTCTTGTATCACGTGTTCTTTATTGTATTGTCTGATCAGAGTTTGTGTATATCTGAAGGCCCAACATTTTCGTCTGTATTAAAGCACAAAGTAAATATATGACCATTAATGCAAACTGTGTGGTGCTATATACTGTAGATTTTAATTCAAGTAAGGCGCTCCAAGAACTCGAGATGTTATGGTGCAGATATATCTACTTTTGTTGGTTCTATATACATTTCAAATTATTTCGTCCGGTGATTTTTCGGTGAATTATTTTTTTAGTAAATTTTCATTTGTTGTTTCATAATTACGACCATGACGCCTAGTCGTGTTTGATTATCTATTTTATTAGCTGCTAAATTTTGTAAAGCTGTTTTTAGTGTATATAAGTGAACTATTATAGTTTAACATCAGAAGCATAAATGTAGTCCGTTTATTTAGCCCGTGGGTCCCTTCATCATAACATACATATATGCCCTTTTCCAGTAAGTTTTTATTTAGAATTGCAACAGTAGATCTTTAAACATAAGTCCAATAATTATTATTGAATGAATAAAGCTTAAGTAACACTTAAATAATAAAGCGCAAGAATAAACGACAATATATTTCACGATATGAAAAACTACAACACCGCATTAGTGATTAATTTCATGAATCGTTTTGATTGGTGTGCCGAAAAGATCTTTAGTGAGCTTTCTAACAATCACGAATCAAATTAGTGATGAATCTAAATTCATGTGGGATTAATCACAAATTGCAATCTTTCTACTTTAAATTACATTTGTGATTGCAGGCCGCTCCGGATTTGGGTAGCATATGTAGGCTATTTGAGGTGAAATGTATAGAATTCCCGTGTGCATTTAATTACAGGAGGATCCGGCATGAGAAACATTTCGGTTTTGTTCTGTGGGTTATTAGGCGACGTTTGGTGCCGGTCCGTAGGTCATTATAGCAGTTCCTGAGTATAAGATAATGATTTAGTGAACGTTTCTGGGTTAAGACTCAATGTGTTATGTAAGCCGTAAATCAACTTTTCAGCATTTGCTTCGTTTAGAAGTAGGATTAAGTAAAAATAAGTCAAAAAGTCTTAGATTTAAAATAAGATTTACTTAGAAATTTTGTTTCCAGTTAGGTCTGCTGTTATGAGGCTGTGTTATCGTTCTTGTTTTAACTGCATTTAAACTGCAGATAAGATATACTTATGGTAGGCCTAGCCGTTCAGGTAAAATTTTGTTCTTTGTTAAGTATTTAGTTTATTTTATTTTAATTTTTTATTTTGATCAGCTGAATTTGTAACAGGAACTGTGCTGACAAAGTGAAAAATACATAACGTGAACGTATATACGAGAATGTTTCTGACAAAAATAAATAAATTCTTAAAAAATTAACATGCGAAACGGAATAAAATGAAATAATTATAAGTGATAATTCAGTGATGCATGCAATTTATGTATGATCAAACAAAAGTTGTCTGAAATTATATATTTTTTCAACGTACTTCGTTTTATTAAAAATCCAATGGGTACAGTTTAAAGTTTAATAAAAGAAACTGCACGAATTCATAGCAAATAGTCTGTAATCAAAACCTCTACATAAACTCCTTTTTAGACTTCCATTCAGCGAATTCCCAGGGCTCTGTCCAGAGAGACGTGCGCTTTAATAACCGGTTTTTATTAAACAGTTGGTGATAACTGTATAACGAGTTAATAGAGATACTTGTCAAATAAACCTGGAATCAAGTTATGATCGATTGCCTTTTTCTCCGAAAAGTACGCTAGACTTATTCAAAACCACAAAAATCCACAAGATGTCGCCATGACCTTGCTTCAGTGGAATATATTAGCTAGGTTGGAAAAGAACTGAGCGGGCAACACATTCATTCCGGATTGTCTTCATATTTCAAGAGGCAAGTATATTTTGTGGTGGTCGTCCAGCAGATGTATTTTTTTATAAAAAATTAAATGATTGTTGGATCAAAGTTGCGTAAACATAAACATAAAAACGCCTGTCTTACGAGTAACGATTCAATATTTTTTTCATGTTGTGTCCCTAAAGCGTGTGAGGTTCAGATTAAGGTTTTGCTGTCCCCTGTTAGCCGCAAAATAAAATCGCGCTATTAGCTCCAAATGTTTTAAAGTGACAGTGTTTTGAATCGTTTGAACGTTTTTGTGCCTTTAAATGTTTAAGTGTTTACACCCGTGGGCGCAGTGTGCGGGATATTTGAGGATTTTACCTGCTTTACACGCGGATCTAAAGACGTTGGTGGGCTGACGGAGTCATGTCAGTGAATTTGTAGGAAAACTCCATGTGGGTCCCCGCTAGTATTGTTAACCTAATAAATCTGACTTACTGAGGGTGGAGTCGACCTCCTCACCCCCTTTTTGGGTGGAGAAAGTCGTGAAGCACTCTATTTACCACGCGGAAAGCTTATTTGCAAAGTGAATACGGTGTCTCATCCCGGTGATCGTGTACTCATGTTTCAAGAATAATGTTTGACCATAATTTCTCCTTCAGGGACATTCATTTGAGTTAATATGTCACCGAGAGGAAGAGATTTTTTTCAGTACTTGCAAACGTTATGTTTCCTTTCGTCGTGTACAGCAGACTTGTGCAATTGGAGTGGAAGGTAAGATACCATAATGTTAATTGATAATAATAATAATAATAATAATAATAATAATAATAATAATAATAATCCTGTAAGTACAGCTGTATTTAAGGTCAAAGGACTGCACACAGTGGTAGGACACGTTGTTATAGCTAATATGGAATTTTATGTCAATAATATCCTAAATTACAAATACTGAATGAAAAGCTTTCGTTCATTTATACCCGAAAAATTGTCAAAATGCTCTGTCTGTCTATCTATCTATCTATCTATCTATCTATCTATCTATCTATCTATCTATCTATCTATCTATCTATCTATCTATCTAATAAATAGTGGTTTAGTCCGCGAACCCTTCTTGGGATCAGTGCAGCAGGTGCGGCTCCGGTGCTCTGAGGGTTCTGTGAGGTGGTTTTACCCCAGCCAGGCGCTGCGGGTCGTCCTGGAGCCCAACCTGTCCACCGTGCGCCCCACCGCGGTCTGCATTAAACTCTTCCGCGGCTTCCGCGGAGCTGCCGTGTACGTCGAGCGCTCCGGTGTCTTGGACCTCGTGATGGCAGACGACAAGCATCCCGAGCAGGTTCACTGTTTTCGTGCGGACTGGCCCCAAAGCCCGGCGGTATTCCTTCTAGCGAACCCTCAGAGCGACGTGGAGCGGCGTGTTGTCGGGTTCAGATATGAACTACGCAAAAAGAGCCCAGCGGTCAAAGGTCGCCGCGCCATGACTCAAGGTAAAGCCCTTGTGTTGCTGGGCTGATTTCCTAACTCCAAACTTTCAGGAATATTAATCAATCAATAGTTAAGTTAGTTTGCTGTTCATAAATAAAATATGCCAATAAACAACGTATAGCTCTGGGGTTAGGAAAGATTTGCAATTCTTTTCTGACTTCTTCCATCCCTGAAATAACAGCTTTGGACAAAAATAATGAAATGATTAAAATAAATATTAAAAAAATTACATATACTTATTTTAAAAAGCATTGCTGTTTCTGTATTGTTTTTCATTACCTATGTTTCAAGTAGGCCTACCTATCCTATCCTATCCTATTACTGATTCTGTCCTGTCAAAAAATTTTGGTAGTGGTCTTAAAATTTAACAGATACTTCTTAAATTCCAAGTATGGCAACATATTGTATGTTGTGTATAAGGAATGTTCATGACAAAAGTGGAGAGAGATGCTAATGTTTGCTTGACTTTCACTCATCCGGCAGAAATTTTAGCCACATCCTTTGTACCTCAGGAACCTCTTGGTTAACTCCACATAACACGTGTGTAAGACTAGTGCCTTTTGTCCAGATGGGCATGAGTTGGCTTCTTGGATATGTCAAGTGCTTCACATTTCTCTAAACACTCTTGGATTCCTTCAGAGCAGATGTTGACATTTCTATATTGGATGAAAGTTAATTTGTCTGCTCTCGTGGCCCAAACCACTGATCCCAACAAAGTGTGTTTTGTGCAGCTACAGGATGTGATCGTCTGCTGTCTTCCTGCTTTGTCTGATATGAGCTGGTTTCGTTTGTTCTTTTAGCCGCCTGTGGACCATGCGATGACTCAGAGGTCCTCCAGGCCATCTGCACCAGCGATTTTGGTAATATTCTGTTTGTTTCAGCGAATCCATGTGAATATTACAGTAATATATGTGAATAAAATTGCAATCTATGTGAATATTAATGTTTGTTTTTGGGTCGACAGGCATGTTTCATTTTGTGCAAGCTCGCCACATTTTTTCACCCTAACCCTTTATACAAAACGGAGTGCATGAGTTTGTGTGTGTGTGTGTGTGTGTGTGTGTGTGTGTGTGTGTGGGTTGGGGGGGGGGGGGGGGTATGCGAGTCTTTATGTCTTTGTGCTATAGCTACATTCAAGTTTTGTAAAACTACACAAACTGTTCATGACACACAATTATATCTGTAATGATACACAAGCCAACACATTTCTACTCCCTGTGAATCGACGCGTTTGTCAGACTTGCTGCATGCGGAGGTTAATTGATTTCATGAATAGGGTGCAGGGTGAGGGGCCTGTCTGTTTCCAGTGAGCTGCTTCCCTGCCTCTGCTGAAGGGCCGGGCTGATGTGGGGGCTCTGGGCCACACAATGGCAGGCACGCTGCTTTAAGGCCCGCACCAGAGCGCAAGCAACTGCTACTTTGAACTCATTCCATTTATAGCCTGACCCCTTCGCCCTAATCCCACAAATCGCCATCAGACATTTTTTTGATGGGAGAAAATAGCTGGGTAATGAAAGTGTAACTGATGAGGGGGAGAGGGGCTTTCTCCTACCACACTGCCACACGACGTGATGGGGGGGAGGAAGGATTTTAGGAAAGGTGGTAGAAAGGGTTCTCTTTGATGGAAAGATTTTACTTTAAAGAATATTGGTGCTACGGGGTCCTTGTGTTTTGTCACACACAAAAGTGTGTCCTTTGTGTTTGTATGAATGTATGAATGTTTTTTCCTAATCTCTAGCACATGCACAAACAAATTCATGGAAATTACATCTATGAGTCAAAAAACACCTTTTCTGATCCACTAGTGATCCGGGGCTGCATACGGAACGTATCCCATGATCCTGAGCAGCAGATGTCCGTAATAGAGGTGGAGGAGGCCCGGGTGTATCGGCAGCGCAGTGGAGTGTTTGAGAGGGAGCCTGTCCTCTCTGGGGGGCACTGGCACGGCCACGTCCACACCCTCCTGCAGTGCCAGGTGAGGGCAGGGCCCGGCCTCTTCCTCTTCACCGGGGCGGAGCACTTTGGGCAGGCCTGGCTCGGCTGCGCCCCCCGCTTCCGAGACTTCCAGGCCCTCTACCATTCAGCCAGGGCGGCACAGAAGATCCCCTGTGATTTCCCCCTTGACTAAGAAGAATCTAGTAACTTTATGCATTTCATTATTTGTTAACTGTTCGAGGCCATCTGGCAAGAGACACCAGTGCTCAGAGCAGACCAAAGACACGACATGATAAATGGCTGTTTGTTTTTGGCACTCTCTCTGCAGAGATGCACAGCTCTGATGCCTTTATATGTCAGTACCCAGTGTTCTTTCCAAAAGGCTGCTGAAAAATGACAGAAAACCGTCTTAGGCACAACTGCAGTACATCATCTGAAGAAGAACATGGAGTGGGTGTGGATATGAACAGATGACTGTGTACATATATGTGTGTGTGTGTGTTTATGAAATTATATTTAAGATGTGTCATAGTTTTAAAACTACTTTGGGAGTTGCACCAAAAATATAGAGGCTTGAATAATAACAATAAGGCTATTGTATGAACATGTTTATTTAACTACTATGGTAACATACAGGGTATAAAAATGTGCCTTTGTTGTTTTTTTTGTTTTGCTTAGGTTTGCATTGTTTTTATACATTTAAATATCTTTAGGGAGAGTTTTGAGAATTTTTTTAATTCAGGTTAATGTCACGCTTTTAACATTCATTTGTTTAAAAGTACAATTGCATGTCAACTGGTTTCTGTAATAAAGTAACAATTTTCTTCATTACGTTTTCTTTATTTGAACATAAAGAGAGATCTAATGACCTCAGCGATATTAACGACCATATTGTGTGTATTCCTTTAAATGAGACAGCTGAAGAGTTGTAGTGGATACTATTACTAATTAATGATAAAAAAATATATATAACGGTATTAACGTAAAAACTCAAAATACTTTGCACTTAGATGTAAAATTATGTCATGTCTCAAAAAATGGATATATTATTAAAATATTTTTTACTACACAAATGTAGGAACGATCAGTATTCAGACTTAATTTTAACTCCAGGTCGATATGTGTACCGCCTGTAAGAGACTATAGAACCCATGACCATATACCACAGGAAACAAAAACCCATTGATAGATGTGCTTCCAAAACACAAACTAGAGTAAGCGTGTATCTTTGTCTCCTCTGATATATCTAGTCTAAAATATCCAACTACAATGGCTCTTTCCCTGACAAGAGTAAGATTCAGACATGTTGTCCTCAGTGCTAATTCAGGTCTTTTCTGCAGTTGCCTTTTTTAACCAGGAACCTCTGTGAATGGACTAAGCCCAGCAGAAAATGATATACAAATGTGTCTAAGATGGAGAAAGCTCAGAGAAGACTGAATTGGGCTATTCTTCAGGCTTTGGTGGCCCGAAGTCATAGTTTGGGAGGTTGGCTAAACAGATGTGAGGGAATCTGAGCCCGAGACTAAAGGTCCCGTCAGCGGGCCCCTCCCAGAAGGGGAACAATTAATTGACTTTTAAAACAACTTCTTTTCTTCCGACTGCACACTTCTACTTGACTGAGCAAGACTCACAAATTGTGGTCTTAGGGGTTTTTAGGGTGACTAAATAGCTGCCAATGAAAGTGTAAATGACCCTGCAGTGAATACAGAGCTCACAATAGCACCACCGCCACAAGTCTCTGTCTGACATAATGATCATTGTCATCGTGGCCGTCACCCAGGAGGCCTTGGGGCCCATGAATGTAGAAGCCTGAATTCAGGAGAGGAGAGGAGACCAGCTACTCTCTTTGCTGCCTCCTATGGAGATTATCCAGTTTGACGAAGTTAATCCTCAATCACAAACGTGTTCCACCTCTTCGGTATAAACCAAAGAAGCTATCAACAAACCGTACCACAGCACATGTTGACTATGTTTTGCCGTAAGAATTTTATTTCAGAGACGCCTCAATCTACCTCAGCATGATATAGCAGTCTTGCAATAAAATATGCATGTTAGCAATAAATATTTTCTAACAACTATAAGCATGTCATCAATAGTAATAGGAATTCAGCTAAGCATAAATATGACTTCATGCATGTATTACCAGCTCTGCAACACCACCCCCCCCCCCCCCAAATGATGGAGGCACATCTGTACGCATCAGTCAGACAGCTCTGAAAAATGATCACTTCATTCTATTTTCATTTTAGCCATTGTGAAATGCTGCCTGGGGTATTTCATTCAAGCCACGGCCCTGTCTGCCAGGCTTCTCACATCGGAGTCAGCGGCATCGGCGGGAACGGGCCGGGGATCTCAGGGGAGCGCCATGCCCCCGGCCCGGAAGACCCGGTGGGGGATCTCTCCCCACAGGCTGGCTAATTGGGTTAGAGCACCGCCTACCAGGCGTTCCCATGTGGGCTGCTGTTGTGCTGCTGCACAATACAGAACAGCATGATCCACACTGCCCAGCCTGGCCTCACACTACACTCATGTGCTGCACACACACAAAGGCCCGAGCAGATATCGGCCCTGCTCCTGCAGCTGCAAACGCCTCCTTTCCCCCAACTCCTTGGTTTTGTAATTAAGTTTTGGCGCGACTTCGCTAGGAGAATTTTATTCTTTCGATTCATAAGGTAATGAGGGCTGGAGTTCAGCCTGACCACGGGCAAAATGGATGTCAGTCTTGTTGGTTACACCTGACATTTTTTCAGTACAATTTATTTCAGTAGCCATTTTTAATCTGTCTGAAAAAAACATTAACTGTGTTTTTTTCCCACAGTCTGCTTTGCTGGGAAGTAGCTAAGCCTGGTAATCAAAACAACATGGACAAAAACTGACAACCTGCTATTTTTATTTTTTGTTCATCTTTACAAATTTGCATCAAAATTACAAACAAACCAAATTTTTATTGATTTTGGGGCATTTGTAATGTACAACAATATAATATGTAAAATATGTTAGTGGTTAGTTGTCAGTTATATGACAATTTCAGATCTGAGAATGAAGGCGTATTGGCTAAGGTATTACAATTAAAATGTAAATATATATGTTGAAATGCCCCAGTTGACTAAATTTCAACATGTTTTATAGTTAGAAATATGAAATATCAATCACATAAAAATGTGCCTAATGTATAAAATTGTAGACATATGAAATGTTTTCAAAAAGACTGCTTGGGTTTTGATTCCTTAATTGTAAGATGGTGTAAAACGCTGTGTATTTAAGAATTGGAGACTCTGTTAAAGTGTGTATAACCTGTGAAGTGTTTTGCGACGTGTCATTTGAAGAGCATCAGCATCTTCTGATCTCCAAGCAGGAGTCTGGAGCACAAAAGAGGGAATGAGTTTATCTTTCTGTCAGACCCATATACTCAACCGATCAATGAAACATACAAATGAGTTCTGATAAAAACACAAGCATGGCTTGAAACACATATTCCTCTACCTGTCATGTTCTTGTCTTCCTGTTTCTACAGCTGGGAGACTTACCGCACTAGGGCTACCGTAACCAGGGAGCCAGCAGCCGGGCCAGCCCAGTAGACCCAGTGGTAGGTCCAGTAGTTGGCGATTAGAGCAGGTCCCAGTGCCCTGGCTGGATTCAGACATGTCCCAGACACATTGCCCCTACAACCAGAGAAATGTCCTTATAAACTCAGTCCACATTCAAAGTCCTCAACAGTTCACAACACTTTCATAAGTATAGCTGAAAATCCTCTAAGGTGACATTTTTATTTTCTTTCAGTCCCGCTGTGATGCAAGGCCAATTTGTGTTTGTACCAAATTAATTCTATGAATATACTTGTGACGGGCAGGTGTGAGCAACAAAAAGGAAGCGATCACGCCAAGTCTCAGGGAAAAAGGGTGGTTTAATATAAAGTGTGCAAACCTAAAACCCGTGCAATAGATCCAAATTAAGGATATAATGACCAGCGGTCAACTGGTACAAAGACAAGACATATATAGGCAAACAAACGACCCTCAGGTGAGACGGATCACGGGCTCCGCCCACCTGAGGGACGCACATGACGTCACCAAACAACGACAACAACAGCCGCTGTGGACAGAGGCGGCCGGTAGGGGGCCGCCTCACCGTGACAGACCCCCCCACCAAGCCGCACTCCCCTCCACTGGGTGTGTGGCACACAGCGGCTGCACACAAAACATGAAGGGGCAGGAAGGCAGAGACAGGCAGGAACACACCTCCTGCCGTCCAGGAGCTGAAACATAAAACACAACACATTACACAGCTCACCTCCCCGGGCGGGACCCTGGACCGGCCGGGCCGTTAACAACACAAAACCACGCCCCGGTCGGTCACAGGGCCCTCACGCCCTAACCGGCATTCAGCTGGTAAGCCCCATGGTGTGAGGACGAGGGGCTATGGCTCCTCTCTCGTCCCTCGTGTGTGTGTGGGTGTGCAGGCTACCTCTCCAAGGCGTGGCTACTTCACCTCCTGGACCTACCTCCTCCCAGAGCTGACCCATGCCTTCTGCTAGGGGTCACCCCAGCCTCCTGGGGAGCCAACCCCTCCCGGGGCCTCTCATCTCAAGGTGGACTCCTCCACCCAACCCAGGAGCGCCAGAGACCGAGGCCCAGAGCACCCCCGACGCGGGCTAGGGAGCAGCCCCAAGGGCCTCCTGGTCACCCCGGGCAGGAGGGAGGATCTCCATCCCCAGCAGGAGCTTTTCAGACCGGAGCCCCATGGTCCCCAAACATCCGGGGGCCCCAGCCCTCTAGGGAGGGGCTCTTCACGACCGGGCTCCGGTCACCCCACAACACAAGGGGGCTCCTGCCAGGTGGAGACCCCCACAAGGTCCAGGAACACTGCCAAGGAGAAGCACCTGCACAAAGAACACAACCTCACACACACACACACACACACACCACACACATACATATATACAAACACGAAACAAACACGAAACACAAACGCGCCCTACCCTATTCAGGGCCTCCCTCGGGAGAGACGCCCTCCGTGCCACACCCCATGGCACGGGACCACAGCCGGTCCCCCCCCAAACACACATTTAAGGGGAGGAGCATGTGTGGAATTACATTTAACAGTTGACATTACGCTAGGACAAAACACACACGCAAATACTAGACAAACAAAAAACGGTGTACAAACAGACAGACGGAACCCATCACATGCGCGCTCTGCTTACACACACACACAGTGACGCGCGCTGCTCAGAGCCGCAGTCGCTCCCCACATTAAACACACGACACACGGGGAGCGAGGCGACAGTGACGAGCGGCAACCGCGTCACACATAAAACATTCAACATAGAACAGAACGAGCACGCACACTGGTCCACACGTCCGTCACCCGTACACACATACAAAACACACGAGAGTCCACCAGGCAGACACCCTGGTGTTCGCCGTGCCACATACACACAAGCGCACGGCGAAACTCCCGCAACATACAACGGACACGAAGAGCTGTCTCAGGGCAGACTGCCCTGGTCCTCGCCGTGCTACACACACACACACACACACACACACACACAAAACACAAAAGCACGGCGGAGCTCTTCAACACCACGCAGACAAACACTTACCACGAGACATGACCACGAACGAAGGAGAAAGAAAAAGAGACTCGGCGGCTTCCGAAGGGTGGCTGGTCATTCTGTGACGGGCAGGTGTGAGCAACAAAAAGGAAGCGATCACGCCAAGTCTCAGGGAAAAAGGGTGGTTTAATATAAAGTGTGCAAACCTAAAACCCGTGCAATAGATCCAAATTAAGGATATAATGACCAGCGGTCAACTGGTACAAAGACAAGACATATATAGGCAAACAAACGACCCTCAGGTGAGACGGATCACGGGCTCCGCCCACCTGAGGGACGCACATGACGTCACCAAACAACGACAACAACAGCCGCTGTGGACAGAGGCGGCCGGTAGGGGGCCGCCTCACCGTGACAATACTATATTTAGTAAATAGCATATTTTTTGTATATTTTAACATATTTAGTATAGTCATCATCTAATCTTTCTATTCTATTTTATTTCATTGTATTCTGTTCTTTTCTATTATATCAACCTGAAGACCTAATGATTAGAATTGACCCAACTCACCGTGCCAGTACGTTAGTTATGACCGTGCAGCCGCCCAGGAATGGTACCAGGGGGCTTTTGCTCTTGCTGTTAATGGTGCCCAGCAGCACCATTATGGAGAGCAGGCAGGTCATAGCCACCTCTCCAAACACAGCCTTCCCAAGCTGCTCGTCTGACTGGACCACAGCAGAGGCCGACCCATTTGCCTGGACGTAGTGTTCCTCCGTTGTCATCAGCTGCAAACAGGCCAGGGAAAAGAACAGATCACAGATTATATCATTATTTCTATGTGCTTGACATGGTTCCCCAGATCTGTAGTTCTTCACATCATCCCCAGGTCCTAAACAGCTGCACTGACACCTAACACTGAAGGGTTGAGACCTCACAGGTCACGTAAGGCCACTGCGAACTCACCTTGGCCATAGCAGCTCCGAGCACACCACCATCCAGCTGACTATGTAAGGCACAACCAGGAGTAGCTCAATGCCACCACAGAGGTATATGGCCATGGTAAATGGGGGGGCTGAAACGAGAACTTCCCTAAGAGCTGACAGTTCAAAAATTTTAGCAATGGTCATCAAACATAAATATATCATGTCAAATAGATTGTGTAAACATACATTTAAAAGTCTGCGTACACCTAAAAGGTTCTTGACTTGATGTTGGCATATTCAAACAAAGCCTCTGCAATCCAAAAAAGTGATGTTGGTCTTCTCACCGTATCTCTGACAGACAGGCCACCGGGACAGGTACCGCCAGGCCGTGCACCAGGGCAGGCTGCAGATCGCTGCCCGTCTCTGTGTTTTTAGTGACTGACACGCACCCAATGAACACAAAGAAGGTGGTACTGATAAACTCAGCCACACAGGGCTGGATGACTCGCTCAAATATGTTCTGATCTTTGAATGGTTCTTTTTTGAGTTTGTCCACTAGCATTTCCAGGTTGTCCAGTTCAAACTTTTCCCCTTCCATTTTTTTTTTCTGAGGTCCGGGGAACTGCTGGGAAAATATTCCTCTCTGTCTTCAGGCTCTATAGGCTGTGATTCTGCTAATCATTTGAACTTTGGCTGGTTGGTGCACAGTCTAAAGTACTAAAGTACTGGCATATATGTTGAGCTTTCTGCTTTTACATTGTGCTGCACTGATGACCTAATACTGTAGCTTCAATGTGCCTACGTGTGAATAAACAATAAATATAATCAATAGGAGGAGACAGAAAGAACATGAAAACATTTATTGTGTACAGAAATAAAGAAATAATACAAAAACTGCTTTAAAAATCATTATGAAGAAATCTAATCATAAATGTATGAAGGCAATTAAGGTTGATCAAGAAAGTAGAAAAGTGATATGGAATTTACAAATGTCTGGATTATTTTTTACATTTATGAATATACTGAAGTTGTGCTAAGAAAAAGACTTATTTTCAAACATAAAGGAGATTGTGTAATGTAGTGTGTACACTATTATGAAAATAGGCTCATTTTAGCAATATAGAGGTCTGTACTGCAAGAAATGAATACCAGATCTTAAAGACAAATTGCAAATTTTTTTTTCTAAGTTTGAAATTGCTCTGGCAAAATTACACCATTATACAAAACAATTATACAAAACCATTATACAAAATGAGAACTCATGAGTCACTGAAAAAGGTCATGCAGGTTATAGATGACTTCAAAATCAGATAATCAGCTCATTCCCAAGTCTGCAAAGCAGCGACTGAAACGTTAAATCTGAACTGAACACTTGATTCAGTTCATAATCTGAACATTTCAGTTCAGACTACTGGATTGAGGTGCCATCTTTTTATACCGCAGAGCAAGAGAAGCACGTGTGGCGTCTCCGCTAACAAGCGTGGACAAAACACAGTCACGGGCTGCAGCGGTGGTGACGTCGACAGGGTTTATCACCACATTCACGAAGTCTGAACCAGCACGACTATCACAGCATAGAGGCATGACATGCCAAAGGGTTAACCCTTCATGCACATCAGAATAATCACTCAACTACACCTGATTTGTGCAAGAACTATATGGGGGAAAGAACAGTGGCATCTAACAACCTAGCCAGACCAGTCTGTAGACCTATGACAGACCTTCTCTAAACTGAGCCACACAGCAGCAACATAAAAATGCCCTACATCTGTATAAGGTCTTGCAAAAAACACTCCAGCACCTGCAGAAGTGGTCAGGTCACTTCAACAGCAATCTAATCCTCTCGTCACCAAGTAAAAACCTGCACACACACACACACACACACACACACACACACACACACACACACACACACACACACACACACACACACACACAGAAATTACGTGTGACACATGCGAAACAAACCATTAAATTTGCACTTATTGAAGTTTACCGACTCCACAGACATTAAGCAAAATTTCTTTTGAAATTCTATTTTGATTTTCTGTTCAACAGCTGCCAGTTTACCTGATGATGACCGCAGTCAGCAGTGCTCCAATCATGGGTCCAACCCAGTAGACCCAGTGATACGTCCAGTAATGTGCCACTGCTGCAGGTCCAAAAGCCCGAGCCGGATTCATGCAGCCTCCAGATATAGCGCCCCTGAACGCCCACCAAACAGCACAGGATTATTAACAACCACTAGTAATTACACAGTTCTTCTTAAAGCATTACACTAGTGTTAATTTACTTACTGGTTATAATAAACACCCAAAATGGCACACAGACATTCACAAATGTACAAAATATATCTTGGTGCAACCAGCCACAACACAAGTGTTTTTAAGCGTTTATTTATTTTCAGCTGCATTTTTTTTCATTACAACCACAATAACACAAAACTTGAACCATTCTAAGTACATGTCCAAAGTTTCGCCTACGTACATTCCTTCTTCTTTACCTGACCATGAGATGAGCGTATCATATTGTTATAGTGTCCACTGCGCCTGGTTCAAAGCCCCCCTCCCCCTCCAGCCATGGTAGCGCATGGTGCTGGTGATACCACGGTCATGGTGCTGGTGATACCACGGTCATGGTGCTGGTGATACCACGGTCATGGTGCTGGTGATACCACGGTCATGGTACTGGTGATACCACGGTCATGGTGCTGGTGATACCACGGTCATGGTGCTGGTGATACCACGGTCATGGGTTCAATCCCCAGAGGAGAACAAACACAGTCAGTCATATCTTAAGTATGTAAGACGCGCTAGTTAAGAGACTCTGCTAAATACTCTTAGTGTGAGCCAGTGTAGGCTAACACAGACGAGCGGCCTGTCAGCCATGTCGTGCTGATGGAGAGAAGGACAACCAGAGTGTGAGACAAATATGTGAGAGACAGTGTCACAGTTGGGGTGACTAACCTAGCTAGATTAAAGAACAGAATAGTGGAATGTCTATATTGTCTGCTCTATATATGCATGTACAGGGTGCAATAGTGCGAATGTATGTGTGTATATGGGTGTGTAAACTCTGAGAATATATGCTATTTGGGTGTAACATTAAACAGTAGTGTGGCAATAAATAGTGCAGTTAATGATTGGATTTCAAGCATCTTTTAAACTGTTGAGATTGATTTTACCAGGTGCTCTAATCTTATCAGTTATGATATAATAAAAAAATTATATAACCATTAAGATATTGTGATCTTTTTGGTGATGTTTGATTTTTCATTTTTAAAAGTATTGGTTTGCTATTGATGGACAAGTGACGACAGAGAATTTGTTTGGTGGTCTGAGGTAATAATCACAAGAACGCAGAAGGCGGGACAGGGTTAGAGACTAAATATTACTTTATTAATATATGAATATGTATGAATGAATCACTATAAATTACTGTTTTAATAGCATTACCTGTGTCTCAATATCTATAAGAACACGTCATCGTGTTTGGTAATAAGGGTTTGGCAATAAGTGTTTGGTAATAAGGGTTATTCATGGATGAGAATCATGATTTTATGAAGCTCAGCTAAACGGCAAAATGTTTCAGTGTCAACGCATTTTTTCCAAAGAGTATCAGGAATATTTATGCTTGCCTAAAAGGCATTTTGGCAAGATACTTTCATATTATGAGCATGAGACATACACCATGGTCAAAACTGTAAAACTGAACAAGATATTTTCTATACATTTATTTTTTAAATGTGGGATTCTTTTCATTTCTATTGAAGTAAAAATTTTTACTTATTTGGCAAAGGATCAGGGTGTCTTTCTGCAACTAGTGCAACAACTAGTGAAGCATAGTGTCATGGATTTGCTGTGGAAAGTTAGAGATCAGTTTTCTGTTGACGAGGGGTTTGGATTGGTTCTCAGAATAACAAATTCTGAGAAATTTCAAAAATAAAATAGGGAGACCCAAGCTCAGTTCAGGTGTAGACTGACATCAGACAGCAGTAGATATGGTGGTAAGCAGAAGTTCCTCCAGTTCATGACTGAATGAATGTTCAACTTATATAACACCTTTCAAGATACCCATGATTTTACGCGACCAATCACACAACGGCGAAAAGCAGCAGCCAATTGCACACAGCGTACTCTCTACCGGAAGATACAGCCCCCTGGGGGACTGAATGGGGTGCAGGAAGGGGAGAGAGGACAGAGCACCATCCACCACTGGACATATAAGCACACACACATTCATGCACACACACCTGCTTTTTTATTGTACAGAGACCCACAGTTACACACTCAGGGAGTATTTGTCAGGGACTGCCAATTTACCTAACCTCCAAGTTTTTGGACTGTGGGAGGAAACCGGAGATCCCGGAGGAAACCCACACAGACACAGGGAGAACATGGAAACTCCACTCAGAGAGGGACTTGAACCCAAGACCCCAGTGCTGAGAGGCAAACGTGCTAACCACCAAGCCACCGTGTTGCACCGTGTTGTTCATGATAAAAGCATTAATAAATGTACTGAAGCCGAGGGACAACAGTGCCAGTGGACTTGCTGAGGTATCTGCGTTCGAGAGGGAAAACTTTCTCAAGTTTAGTTGTTATTAGAAAACGTATCTTTAGATTGAGTGAAAAAGATGCTTTTGCTCAGTTTATGACATATTACATAGATATAAAATATTGCATTGACACCATTAAGCACTTAGACTCTGTCACGTAGGGCTACGCCCCCTCTCGTAGCTGTCACTCTGGGTTCCCTCATGTCTGTATTCCCTGCCTGTTTATCCCGCCCTGCTCGTTGTCTCTGTGATTTCCCATTGTTTGCCACGCCCCTTATATCATTGTTCGCACCTGGTCCTTGTCTAGTCCTGTGTATAAAAGTCCCTGTGTCTCCCATGTCCGTATCGGTCTTTTTGTTCAAACCTGTGCCTAGTCTATCCTGCTGTTCGTAAGTTTGCGCTTTTGTGTTATCCGTCTCCCGTGTGTTTTGCCTGTTCTCCCTTAGATAGTCTGTCTTGTTGTTTCCCGTGCCCGTTGTCATGCCAGTGTATATTTCATGTATGAACTGCCTTCCCAATATGACCTGCGCCTGGTATTTCGACTCTGTCAATGGAATTTCCTTTAATAAATCTCGCTCTCCTCAGCGTTTGTGTCCGCCTCCCTGTTCTGCCCAGCGCAGAACGTTACAGACTCTTATATTTTGTTTTTTTAAAACAATCCTACTGCTTATGTTTTTTTAATCTAGAATGTTCCAACTAGTAATAATAATAATATAATAATATTAATAATATAATAATAACATTTTATTTAATAAGCGCCTTTCAATACACCCAAGGACACTGCACAATAAAAACGAACAATAGAAGGAAAATAAAAGAAAGTTAAAACAAGAGATAAAATATATAAAAATATAAAAATATAAAAATACAAATAAAAACAATATAGGCTCAGCCATAAGCCAAGTGAAAAAAAAACAAGTTAGTGAGGGAGAAAATGTACAAGAGCGCATTATTTTATCCTAAAATAAGTTTTTATTTGATATATTTTTTCATTCATAAATAATATCATTGTTAAATCAGTTGCATGTACATTCCTCCATATTACATTTTTCTTCATATTTGGATTGGAGACTGGCCCAATATGTAGCGTGCAAATGATTTAAAAGTTTATCAGGGGAGTGAACGTGTGACATTATATCAACAGTCATGGTACAACCAGTGACCCAGGTAGGAGGAGCCAACCTGTTACAGGTGAGTTACTATTGCGCAACACAGGTAAACAATAGAATTGCAATATCATAAGCCCTGGTGATTAAGATTCAATCTAAAATGCATTTGCAGATGTGTGTGTTCGGGCGGAAGGTGAGTGCGTATTATGTATGTGATATAATAGTTTTGTGATGTAATTCTTGGTTAATCCATGGCATAATTGTCTATGACATGTTTTAAGGATTTGAGTCTGTCTGTTGCAGAAATAAAGGATATTCATAAAGTATGAATAATTGATTTAGCCAATTTAGCTGATTTAGCTCTTTTAATTTATTCACTGTGTGTTAGAATCAGTTGTCAATAAAAATGCTAAATATACAAGAAGTGCTTTCATGTTTCAAACCTAAAACAGAACGTGGTGGTTATTTATTATTATTATTATTATTATTGTTGTTGTTGTTGTTGTTGTTACTGTTTCAAAGAGACCATTCTTCTTCATTTTGTCACAACTCTGAAAGAGTTCAGAGTTACTTCTGCCACTGACAGCATTGAGCAGCACAGGGTTAGGGTTAGAGTTTAGAATTAGGATTAGGGTTAAGGTTAGGATTAGGATTAGGATTAGGGTTAGGGTTAGGATTAGGGTTAGGGTTAGGGTTATGGTCACTAAGACTGTTAGAATGCTGCATGTATGCACATTTTAAAGATCTCAGGGAAGCCTTCAATGCCTCCTTCATGTGTGCAGTCTTGGTTATCCTATTATAATGGGCACATGTGTATGTTGGTAAGGAACTAGAGATGAAATAAGACATGTAGGATTTTGCATTTCATTTGAATTCATACTCCTTTACAGAAAGGACTATTTGCGGTGAAAAATCCTGAAATGTCTTTTGTTTGGGTTTAAGATCACATCAGTTGGTACTTTTGCCAGTTACTATTCTAACATTTGACATCAGCAATAGTGACTTAGCTCAAAACTTCTACAATGTTTGTTCAGAACTGACCGAATGAAACCTGCCAAATATTGAACCCCATCTGGAACAACACTCTTGCAGTCCTTCAACTAGGTCTATCAAAGGGAGCAGTCCATTATCGTGTACATTATCGTGCAATGGAGATTAGAATAAACATGTTGTTCTTTTTTTGCACAGACACCAAAACACACAAGCACCTGGAACAAAAGGCTTTGATCGCGTTGGCCCTGTGGGACTACACCCGCCTGATAGCTTTGTCCCTGGAGGGCTTTGAACGTATCAGCTGAGCGTGCTCACTCTTCATTGATATGATTGTGCATTTGATGTGGCTGAGGTGAGCACAGCTGTTTCAGATGTAGAAACATGGCACTGTGTGGAACATCTAATCATCTTGGATAACTTTAGAGAGCCATTTCAATAAGACTTTTCCTCTATGGATTGGTGTGTTCCACAGGGAAGGAAAATTTCATACCTGGCATTGGACAGGTCAGCAGTGAAATCATGGATTAGTATTATTACATTCACTATATACTAATGTAATTATTTACTACTCCTGAAATGACTGAACCGTGATTATGTAATAAGGTTGAGAAGACTGGAATGAGTCCGTCAGGGAGATCTACCCATTTGAATGAAAATGAAAATGAAAAAAAATGAAAATGAAATGTGCCATATTTGTCAATTGTGAATTTACACCACAATCAAAATTTGTCCTCCGCATTTACCCATCTGTGCAATTAGAGCACACACACAAACACACACTAGTGATTACTAGGGGGCTGTGGATCACACGTGCCCAGAGCGGTGGGCAACCCTAGCCCGGTGCCCGGGGAGCAGGTGGGGTTGGGTGCCTTGCTCAAGGGCACCTCAGTCATGGCCTCGGGCCTGGGAATCGAACCCACAACCCTCCGGTCACAAGACCAGTTCCCTACCACCAGGCCATGACCCTAACCCTAACCCTAACCCTAACCCATGACTTTGTTGTCTGGTTGCCCTAACCCTAACCCTAAGTTATTTCCAACCTTCACCAACATTAAAAGAGAGTAGAGCTTAGAGCTTTAGATCCTGTGCCATAGAGCATTAGAGATTCACTTCATTCATAATAAGTTTCAGAGAACCATCTACTTCACAAGAGTTTCTTAATTTCTTGCCAGAAATTTTGCATAGATAGGTATTTCAACAATTAATGCAAAATATTATTCAGCATTAGTGGAACAGCATTTACATGAAAGATTGGGCATCAAAGAGTTCATATGATGTATATTTGGTATTGGTATCGTATGGTATGTGTCACGGTGAGGTAGCCCCCTACCGGCCGCCTCTGTCCACAGCGGCTGTTGTTGTTGTTGTTGTTTGGTGACGTCATGTGCGTCCCTCAGGTGGGCGGAGCCCGTGATCCGTTTCACCTGAGGGTCGTTTGTTTGCCTATATATGTCTTGTCTTTGTACCAGTTGACCGCTGGTCATTATATCCTTAATTTGGAGATAGTGCACGGGTTTTAGGTTTGCACACTTTCTATTAAACCATCCTTTTTCCCTGAGACTTGGCGTGATCGCTTCCTTTTTGTTGCTCACCCCCGCCCGTCACAGTCTGTTATATGGTGTGTATTAGGCATTGAATGGATTTGGAATAGGATGCTACAAGAGCATCTGCTAAATGGCATAAACGTAAATGTAAAGATCTATGTGAAACACAATAAGTATATAAAAGTAAGATTAAGTAATGTTTTCATTAAATTAATGATCAGGTACAGAACAAACTTAAAGTGCATTTAAGGATATTTTGGAAATTGATATCATAGTGTCAAGAGTCTCAAACTACTAAAACTAACTACTCCAAACAAACCAAAGTGAATCTCTTTAAGGAAACGTCATAATTGTCACAGTACAGCCCCTGGCCCCTCCCTTTGGGCGTGTGGAGGTGTGGTCTACGTCTGGTTATGGCCATATGTGTATTTCCTTGGGTGTGGTTCTATGTGCGTGTGTCTCACCTGTGACTTGTCTCATCATCACTTGTGTCTTGTTTAGTTTATCTATATTTACACAGTGTCCTGTGCTTGTCTTTGTCTGAATCTGCACATTCGTGTGTTTAATGTTCATTGTACACTATCCACGCTATTTCACTATTAAAACTCTATACAATCCATGATTACTCCTCTCTGCATCCTGCCTTCCTAACACACTACACTAATGTTTAGTTTGCTTGCCTGTTTGTTTATTTTTTAATAATTAAATAATTATTACCACATTCATTAACTTGGTTCAATGATTGATTGAATGATTTTGATTGCCTTGGGGAGAGGTCTTCTGATACTTGAATTGTATAGTAAAGTCTAGACTATCTGTAATGAATGGACTACTAATTCCCACAGATTCACTCATATTCCATTCAGAATTGGTTGTTTATTAGCTTAAGGCTAAGAGGTTAGTGATTAGTTTTGTAGGGTTTATCGCTTCTACTTGTTGAAAGTGTCTTGACTCGATGTGTGTTTGATTTCTGACATGCTAAAGATAAGTAGGATATAGTCACGGATAATTCTGGACTGGACTGATCGTTGAGTCTAAAAGGTTTGGAGTTGAATGAATTGAACTGCATTTGACTTATTAGATAATTTAAGCAATAACGTGAATGCACAAATAATACAAAGGGTAATTATATTGTAGAAGCTGCTTAAATAAATTAGCCTGAAACTTATTGCTTTGTTTCATATACTATGACAAAACCGATTCAAGTGTATGTTTTAATTATGTTTTAAAATGGAAATTGCTGCTGTGTGGGTAAATGAATAGCCACTGACAGAAGGTCAAGGAGTTGGTGCTAATGTGTCTTGGCTCTGGGAGGAAGCAAGGGGAGCCCTGCCCAGGTCTTGTTTATGTAGTTAAGGTGCCAGGCTGAGCTCATCCATGCTCGCATGCCCACTACCAGCAGACCCGTGCAGGCCCACACTGCTGTCACCTATCAGAACAGTCAGTCAGAACAAGACGCCGGGGAGGTCAGGGACATAGCAAACGGCTCAGGTGCCAAAAAGACCAGACGCCTGAACAAACATCCCACAAGGTGAGTCTGGTTTTGCCCTGACTCCAAGCCTAGCTAGCCTTCACTCCTGGATCTCCACCACTCCTTATAACGTATCTACATATCATAATAAACTCGTAGGAGCGTAGGAGCAGATCGCTTTCGTGACGTCTTGTCGGCATGCCAGAATGTGCGCTATCGTGCTGTTACTCACCCTCCCAGGACATCAGCGGTCACAGTCAGCCCGATACAGAAGGGTGCGAGGAGGGTACGCGTCTTGCCGTTCACCGCCCCCATACACACGGACAAGGTCAGAAACAGGGTCATCACCGCCTCCGCTACAATGGCAGGCAGCAGCTGAGCTCTGTCCTTCACGGTGTTAAACGCACCACCAGATGTGTTCAAGTAATTGTGTGGTGGGGAGACAACCTGGGAAAGAGGAAAGAGTTTAAAACTCGACCCAACCTCAGTCCACCGCTCCAGTGCACGATTCACAAGTTGGATGTAGACAAGGAGCATGTTGGGTACAGTGAGGGTGGTTTTGGTTTGCATAGAAAGAGCAAAATTGGTGCAAAATGTGCCTGTGGTTCTATAATCTCCTCTTAGTTTCCTATGTTGTAGCCTGATAACACTTTTAAGCCACGCATACAGAATGAACAAATATTTAATATACAGATAAGGGAGTTGTGCTGAATGAAGTGACATATTTTTTTTGAAGTGACATTTTTTTCAAATATTTGAGATGTTTAGGGACAAAGTCTTTTTGAAGCCATAACAAACACAGCATTACCCACTTTGGCTAGACCTGCTCCAATGAGTCCTCCACACAGTTGTGCAGCGATGTAAGGAATCAGCAGGATGATGTTTAGACCACCAACCAGACAAACAGACACAGAGACAGCAGGGTTGAAGTGGCCACCACTAAGGGAAAAGAAGAAGGAAGAATTTGTAGTTTACTTTACCACATGACATTACATTATCACTTACTATATACCCTGTACTATATTGCCAACTATATTCGCTCACCCATCCAAATTATTCAACTCAGGTGTTCCAATCACTTTCATGGCCATGGGTGTATATAATTAAGCACCTAGGCATACAAACTGTTTTATCAAACATTTCTGAAATGAGCTCAGTGAATTCCAGCATGGGACTGTGCAATAAGTCCAGTTGAGAAATTTCCTCGCTACTAATACAACGGTCAGCTGTATTATAAGAAAATGGAAGTGTTGGGAACGACAGCAACTCAGCCACAAAGTGGTCGGCCACGTAAAACTGACCGAGTGGGGTCAGAGGTCGCTGAAGTGCATAGTGCAAAGAGGTCGCCAACATCACAATCACTACTGGCATCCAAACTTCATGTGGCCTTCACATTAGCTCAAGAACACTGTGCAGAGAGCTTCATGGAATGGGTTTCCATGGTCAAGCAACTGCATCCAAACCATACATCATACAAGTGCAATGCAAAGCATCGGATGCAGTGGTGTTGTTTTTCAGCAACTGGGCTTAGATCTTTAGTTCCAGTATGTGAGCTCACAAATGCGTTTCTGGAAGAATGGTCAAAAATCCGCATAAACACACTCCTAAACCTTGTGGACAGCCTTCCCAGGAGAGTTGAAGCTATTCTAACTGCAGAGGGTGGATTAGGAATGGGATGACTTAAGCTCATATGTGAGTCAAAGAAGGTGAGCGAATACTTTTGGCAATATGGTGTATATATATTTATAAAGTTTCCACAGAAACATGATGTATCAGAAATCAGCTGTGCAAGCAAAAAGTACAGTTTCAGAGAAACAGGATGTTTGGGACAGAGGTACTCCATCAGCTGTGCAAGCAAATGTGTGTGTGTGTGTGTGTGTGTGTGTGTGTGTGTGTGTGTGTGTGTGTGTGTGTGTGTGTGTGTGTGTGTGTGTGTGTGTTTCTGTGTGCGTGTGCATGTAATTTGGAAATTTAGATTGAGAATTTAGATGCTGCGCCTGTCTCAGTGATCTTATATATTGATTTAAAGTTTTACACGTCATGAAGAAAGATGCTTTCAACAACATCATACTCCTGGATTTCTAAGACCCCCCCAAATAACCAGTGAATATAATCCAACACCGTTTTACCAAAATTCTGCAAGTTCTTACAATGCCATCACCCTAAAGGAAGCCTTCACCGTTCGGGCCAGGTTCCCCCTGCGTGTGCCTGCTCCATACCTGATCTCTCCCAGCAGGGCGATGACGATGCCCAGGGCCAGGCCATGGGCCAGGGCCGGCTGCAGGCTCCCGGTGTCCTGGCTGTTCTCGATGACAGACATGCAGCCCGTGAAAATGAAGAGGGCTGAGCCCACCACCTCGGCCAGCCAGGGCTGGACGTACAGCTGGAACGCGCTGACCACCCGGTGGACCTTGGGTTCCTCCTCCACGACGGACTCTGTGACAGACATGCCAGACGTGTTCCAGGTACACAGCTCTGTCTTTGACTGGGTCCTCGACTCGGGTGTGTTCATGGTGGCTGCAGACAGACGTAGCTTGCAATGTGGACAAGCCGGGTTTCTAATGCGTGATAACCATAGAGGAGAAGGAGGAGAAAGGAGGAGAGGGGAGGAGAGAAAGAGAGAGGCAGGCTGTGGTGTAGCCCTCCTGTTCTGGGCTTTATGCTGATTGGTTTGTTTGTGGACTTTTGGTACTGCTACAGAGGCAGGGAAACTGAACTCTAGAAGAAATTTCTTAAGTATCTCAATATCGTGCACAATTCATATTTATTTAATATACAGAGAAGACAAAATAAATATGACTTTCATTTCAAACAAATGTTTTCAAAGCAGCATGAGGTAAATAATGAATTTCCAAGGAGACCAAACAGTAAGTGTCTGAACTCCAGCAGTGAAAGACCGAGACGTTGTACACAAAAGTCGCATGTGACCGCTGACTGAGAGGGGTAGACATTTAACCAAAAAATTGCTAAACCCTACAAAAAAATGGCATAAAAAATGACCCTGTTTATTTAGCACATCTGACACCCAGATTAAACAAAAACTGCAGTGTGTCCTTCAAGAGGTTGCTATATATGACAAGGCTGCCATTGGGGACAAAACGTGAACATTCAACCCCTTTGAAAACAAGCATGACCTGGTGTTAAGGCCACAAAATCTGTATTTCTCATATTAGTAGATCCACAATGCCCTGAAGGATAAACTGCTCAACTGATTACCTCTCAATTGACCTAAATCTCTGAAATAAGAGGTTTCTGTGTGTGTACTTTTAAAAACACACACTTTGGTGTACACATACCTTTGGGATATTGACATGGCTATCAATGCACCTGAGATAAAAGTATTTGCTATATTTAATATTTATCTCACTTTGACATCTCATATGTCATTGGCAGCACTATCGGTCCGTCTTATTTATTAGCCCTGAATAAACAAAGCACTGGCTCTATGGTTCCAGGCGTTTGCTCAATATTTGGACTTGGTTGTGGAGTGATTTTATGACTGTTTATAAGATCTGACTGCATTTGATTTGTTGACACGTCACACTTTAAATATGCCGACATTACTCAGTTCTTATGTCAGTACTGATGTTGTCTCGGACTCGCAGCGGCAGGACAGACGTGAAGTTCTTTATTGACCCATGTAAACGTTGGAAATTCGTCATTCTGCTGCCTCACAATGCAAGGAGCAGCACCGCACTGCCAAGTGGAGCCGTGAGTCTGTGGCCAGCAGGGTCAGGTGCCGACAACCCGGGGCACAGCGGTCAACCCTCACACAGTCAAACGTGTTGGAGCTTCAGGTTGGTGGAGGAAGACATAGAGATGAAGTTGTGGACTTATTCTGACTTACTCAAGGTTGTACTACTACTGAATTTACACATTAGATTAGATTAGATTAGATTAGATTAGATTAGATTCAACTCTATTGTCATTGGCATAGTACAGATACTGGACAACGAAATTAAGGTAACCTGGGTGATTTATTTATTTCTTTTTATTTTTAATATAATTCAATGTTTCAATTCAAATTCTAATTCCAATGTTTATTGCAAAAAAAAACTTGTCTTGGCTCCTCTTATCACATACATCACAATTCATAACATAACAGCATAACATAACAAAAACATAACAGCGAATCCATAGTGTCTTTATGAAGTCCTGGTTAATGTGGGTGTTGTTGGAGTGTAACACGTCACTGTAGAAAGTTGCAAATAAAATGCTGTACAGTCCACTGGGTCTTTTTCATTCCTGTTTTAGATTATAGGCTGTGTACAAGCTGTAGAAAAATAAAAATAAAAAAATACCATCCCAAGACTGTCCTCTGCTGTCTGTCTGTGTCGTTAACATTTGTTAATATGTTTTTGTTTCAGTAATTAATAACATCCATTCTTTCAACGTAGCAGACAGTGCAGGTCTGGGTGATGCCGTGATACAGTCAGCTCCTTCACTCAGAACTGCCAGGTGAATTTCATACTAAAGGTTATGCTATTAAAGGTCAAAGGGTACTCTGAACGAATTTAAAATCTTTAAGCATTTGGATAGTTTGACTACATTTATCTTCTTAATTAAAACACGATGTTGTAATTTTACAATGTCGTAAGGTGTTTTATCAATCACTATGTGTTCCTTTTTTCTGCGTCTGCCTTTGTCAACAATAGCAAAAAAATTATGTGGTATATAATAATGTGGTTCCATCTTTTATGGTGATGTAAGACCGATAATGGCCTGCAGGTGGCAGCAAACTACATTTTATTGGTGAAATCTGTTTACGAGTGTACCGGGAGCACGTTGATTCTCCTGTTTACTAACCGTCTGTGAGACCTCGTATTGTAGACATGTTTAAATATATGACTACTCCGCTTGCTCGAATAGCGTATGATATATACATGATGGAATAGGAATGGAATAATATTCCTAATGGAATATTTTGGAATATTTACAAATTATCCAACAGGTTCACGCACATACTCTGAGGATATACATAGCCTACACCATTTTCATAGAGTGACTAAAAAGGTTTTCTCCTCAGAATAAAATTCATGTACGAAACCGACAGAGATGCTTGTTTCGAGTTCCTTTTCTCCTCGTATTTTTTCTCGTATGTTCAGTGTTGTGCAAATCGAAAGGACACTGAAACTATTACATTCCCGCATTTTGTCTGGTAGTAGACCGTGTGTGTGCTGTCATTCATGGTTTGTGGGTTCTGGTAACCGCTGTAGTTTAGTTTAAAACATTTCGAAACAGAACACAAATTAACTAAACATTTACCATAGTATGATTCATGTCACGGTGTTACAAATTCCCTTTTTTATTACAAATTCCCTAATACGATATTACTCGTGTCACAAAGAGCTCAAGGTCAGTGAGCTCTTCTATGCGAGGTGGACCAGGCGCAACAACCTTTTAAATCTTGACCTGAGCGGCTCGTATGAAATCAGCAGGCCGCCTCACGAAGGTGTCGAGTGTCACTGCCCATGTTGAAGTGCTGTAGGGAAGTGAGCACTACTTCCTATTTCCTTGTGTACCGTTGTTCAAACACTGTTGCGGAGACGGTCAGGGCAAAATGGAGCACATAATAATGAAACGGGCAGCTTTCGCGTAGTTAAAGAGTTTCCCCCGAACCGAGTGGACGAGCCGGGGAATGAGCGCGGACATCGGGCCTGGCGGAGCAGCGCGGATTCGTACCTCACCGAGCGGCGGCCACGATGGCACCGAGCAACCTCTGGACCTGAGAGATTCACGGGGTGGCCTCGTAACTTCTGAAAGTTGGAAACTACGGCGAAAGGCGCGACGATGAAGAAGCAGTTTAATCGCATGAAACAGCTCGCCAACCAGACGGTTGGGAGGTTAGTATCTGGGCCATACTGAACCGTTTTAGAAACGAAAGGGAGAGTGTAGAGTATACGGCGAACACTGGGGAGTGTCGAGAGAGCAAGTTCACCAGAACCGCCCCTGGAAAAATCTTTTATTGTAACATGCATCTTACCTTCATCGATTTAATATGACCGAGGGTGTCTAAAATCATCGCTTAACTGTAACTCTGTAGCCTCAAGATTAGGTGTGCTTACTGAGTTATAATGTTGTGTTATAACCAATACACGCTGCACTGAGTGTACAGGCCTACTGTACAGCATACTTACACAGAAACGTACTTCTCCTGGGTGATGACATAAAGTAAATCAGTGCATTATATTTTTTGTGGGTAATATTTGTGAAGTTATTACGGAATGTAAATGCCAGTTGTGAGTACTCAACTTCAAATTCACAGTCCATTTGTAATACCAGATTCAGGTTCAGATACCAGAACAGACCTCCATAGGAGATGTGATGAACTTTGTTTCATTCTTTTCCTTCTAAAAAGTCTCAAACCAGCCAGTGTTGTCTTTATAAAGTTTCATCAAGACACATGATGGAATAAAATTAGCACCTTATCTCTACTACCAATACATATATTAGTGGCTTGATACTAATACTGGTATTGCTTTATTCTATGTATGAAATATAGATACACATTAAAATATGCCCACCATCAAGGCATTGACAGCAGTGATTTCCTAATGAGCACAGCCTCATCTCTGACGCCCTACTGTTTGTTAATGGAAAACTCTCCGGTGTGTTTCCTGTGGCCTCTAGCCTAAGTGCCTCCTGCCAAGTGTTTTACACGTCAACATTTTAAAGATGTTTGTGTGTCAAAGGGAACCCTGCAATCTTGGAGCCCCCTTGACTGGGCCTCTTATGAGCCCTGTGTGGGGGGGCTTCCCCTTGGCTGCTGCCTGACACCCACACATCTTGGCCTGCTGTGCTGCTCTTTGTGCTGCTGTGTGTTCCTCGGTGCTACACGGCAGCAAGGGTCCTTCTGGCACACTCGGGGAAGCGATGTGGTAAAATGTGGAAGGACCCGTTTTTTTGGTTTTCTGCGAGGGACCTACAGTGAGCTGGAACACGCTTGGGGCCTTTATTTCCAGGAGTGCCACCGAGTTCCTGCGAGATGTGACTTGCCATGAGGCGGCTAGTCGAAGTTCTTTGAGCACGTGTAAATTTTCACATGCACCTACTTGTTGTGAATCTGACATTCCAGACATATACCTGTGAATGTCCTGGTCATGGCCGCGTCCCGCAGAACAGAACCATAGCGTAGCAGTAGTGGATTATTTATGTGATGGACTCATGAATAACCCTTATTTATGCAGACAAGTCATATAAACAAGTACATGACGTAAACAGAGTTTGTTCGCTTGGTAATTCTCACGTAACACACTTTGGGTGGGGTGGGAAAATCAGTATGACACAAACAACATGGAACTAGTTAATATGTTAATGTAGCTGCAATGTTCCTCGTGGTTATTTGAAAAGCTTGTCAGATAAACACTCGCCTGCATTGGAGAGGATACCCACTAATATAATAAAACATATAAAAGAGAGGAGCTTGTTGAAGGGCCAGACGTGCTCTTTTTGTACTGTAAAAACATACAGACATAGTCCAGGTTCTGAAGTGTAACAGTGTCTATTACAGAGAGCTTTTACTCTCCTGGATTGCAGTGGTAAAACATCACTCTTAATATATGTGTGGCTAGTAGGGAGACAGCTGGTAGACTCATCATGTCTTTGATGCAGTAAATCACGGAGTGTAATGTGGAAGACAGATGAACTGCCTCCCAGGGTGCAGCACGTAGCCCCGACACGGCTTGAGTTGGATCTGGACACCTACAGAGCAGAACACAGCAGAGGAATTTACTGTGATCGCAAGGAAGAGGAAACGCAAGTGACAGCTGAGTGATATCTCAGAAATCACACAGCCCTGGTTGGAATGGAAAGGCTGTGTGTGGTGCGTGGATGTGAAGCTGTGTTAGATTCCTAACACAGAAGCTAAAACACAGTGCATGGCTATAGGCCTCTAAAACAATCCCTGAGCTCATTCCACACTGTGTGGCATTGGGATGTCAGAGCGTATACTAATCAGGGTACTGTGATGAGCAGCCATACTTTCTCTGTCTGGTTATGAGCGTTGTGTTAATATCCCACTTGGGTCAGATCTATAATCCCACTTAGGTCAGGTCTATAATCCCACTTAGGTCAGGTCTATAAATTTCCTCAGACAGCTGCATTAGGCTGAGAGCGCTAACGAAAGATTCATCCCAGCGTCAAAATATGAATGGTCTTTTAGAACGGTCTTTTTAAATGGTCTTTTAGAGTAGAAATACCCCTTGGTCCCTTACTGAGCAGTGATAAATCTGTGAATCTATTTTCCCTGCTCACCAAATTCCAGTATGTTCTCCTACGAGAGGTGAGAGGGGCAGAAGCATCAGGCACTGGCTGGACCCGTGAGCAGCTTTCTGTGAGCACAGCATTTCCAAGCGCGGGGGTTTCAGACGAGTGTGCGGGCTTTTCCAGAAACTCGGAACAAAGCAGCAGTGCAGCTATGATCACTGATCACATGATCACATGATCACATGATCATGGGGAAGAGGGGAGGAACTCCTCGCCATGCTGGTGGCATTCAGGCTCACTGTCAAACCCCACTTACTGATCTGAGACCAGCTCTCTAGCCCCTATCTTAACTGAATCATGGATTTTGGCACAAAGCATTTTATCCTTGGTCAGCAGAAAAAAGATTACTTGTTGGCCAGCTGCAAGTAAAAAAAAAGCAAACTAAACGCTCAAAAACATCTGACAGTAAATGGGAAATTGTGGATGGGAGATTCAGAATTCTGGGTTTAATTTCCCTGCCTAATGGCAGGCACAATGTCTTTATTCTTTAATTTGAATTGTGTGCACTGATTGAACTCGGATGATGTCGTGGGAATGCATGAGATCAAGTGCTCGGGACTGCGATTGTCCCGTCTGGCTTTAATCAGACGCACATGCTGTTTTCGTGCGCCCCACTCGTCTGGTGCCGTAAGCAGCGTGCGTTCACAGAACCGTTTTTGCCCCCCAACGCCAGTGCAGCGCCTGCTGTCCATTGGCCGCGTGGCAAATCAATGCTAATCCAATATTGATGGGAATCTAAAAATTCTTCCTGCAGCCGTGCTGCTCCCGGCCCGTGTAATCAGATCTCGTGGATATTGGTTCTTGCTCTGCCTGTGGTTATTAGTTTCAGCCTTTTTGCGGCTCTCCCTAAACACCCACGCACGGACGCCCTGCAGGTTGTCCTTGTCATCTCTCCTCCTTCAGAAACAGCGCTGTCAATTCCAGGTTCAGAAAGTAAAAGTCCTCACCAGAATTTTGCTCAAGCTTGCTAGATTCTCTAATTAGTGCAACCAGGTAAATTAGTGGAATCAACACAATCTAGGAAGCCTGAGCAAAATCCTGGTGAGGACTTTTACTTTCTGAACCTGGAATTAACACCTCTGTTCAGAAACCCATACATCCGCTGACCAATCAGACAAAGCTCTGGTCACATGACCCACTGCAGAACATGACTTTCTCGTTCATTGACCGCAAGACACACGTCTGCATCTTCAGCCTCCTGTGTACTGCGGTAGTAGCAGCTAATGGCTGTGCCCTCGTGGGCCTGGTGGACAGTGGCGCTGGGGGGGGGGGGGGGTCCGGCTGACGGGCTGACGGGGGATGATCTGGGGGGGCGTCTGTTCTCACTCACGCACTAAAACCCAGAATAGGGAGCTGCATTTCTCTGTCTCTGCTCAGCGTGGTGATGGCGGCTCTGAACGGCTGTGTGCACCGCGCGGGGGGGGTTAACTGGCACACAGCTGCAGGAACACTGCTGTGGCTAACTGTAGTCTGGCTTCACATATGTGTGTGTGCGCTAGGGTGATGACTTTTTGATTTTTTTTTTTTCTCAAACATTATTTCCTGTAGCACGAATGAATGAACTTTTGCCTATTAATGACTAAAATGACGTTTATTCCATTAAAATATTGAAAAAAGTCACGCACAAACCACTTTGAAATGTTATTTATGTAGGCATTTTAGCATTTTATGATTTTTATGATATTAAAAATATCATGATATATATATACTGTATATAACATAAGTCATGAAACCAACTTGTGCAGTAATTTATGTAGCAGAGAAATGTATAGAATTTTCCAGAACATCGTATAACGCTGTGTGCCGTCAGCCAGGACAGTCAAATCATTTTGTGCGTGAGGTTTTTTTTTATCAAATTGTCTTGAATGTAATATTTTATTTAATCTTAAATGAAAGCTCATCAAATTATGATACAGGGAAACGAGGTTGTATAAAAGTCATCACCCTAGTGTGCGCGCACTTGTGGTATAAATGTGTTTGTTCGTGTGTGCACATGCGAGCGGGTGTGCATTCTCGCATGTGCACACAAGCGTCTGTGTATGTGTGTGTATACGATTGCCATAACAACATGTGGAATGCTAAAAGCTGGAATGCTAAAGCCAGATAGAAGATTGTCTCTCAGTCAGGGTGTATCTGTCAGGTTGTTAATAGATAGCGTGGCCTGTTGTTACGTTGGCAAAAGTATTTTGAAAGAATTGCTGTAAAACCGAGAGTGGTCATGCAGATAATTCTATGTAGATAGTGTAGCAGTGCTGATATGGTTCTGGAGTAAAGATGGAAGCCTGTCTTCTGACTGACCATCGTGGGCCACTCCATTACTGTAGCCATAACATCTGTTCTCTCTACAGTTTCACATTCTTAAGGTTTATTGGTCACTCAAGTTACTCATTAAGTTGAAATGAGCTCTTAAAATGCAGTGATGTCAGATACATTTCTAGCTACCACTCTGTAGCAGTGGGAACGCTGGGAGCGATGGGAACACTGGGAGCGGTGGGAACACTGGGAGCGATGGGAACACTGGGAGCGGTGGGAACGCTGGGAGCGGTGGGAACACTGGGAGCGGTGGGAACGCTGGGAGCGGTGGGAACGCTGGGAGCGGTGGGAACACTGGGAGCGGTGGGAACCCAGGGAGCGGTGGGAACACTGGGAGCGATGGGAACACTGGGAGCGGTGGGAACACTGGGAGCGATGGGAACACTGGGAGCGGTGGGAACACTGGGAGCGATGGGAACACTGGGAGCGGTGGGAACACTGGGAGCGATGGGAACACTGGGAGCGGTGGGAACACTGGGAGCGGTGGGAACACTGGGAGCGATGGGAACACTGGGAGCGATGGGAACACTGGGAGCGGTGGGAACACTGGGAGCGGTGGGAACACTGGGAGCGGTGGGAACACTGGGAGCGATGGGAACACTGGGAGCGATGGGAACACTGGGAGCGGTGGGAACCCAGGGAGCGGTGGGAACACTGGGAGCGGTGGGAACACTGGGAGCGATGGGAACACTGGGAGCGGTGGGAGCGGTGGGAACGCTGGGAGCGGTGGGAACGCTGGGAGCGGTGGGAACGCTGGGAGCGGTGGGAACACTGGGAGCGGTGGGAACACTGGGAGCGGTGGGAGCGGTGGGAACACTGGGAGCGGTGGGAACACTGGGAGCGGTGGGAACACTGGGAGCGATGGGAACACTGGGAGCGGTGGGAACACTGGGAGCGATGGGAACACTGGGAGCGGTGGGAACACTGGGAGCGGTGGGAACACTGGGAGCGGTGGGAACACTGGGAGCGGTGGGAGCGGTGGGAACGCTGGGAGCGGTGGGAACGCTGGGAGCGGTGGGAACGCTGGGAGCGGTGGGAACGCTGGGAGCGGTGGGAACACTGGGAGCGGTGGGAACACTGGGAGCGATGGGAACACTGGGAGCGATGGGAACACTGGGAGCGGTGGGAACCCAGGGAGCGGTGGGAACACTGGGAGCGGTGGGAACACTGGGAGCGGTGGGAACACTGGGAGCGGTGGGAACACTGGGAACACACAATGCCTTGCAGAAGCATCCTCTCTCATTCACCCCCCTGTGTGTTTCCAGGACGCTTCACCATGGCCCTGTGGTCCATATCATCATCCCTTAGAAAACTAACCACACATATTCGTTCTTCTTTCTCCTCAGGGCAGAAAAGACAGAAGTTCTCAGTGATGATATTCTGCAGGTAATTATTATTTCCTTATTTATTTATTTTTTTTACTTGGTTGGCGATGACCTTAACTTTGTAAGGAACGTATGGGCAGGTGATGGTGCCATAGTGACTTAATCAAGGACTTTATTTTAGTGCAGTCACATCACTGTCAGAGCTGCTTTGTCCAGTGGAACCAGTCACAGTAACTGAGCTGTCTCACTGCTGAGCTGTCTCACTGCTGAGCTGTCTCACCTCTGGTGCAGGCCAGTCTCTCCTGCACTTCTGGAATGTTCTCTATGATGTGAATGTAGATCTCAGAGAGGTAGTTCCAAAAGCACATGTATTGTTTGTCATGCGTAGCACCCTTATGTGTGTCACACGTAGCACCCTTACTGTGTGTGGGCTTAGGTGTAGCTCTACACTCTTCCACTAAAACCACACTACCAGTGGAAATGCACTCTGAGCCAAGGGTGAGAACCTGGGGGTGAAACTGCTTTTTAAACATGCTAAAGTAGAAAAAGTAAGGACAGCTGAACATGTTACTGAACTGGAGTGAACTGTTATATTGTGGAGCAGGTCTAGCATTAAGACCCAACTCAAACAGCCCCTGAGAACTGACCAGGCAGACGGACCGCAGGGTGTGATGTCATCTTCCATCATGTGTGATGTGCCTAACCAACGAAGAAGAGTTGTGCTTCACTCCCGCTCCGCTCACACTCACATTCCATGACCAAGGGTCAAAGTTTAACGGCTTCTCATCATCTGTGCTCCAGTGAAGAGCAGCCGGCTGATAACGGCCTCGTAAACATACAAGAGGAGCTGACAGAGCAGCGGGTGAAGGTGTGGGAGGGGCATGAGTGGCGCCGTGGTCCGGTCCCAGCCTGGCATTGCTGCTGAGACCAGCTTAGTGGCTTCTGTTGTAATGGATAGTGTTAAAGTTCGGGGTTTATTTGATTGTGTGCTTGATAAGAAAACTCTTGAGGCTGTGAGAAATGACACCTCAAATGGCACCTCAGTTTCAGTTCCAGCAGCAGCTGTCTAACAGTGCTTGTGCACCTATGAACAGAAGGGGACTTTTACACCATATACTGGCACAAGTCCAGCCAGCAGCGTTGGGTGTGGGGAAACCGGGCACGCCGCTGCCCCCTAGCTGCGAGAGCGGGCCGTGACGCCCTGGTCTGTGATCGTGGGGCTTGTCCAGCCACAGGGAGGGTAGGAGTGGGGCGGGCGGCGTGCCCCCCCGGGTGGAGCATCAGCTGGGGAGGCTCCTGCATCGCGGCCAGGCGTGGGGTGACGGCTGTGGGCTGGAGGGGAAGTGATGTGACAGAAATCTGATGCAATCTGCACTTGCTTAGCAAGTCATAAGTGTGAATAACACATCGCGCGTTTTAAATTGCAAATGTATTTACATTCCACGTTTCAGATGGAAGGTGTAAGTGGTTTATAACACTAGCTGTATGATGTGGGGATCCAAATGCAGTGGTCTCAGAGTGGTCTCAGTGTGATCTCAGAGTGGTCTCAGTGTGTAGATACAACACAGAATATTGGCCATCCTTAGTGTGTTAAAAACACTCCATTTTACATCCATCTGTAAAATAGCTTTTCTGTATATTCTGTATATTTCTCTTTTTAATATGTACACTAGAGAGGCCTGTACTTTACTTTATATTGTACACATTACAATGACCATAAAGAATCTGAATCTAAATATCATAGGCCAGCCTGAACATTTGTAGCGTATATTCTGTTTATTTTTTGGGGATGTGGTGTTTACAGATCGAGCGACGCATGGAGTTGGTGAGGATGGTCTTGCATAGCGCGAACAAGAAGATGGTGGCCTGTCTGCAGGGTCACGTGGGATCAGACGTGGACAAGAGACACGTGAGTGAGCAGCGGGTCACGTGGCTGCCCGGTCGGGTTCACGGCGCAGCACCTTGTGCAGAACGGAGAGGCGTGGTTCCCATTTGTGCATTCTCTGTCGTTGCAGAAGAAACTGCCTTTGACGGGCCTGTCCCAGGCCATGGTGGACGGCGGGGGACAGTTGGGAGAGGAGACGATGATTGGGTGAGCTCCCGTGGGTCCCGCCCCTGTTCACGGGCGTGTGTGTCTGCAACAGAGTAGATGATTGGCTGAGCTCCCGGGGCTCCCGCCCTCTGCACGGGGGCGTGTCATGCCGGGTAGATCCCAGCGTGCCTCTCCCACAGGTCACAGGTCTCTGTAGGCTACCAAGGGCAGGAGACTCCTGTGCATAGCTGCTCGTGCTGTCGATATGAGCTACAGTCCGTTATGTGGATGTTGTATATTTGCGCTGGGTCACTGTTCTAAACCAGAGTGTGCACAGGAGGACGAGTGGGTGGGTGACTGTAGTTCGTGGGAGTGAAAAGGCTGTTTAACAGTCCACATTCCACAAGTGCTTCATCTGCTGCTTTATCAGTAGTGTAAGCCTGTGTGCGTGCATGTGTGTGTGTGTGTGTGTGTGTGTGTGTGTGTATGTGTGTGCTTGTAAAGGAAGATGATGGAGTTGTGTGGGGAGGCGGAGAGCGTCCTGGCCTACGAACAGAGCCAGCACGAGGTGCAGCTGGAGAGGGACGTTTTGGACCCCATCAACCAGCTGGCGGAGGTGAGCGGCCATGCCCGGCTCACTCTACCCACGCTAGAGTGCCTGCGCTGGGCAGGGTGCCCACTCCTGTATCCCTCTGTCTTTATGCCACCAGGTCGACATTCCCAACATCCTGAAGCAGAGGAAGCAGCTGGCCAAGCTCGTGCTGGATTACGATTCGGCGAAAACGAGGTGTGTTTAAACGAAAGGTTCAAACGCAGGCCAGACACCCGTCTTACAAACGGCGGATTACAAACTTTTATTATGCTGGATTACCTACGTGTGGTGTGGGTGTTCACGGCACCTAATCGGCCTGCGTTTAATCCAGATATCAGCAGGCCAACAAGGCGGGTTTCACGGCGAACAACCAGGCGATTGCGGCCAAGGTGGACTCGCTCAAAGAGGAGATGGACGAGGCCCATAATAAAGTGGAGATATGTAAGGTATGGTCTTCTCCCTCGTGGGAGGGGTCTCCTGACCTACGGGACAGAGAGGCCTTTAGAACATGGCCATCAGAGCTCAGCGCATGACCTGATGTGAAATCCTGGAGCTCCTTAAAGAACAAGTGAAATGGATTTGGAGCAGAGGACTGATTCAGTTTCAGATATTCTACAACATTTGCTGTGATGACACGTAACTTTCACTTTGCCATGAGCATATTTGCTGACTGTGAAGTTTCTCACCTCCCAACACGGTTTTCTGGCTAAATAAGCAGAATCCTGTCTGTTCTCTTCAGGACCAGCTGGCTGCTGACATGTACAACTTCTCCTCCAAGGAGGGCGAGTATGCTCGTTACTACGTCATGGTGAGTTCTTGCTTTGCAGTTCAGACACACACACGCACACACGTGTCTTCTGATAAAGAGGCATGCAATTAATGCCACGTTTGTTTATCAGATGTTAGAGGCCCAAGCTGAGTACCACAGAAGATCTCTGTCCTCCATTGAAAGCATCTTGCCTACTGTCAGATCACAGCAAGGTGCGTTTAACCCCATCTCAGGCTGCTACAGGTCGAGCGCGGAGCTTTCATTCATCATGTCCATCATGTAAGGTCTTCTAAATACTAATCATTCAGATGACCAGTCAGTTGCAGTTTTGGCAGATAAGTTCCTCTTTCCCGTCTGTTTTTGAGACTGTCTTGAATGAGTAAGCGTTAAGCAGCAGTGTTTCACCACACCACTGAGACTAGGAGCCGTCTGTGCCAGTCGCTCTACACAACGGCTGGGCTTTCGTTCTCTTCTCTTGTTTTATCCATGCTGGACTGTCATGGTAAATCACCTCATGCGGGGAAGTCATGAGCAGTGTGTATCTTTAAGAACATGCTTATCTGCTTATGATTTCCACATGCTTCCTGTCATAATTCAAATTGCACCACATGGGTTATGGGTTGCCAGACAATAAAACACCTTCCTCCTCCCTAACCATCTCCACCCCCCCCCAACCCCCTCTCCCCCTCCTTCCTCCTACGGACTCCCTGCTGTACAGACACGTGGACGGAGAAGCCCGCGTTCGGCATGGCGCTGGAGGAACACCTGAAGCGCAGTGGCAGGGAGATCGCCCTGCCCATCGAGGCCTGCGTGATGATGCTGCTGGAGACCGGCATGAGAGAGGAGGTGAGACCGGCATGAGAGAGGAGGGGAGACCGGCGTGAGAGAGGAGGGGAGACCGGCGTGAGAGAGGAGGGGTGACCGGCGTGAGAGAGGAGGGGAGACCGGCGTGAGAGAGGAGGGGAGACCGGCGTGAGAGAGGAGGGGAGACCGGCGTGAGAGAGGAGGGGAGACCGGCGTGAGAGAGGAGGGGAGACCGGCATGTGAGAGAGGAGGTGAGACCGGCGTGAGAGAGGAGGTGAGACCGGCATGAGAGAGAGGAGGTGAGACCGGCGTGAGAGAGGAGGGTGAGACCGGCATGAGAGAGAGGAGGTGAGACCGGCATGAGAGAGAGGAGGTGAGACCGGCATGAGAGAGAGGAGGTGAGACCGGCGTGAGAGAGGAGGTGAGACCGGCGTGAGAGAGGAGGGGAGACCGGCGTGAGAGAGGAGGGGAGACCGGCGTGAGAGAGGAGGTGAGACCGGCGTGAGAGAGGAGGTGAGACCGGCGTGAGAGAGAGGAGGTGAGACCGGCATGAGAGAGAGGAGGTGAGACCGGCATGAGAGAGAGGAGGTGAGACCGGCATGAGAGAGAGGAGGTGAGACCGGCGTGAGAGAGAGGAGGTGAGACCGGCGTGAGAGAGAGGAGGTGAGACCGGCGTGAGAGAGGAGGGTGAGACCGGCATGAGAGAGAGGAGGGGAGACCGGCATGTGAGAGAGGAGGGGAGACCGGCATGTGAGAGAGGAGGTGAGACCGGCGTGAGAGAGAGGAGGTGAGACCGGCGTGAGAGAGGAGGGTGAGACCGGCGTGAGAGAGAGGAGGTGAGACCGGCGTGAGAGAGAGGAGGTGAGACCGGCGTGAGAGAGGAGGGGAGACCGGCGTGAGAGAGGAGGGGAGACCGGTGTGAGAGAGGAGGTGAGACCGGTGTGAGAGAGGAGGTGAGACCGGCGTGAGAGAGGAGGTGAGACCGGCGTGAGAGAGGAGGGGAGACCGGCGTGAGAGAGGGGGTGAGGCCGGCGTGAGAGAGGAGGTGAGACCGGCGTGAGAGAGGGGGTGAGACCGGCGTGAGAGAGGAGGGGAGACCGGCATGTGAGAGAGGAGGGGAGACCGGCATGTGAGAGAGGAGGTGAGACCGGCGTGAGAGAGAGGAGGTGAGACCGGCGTGAGAGAGGAGGGTGAGACCGGCGTGAGAGAGAGGAGGTGAGACCGGCGTGAGAGAGAGGAGGTGAGACCGGCGTGAGAGAGGAGGGGAGACCGGCGTGAGAGAGGAGGGGAGACCGGTGTGAGAGAGGAGGTGAGACCGGCGTGAGAGAGGAGGGGAGACCGGCGTGAGAGAGGGGGTGAGGCCGGCGTGAGAGAGGGGGTGAGGCCGGCGTGAGAGAGGAGGTGAGACCGGCGTGAGAGAGGGGGTGAGACCGGCGTGAGAGAGGAGGTGAGACCGGCGTGAGAGAGGAGGGGAGACCGGCGTGAGAGAGGAGGTGAGACCGGCATGAGAGAGGAGGTGAGACCGGCATGAGAGAGGAGGTGAGACCGGCGTGAGAGAGGAGTTGAGACCGGCGTGTGAGAGGAGTTGAGACGGGCATGAGAGAGGAGTCATCTGACGGCTGAAGGCGGGGCGGAGCGAGTGCTCTTTCGTTCTGATTAGCAACTGCGGCGTGACGGTCGAAACGGGCTCTGGCGTTTGCAGCAGAGTCCTTACCTGCTCTCCTCAGCAGACTGCGTCTGGCCTGTGTGGGAGGAGTCACAGCCCCTGTCTGGCCCACCTCCGAGCCCCCTACACCCACACACAAATAACACAACACACGTACACCACACACACACCACGCACACATTTACTTGGCTCTGGCTCAAATGTGGTAGCAGAGCCTCTGTGGCATTGGGGCCTTTGACACAGAAGTGTGAACGCAGCCCTGATGTTACTGTGCACTTCACTTCTGCTTTCGGTGATCGTGCCCAGACCCCCTGCTCTAATTATAGCACTGAGACCAGACAGCCGTTTCCCCTCAAGGCTCGCTCTCATAGTGAACATTTCTCCAGTGAGCAAATGAATCGGCCTTTCACCGTCTGATCACCTGTGGGACCCGCGTTCTGCTTGCAGGGCTTGTTCCGCATCGCAGCCGGGGCCTCCAAGCTGAAGAAGCTCAAGGCGGCGCTGGACTGCTCCACCTCTCAGCTGGAGGAGTTCTACTCCGACCCCCACGCCGTGGCCGGTACGAGTCCATCTCTGCACATCAACATTGGCCCTCTCTCCTGTGCAATGAGGAAGTCTTCTGCTCATCTCCCTCCTGGTGGCGTAGCACACTAATCCCCCCCCCAGATCTGGGTCATTGTGAAGTTGTGTAGAGGTCTTAAACATTTCAACTCTAAGTAAATGTTTTAAAAGATACAGAATAGCACTACCGTAACACTGAAGCTCTTTGCCACATCTTTACTTTACACAAATGGTGTGTGCCCCCCCCCCTTCCCCTCCCCTCCCCATGCCAAAAACAAAAACAACCTGATCAGGCTGTTTTTTTTTTTTTTTTTTTTTTGTATGGGTTAAACTGCTACTTGCCCTGTTGCTGTGACCAGCCCTCTAGACTGGGTAGAGTGTTTCACCAGGACACTAGCTGTGTTTCATGCTGTTTTGCTGTTCTCCCGTTATCAGGAGCTCTGAAGTCTTACCTGCGTGAGCTACCTGAGCCTCTAATGGCCTTCCAGCTTTACGATGACTGGATTCAAGCCTCGAGGTAACTCACACTTCAGTCAAGGGTAAACGCAGTAAGCAGTAGCAATGTTAAATCTAAATGCTAGAAAATATTTGGAAAGCACATGTTAAGCACATTGTAAAAGATAAATTATATGTATATATAAATATGTATATATTATATATATAAATATATAAATAATATATTTATTATGTAATAAATAAATCTCTATTACTGAGAGCTGTCTCTCTCTCTTTTTTGTCTGTCAGTGTTTCAGACCCAGATAAGAGACTGCAGGCTCTGTGGGTGACATGTGACAGTTTGCCAAAGGCCAACAAGACAAATTTGAGGTAAGTGCAGTCACCTCTTCACCATTTAACTGCCTCTGTGAGTCATTACAAGAGTTCCTCTTATGTCTATGAAGGTATTTGGTGAAGTTCCTGGCTAGACTAGCTCAGGACAGTGAGGTCAATAAGATGACCCCGAGCAACATCGCCATCGTACTGGGACCCAACCTGCTGTGGGCCAAGACCGAAGGGTTAGTGCAATCTCAGCTGATCTCAGATCAGGTCACCCCTTCAAACCTACCATTTGCCTTCACAGTGGAGAAAAGTCACTTTACCTAAACTATCAGATCCCCTTCTCTCTTACACTGGATAATTCAAGATGTTTGCGGTTTCTTTATGGTGGCAGGACCCTTGCTGAAATGGCAGCTGCTACCTCGGTCCACGTGGTGACCATAATTGAGCCCATTATCCAGCACTCAGACTGGTTCTTCCCAGATGGTAAGATGATCTTTTTGTTGACCTAAGCATGAGTATTTACAGGAGCACAGAGGTAAGAACATGGTAAACATATTGAACACCTTGTTTGCTATAGTTAGTTAGTTAGTTAGTTAGTTAGATTGGTTGATTGATTGATTGATTGGTTGATTGGTTGATTGGTTGATTGATTTCCTTTAGGGAAATTGTTACCTAGCAGACTACATTCATTTTGTTTTTGAGGAAAGTCTAATGTCCTGTTCTCTTCTTGTATGTTCCTCAGACGTGGACTTCAACGTGTCAGGCATGTTTGCCATGCCCACAGGCCCCACGCACCAGCCTGGGCACCCGGGGACCCCCGAGCCTGAGGCCTCGCCCATCGACAGAAGGCGGCCGGGCAGCCAGGGGGCGCCAGAGGCCGAGACTCCCCGCAAAGACAGGTACCAGACGCACCCGCGCCACCTCAGACAAGCCTCCAGATCCACAGCCACCTCTGCTTTCTATGTAGTGGCCAGTGAGTCTGTCACAGTCAAGGCGGACGATCTTTCTCCGGCTGAAGAGACTGTGTAGCTTCTCAGGTTTCATATTTTGTATGCCTTATTAAATCAATAAAACTTGATTAAATCAATTTTATTGATTATTAAATCAATAAAACTTGGTTTTCTCTCCTGGTCGTGTATGACAAAGTGAGTGCTCATGTGGTTATTATGAAGAGGGTCTGAAGGAACCATGCGGAGCAAGATAATAGCTACTGTAGCTGTGCCTTGGTAACCAGTGTCTTGACAATATGGCAGCCAGGGCTCACAGGGCTTGTGAAGTGGGACTACGGTGTCTCCACGCCCTTATGCTCTCATCTCTAGTCTGTTGGATGAATGAGGGCTCAAAGGTTGAAAAGCTGAAAGGTCTTTACAGTCATGTGGTCCTCCTCAGAAAGGTTTGTTCAGTTCTATGTTCTTTGTATGAGGTAAATCTCTTGACATAAGGCGCAAAACCTCCTTCAAAACTAACAAAAGATAATAAATAGCTTATAAACAGCTTCACACATGTACTTATAAACTACTTCTCACATGTTTTAAGAGTTTTACAGTGTGAAAGGACATTTAATGAAATTGTCATATACACATCTGGATTTAGTTAGGGGGATGCTTTGTAAATAAGTACTTAAATGACAAAACACACTGTAACACAAACTGTAAAATCAGTCCCTCTAACTCCTGTGGTGTCAGAACATGCGTCCCCTCTTCCTTGGGTTTGCTGTGTGCCGGATCTCCTCCTTCCTGCTTCTCCTTTGGACTGCCTCTCAGTTCTGGCAGCTGGAGCTCTGTTGGGTGCGGGTGGTTCACCTTCTCTCCCCCTTTCCCCTGTATCCCCCGCTAGCAGGCAGCTGGAGCAAACGCCCCGTAGAACCGGCACGCTAAGTAGAAAGCAGCACTCCTCGCCTGCCTTCCAGCCCCCTCTCCCTCCGGCCGAGGCGGGGGCGGCGCCTGCGTCTGCCGGCCCCGCCCCCCCGCTGCCCGTAGGGGGCTCGGAGGTGGGCCAGACAGGGGCTGTGACTCCTCCCACCCAGCCGCGTTTAGGCCAGACGCAGTCTGCCGAGGAGAGCAGGTAAGGACTCGGCCGCAAACGCCAGAGCCCGTTTCGACCGCCACGCCGCAGTTGCTAATCAGAACGCAGGAGCACTCGCTCCGCCCCGCCTTTAGCCGTCAGATGACTCTGCGTATCTGCTTTAATAAATCTCTCGAATCACCATACCGATTAAGTCACATACAAGTAAGTAAAATCAACGTAAAATCAAGATCTTCTGACTTCAGTGGTTTGGGTTGAATCGGATCAAAGGTACTGAAGTGAGCGTTAATGCCTTCAGATGCCATTTCATTTCCGGAAGATTCTTAGTCAGCCATCTCCTAAGACTGGTCACCCTCTCAGAGCACACAGCACCTTCCCTCCGACCTGGTAAACACCTAGCTTCCCTTCGTCATCTCTGAGTCACTGTGCTCGCTGTTGGCTGGCTTGTCTGAGTTAACTAACCATCCTAAATGCCTCTTCAACACATTCCCCCCCTTTCATTCCAACCTTACAGCAAAATTCATCGCATGGCACTTTGTGTAAATACGATCTAATGGCTTCAGTAGAAACTGTGACTTTTTTTAATCATAGGGTTAGTTTGTGCGTTTATTTCTGTCTTGGCACTGGCTTGCCAACTAAATAATCTCTAACATGCACCTTCTTTCACAGCACGAGAAGCAAAATATTTATTAACACAATACTCCTACACATAATGTTTACTGTAAATTTAATGTTAAGTGTATTTGTCCAACGATAGTGTTGTCAGAGAACCGACCTCCACACCTTCGCCCCTGAGGAATGGACAAGGAGGCCCCGGTGGGACCTCTGGGCAGCTGACTGTAGGGACTCCCATGTCCGCTTCCAAAGGCGTCAGTCCACATTTGATACGCAAAGGTAAAACTTCGCCATCACTCTCCCCATCTCTCTTAGTCTTAACCGACTGTTTACCCGAGTTGACATTGTGTTTTAATCCAATGCTGTTATGGTTTCAGGCACAAAGAAGCAGGCCCCAGCACCACCCAGGGGAGCCCAGGTCCCCAAGACCACAGCCATCTCCCCAGCCCCACCACAGGGGCCAGTTGCCAGTCCCGCCCAGCCAACCTTAATGCCACGACGCCAGTCCAGTAGCCAGATCCCCATCCAGGCCCCGAGCCACCCTCCCCCGCAGCCCCCGCAGAGCACGGCCGATCCTGACGCCTCGCCGCCCAGTTCCCCCACGCCGCCGGACACGCCCCCCCACGAAGCGTCCCAGGGCACTCCGCTGTCGTCCTTCCATTCCGGCTCCTTCTCTCGGCCCAGGCCGGTGCCCCGCCCACGGCCCAGGCCCAGCGTCCCGCCACCACCCCAACCCAACACCGAGAGTGCCAATGGAGTCTGCGGCTCTGCGTCCAAGATCATCACTGGTAAGGAGCAGGGGTCACTTTTTAATTCCATCTTGTATAGAGAAGAATGCACACAGAGTGCCTGGATCAGACAGGATTGTGTTGGCTGCTAGAATCACAGACAGTTGAGGGAGCAGGACAGAACTGTGCAGTCTTGATTCTGTCCTGAAAAATACAGTTTACAGTAACGTGTTGGTTTTTAATCTTCACCAGGCATAGAATGGAGAAACAGCTTGAAGCACTCACCTGAACCACGTTAACGAGACCCCAACTAAACCACATGGGTTGGCCTTTATTTAAAACCATTTTATGCTGTTTAAGCTGAAGCTGATTGGATTAAATATCCATATTTCAGTAGACGTATAGGGAGTGCGCATATAATTTGTTACAAACCTGATCTGGACTCATTTTCATGTCCAAACTGGTTGACGAGCCCCACCTCAGAGACTCTCCACCCTCACAGTGAGTTGCTAGGGTCCAGGTGTGATACGGACCGATGCCCACATCCTGCCACAGGTTCAGGACCTTGCCCTGTGCCAGGTAGTAACTAGAATGCTTGTCCTGCAATTAGCTTATCATCAACGTCACCATAAATGCCATCATTCATCAGCCCCCTTCTGATGTTCACTATTCAGCTTGTTTTTCATCTCAGTTGCACTTTTCATCACTTTACAATCGCGAGTCCTACTTTAAAATTCATAAAATGCTTTATTTGGATTTTTTCCTAAGGGCTCAAATGGTCCATATTGTTTCTGGAAAAAGGAAAGTTTGAAACACTGGGGACTTGCGCCTCATATATTGTGCAAAAACTACCTACAGTGCATGTTACAGACAATATGAAATCCAAAGCTTCAAAAATAGAATAAAAACACTCACACTATGAAGAAAAAAAACAGGAAAAACTGGTCACTTTCCCGAAGAGAGGTTAAATGCTAATCTGGCTCACAGCTTGGGTCTTTACTTTTTTTTTTGTATAACTAAAAAAAGCAATTAAGCAAGTTAGCATGGCGTTAGCTGGGAATGTAGAGCTCCTCGTGGTGGAAGAGTGGCTGTATGTCTGGGGTTTCTCCCAAAGTTGGACGCCAACCCAGGCTTCTAACTTTGACATAAATAATTTACAATCCTGGTTGCTGGTGTCTTTGTGGCCTCAATCTACTCAACTGGTGTATTCTTGTGATTCTCATGTTCTCTTGTGCTGACCATGATAAAAAAAGAAAAACAAGAGTGCATGTAGCTCCAGATACAAGGTGGATCATTGTTAAGAAAACACTGACTTGGCTTGGAAGCTTTGGCAGTCTGTTCTGGATTCATCCAAGTAATTGCTGGCGACGGCAGAAAGCATTTGGAATGCTGCGGCCAGTAGTGAAGGAGGCTCTGGAGAATGATCTCGAATGAATGGAACATTTCTGTCTTTTTATGATTGTGTAATGTATCACAAATCCCAGTTTCCTTTCAGCTCACACAAGCGCTTTAGGTACATCGTACCCTAGACCCTTCTGAAGCTGCCCTGAGCTCCTTCACTCAGGATATGATCATTCAGACCAGTTAGACCCGACCAAGAGAGTGATTTAGACCATATCATTTTAACCGAGCATAGGTTGGATTTACATTTACTTCTCTACACTGCAGAGGTGTCAATTCCAGGTTCAGAAAGTAAAAGTCCTCACCAGGATTTTGCTCAAACTTGCTAGATTCTCTAATTAGTGCAATCCAGGTAAAATTAGTGGAATCAACACAATCCAGGAAGCCTGAGCAAAATCCTGGTGAGGACTTTTACTTTCTGAACCTGGAGTTGGCACCTCTGCTACACTGAAAGTCAAAGTGGTTGGTGAATTGTGGAACTGTGTTCAGTGTGTGGTGGTCTTAGTGGGTGGCTCGGTGAACCTGCATGCTGTTCAGGAGTTAACGCCCGTTAGCAGACAAGGAACGTTCACCAGTTGCCAGCCCTCCTGCCCTTGCCCTGTTTACCCCTCCCAAGTCCCGCCCCTCGAGCCTGAAACTCCGCCCTCTCACTCATTTCACCACACGACTTCATCTGCATGAGCACGAGCACTGAGATCCACTTCTCCTGCAAAGCTAGCTTCACTGCTATGGGTTCATCACCTCCTCTTTCTTCCAGCTATCATAACTGATTTACTCGGGGGGGTCACTGTTTTGGGATCAGTTGTGACCACTCTGTTCTAGTGTGCACTGTTTCACTGTTATTGTTCTAAGGATCTATTTCCACCAGATCTCTTTGCTTGAGACGTAATCAGTGAGTAATTAATGAATTAATTGGGTACCTTGAGCATGATGTGGAATTATTAAACTGTTGCAGATGTGTGACCTCCGACCTGTGAACTGTGAGTTGAGTAGCAGGCTATGGTAAGCATGCCATGCCTATGAGCTTATGTGTGACGCTGACACGGGGGCCGGTGGACGCAGCTGTGAGATGTTGCAGCACACTAACCCTGCTTAACCAAGCTTACCAAACTAACCGCTACCTAACCTGCATGCGGAATGAGCCCCCCGATAACCACATGCCTCTTTGCTGTCTGAGACTATTCTTATCTGTCTGCTGCTTCCCACATCTAGTTGTGTAATATATACACTATAATATAGAATAAGAGGTAATAAATGGAATCCGCACCACGGACACTGTTTAGACGCTACCCTTAATTGATTCTACTTAAAGACCCATTACAGTAATAAACACATTTGAATTAAATCTCAAATTGTGTCAAAGTTAATCAAAAAAAGTGACAGGTTCTTGGTGCTCTGCTTAAGTGCTTGTTTTTCCCCACCTGTAATAGCAGGTTTGGTTTTTTTTTTTTCTTTACTCTTCTCACTATCTTCTGTGGACACTGCACAGGTGTTTCTGAGGTTTGACTGTGTGTTCTGCCTCCACAGATGTGGGCGTGTCTTTGAAGGGGCCAGGGCGGGTCCTTGTCCCTGAGATCGCTGTGGAACAGCCTGTGACATCACCTCCTGATCATGACCACCAATCGGAGAGCACCAGTCTGTAAGGCAGACAGCAAGCTCATCTTCACAGTCTTTCACTCCTCGTAATCCTGTTTTGAATCCCAGGGTGAAACCCTGAAGACAATCAGCCCTTGCGTTTTGGGTGTGGACCACACCGCCCCACACACTCCCTTCACCCCAAGCACTGATGGGACTTCTTAAAAGCTGTTACTGTTTTCAACCTTGCTGACATTGCGGACTTTGTAACTCAATATGAGAAGATAAGCAGGTAGACATGCATCATAATATACCAATACCATGTAAACCGTGAACTCTCACCTTCTAGAACGTTCCATGGTTCCGGCCCTTGAAATTTAGAATGTTTCAGTGCATTTTATGTTGTTGTGTACTGTTAACCGTACACATGTATGTATTATTACTAGTGACATTGAAAGCGTTTTTACTGCATTTGTGAGGGCAGAAACCAAAGAAAACTAGTTTCATCTTCAATGGGACTCAGACACTCCAGAGCCTGTGTGTGTAGTACACAGGGAACATGGAGCCTGTGTGTGACTTTCCATTTCATTTCTGCCAGCTACAATTTTTCTTTAACTCTCTCAATCACTGTACTAGAGTGCAGGATTTTATTGTTAAAGATTTTTATTAGACCAACAATTGGCTTACAGGGAATTATCATGATGGGCTTGTTGTACTGAATTGAGTTCAAAAAGCCTATGCTGGAAATACAGGACTTATAAAAATATCAAATATATATTTTTAAGGTTTTTTATTTTTATTTTGGTGCAATATTGCTTTTGTCTTTTTCTTAAATTTAGACAATCACTTTTTTTCTCCACAAAAATCTTATTTTTCTTATTTGAAAGAAAATATTATAGAAATGGTATAGCTTTACAGGGTTTGATGTGATGGACCAAAACATGCAACATTACTCATTTGCAACAATACACAACCAAATCGCAGCCAAATTCCAAAATATCTACTTCAACTTCTATTAAAAACTTTTATCATTTAATCAGATGCTATTGATATTCTTGTTTGACCATTAAAGTGTTACCTCAGCTGACACTCGACAATTCTGCCTGTTAGAGAAAAGTAACCTTCTATGTGTATGCACTTAATCTCTTACTAAAACAGGGAAAAGTCTGCACAGTTTTAATGTCCTCTATAAAGGTCTCAGTACTGAACCCTTTGAAAGGCTTTACTGGTGTGGTTGGGAGGGGGGGGTTGAATTTTCAAAATCTTCACATGTTTTTTTTAAAAAGTATTTTAATGGTTCACTTCAACTCAGGAAACAGTCGGTGTGGAAGCTGTTGTTCATCCAGTCCATTACCGACTTACAGATCGTTTAGTTCTGTGACGAGTTCTCCCTAAATTACTTTTAAAGGCTCATGAATGCTGATGTGTATTTTTCGTAAATATTTCTTTGTTCTTTTATTCCATGTGAGCAACATTTCTGTGGCTTACTGGCTTCTATGGTGTGAACAGAGATAGTATATTGTTGATTGCTGCTGTATTTCATACATGGCAACTTTTATGATACATAGAAACCTAATAAAATGCCTGGCAATAAGAAAAAAATAATAAAACTGAATTAAAAATAAACTCTGAAATGTGGCAGTTCAGTGTGTATGTTTATTAATAAACTTTAAGAAGAACATATTATTACTTCAGACAAACATCCAAAATAAATGTCATGAGGTTCACTTGGTCCTTGCTACTGTAATATTTAGAACCTCTAGTGGTTTATTCTGAATAAATACAACAGTCTGTGTGTGAAATGAGATGAAATTCAGTAATGCAACTTCATAACTGATACCAGATTGCTAACTGCCAAAACTATGTAAATGTAGAAATGACTAGACAGGGGCATTACCATTGTTTGTCTACTGATACTAGCAGTTAGATGCATCCATTTGGTAGTGGCAGTTTGGTAACTCAAATCTCTCCTGAAGACAATGCTACACAGGCAGACAATAAGACTGTCTCACGCCCAGTAGGCGATGAGAAACACCGCTACAGACAGACAGACGATAAGATTGGCATTTACTACATGCTTTAGGAAGGGGTCTTCCTCCAGGGAACACGCCTCTGCCTCGGGTGGAGATGGAGGGTGTCTCTCTCCTCCAGGATCCTGCTCCATTCCACACAGCCAGAGCAAGATGTTCTTCAGCTTAGATGGAGTCTTTCCATCTTTGGATATATTAAATGAGAAAAGAGGCATGAAAAATACCAAAGTATAACATTTTAAATTTATATTATTATAAAATGTTGAAATCTTAGATCAAGTCTAAAATACATGGACCTTCAGAGTCTCATTTACGCTTGGACCTTCTGGGGGAGTTTCCATGTACCAGGACTCAGCAAATATCACCTTCAGATTCTGATATAGCCATAATTGCAACTATGTGGCTCCCCCTGCTGGTTAAACTGTTATCGACATGGACCCGTGTCTACACTGAAAGTACCTTCGGGTGATTGCGTGGACCGAGGCTTTCACTCTGACCATTAAACATGGGGGTCATGCATGTAGTTCTCACCACAGGACAACAGACCTGTGGTGCAGTCGTCAACGTCCCCACTGCTCTCCTCCGTTTGCTGCAGTTCTCCAGCGTCAGGAACGTGAGATCCAGCTTCCTTATCCACCTCCCTACTCTGCACAGGGTCCAGCCTCGTGAACCACGTCAGACGACTTATCTGCAAAACACCAGACACACATACTGGCTAATGTGGCCTAAATACAAAATGCTGGATTCAGGCTGCTGTTCATGTCAGATTCTGTCCTGTACTTGCATAGAGATTTGGGTTTCTGCGCTCATTTGTTTTAATTGCTGTTTTCACAGGGGGTATTGTGAGTTTGTGGGGGGTGAGGGAGGTGTGTGTGCAGGACACACCTGTTCATCTGTGGGTTTCTCTGTGGCTAGACTGACACACACCACCACAGTCAGAGTGAGAAAAGACAGGATGATGGAGAAATACAGGTAGTGCACGTATTTGATAACGTCAGGCCTGCTGTCCGTCTCGTAGCACTGTGGCACTGGGTAGATGAAATCCAGAATCATCCTTACGAGTCCAACCAGCAGGCCCAGAACCAGGCCCCAGAATGCCCCCTGAGCAGGCACACGAGAGCTCAACAAGTCAAATTCAGGTCCATGTTCACATTCTCATGCCCAACTTATACTGCATGTTGTATGTACATACCCACACATAGTAATATAACATAACCTTTTTGTACCAGCCAACAATTTGAATGTATTCATTAACATTTATGGCTCAGGTACACAATGACAATATTAGTTATCCTTCAAATATATTTCTATTTAGATCACAAAAAAACACAGGTAGAAAATCCTTTCAAAGAAACGTACATGACTCAGGTCATGCACACATAACACATATCCCAGAATGCATCAGCAATGCTGCCTGCACATTTGCAGCACCAGAGTACCTTCTCATTGGTCCTTCTCCAGAAGCAGCCCATCAGAAACACCACAGAGACGGGGGGCTGTAGGTACGTGCTGATGGACTGGATGTAGATGAAAAGCTGTCCACCCTGACTGGCCTGAACCAGGGGGATCCACAACACTGACACCACCACTAATACAAGTACAAACACTCTGAACACACACACACACACATGCATAAAGCACTTTCTTAAACAATAGACAATACGCAGCACACAATAAGCTGCACAGAGCTTATTAATATGCTCAAGATCACTAAAACAGTGTTGATTTCTCCTCAGCCTTGGTTAACCTGGCGCTGATGGACCATGAGGACCGGGATGCAGTGATTTCGTAAAAGCCTGTGTTAGTGCAGCCACACTTGTGTCTTATAGCTGCCTGGGTGTCAGTGCTACCCTGTACGAGATGTGAGGTCTGACCTGCCCACGATCATCAGCTCCCACTCTGAAGCACGGCGTATGTGTCTCCACAGGTCCATGGTGAAGATGGTGCTGGAGCTGTTGAAGATGGAGGTCAGGGAAGACATCAGAGCTGCTAGCATCACAGCCATCATGAGACCCCGCAGACCTGAGCACACAGACACACACACACACACACACACACACACAGCATCACAGCCATCATGAGACCCCGCAGACCTGAGCGCACGCACACACACACCCACCCCCACACGCATCATTCCATGACAATTACATAAGTGAACACCACAGACAGAAGAGGCTGGTAAATATCAAAGTGTTCACCTGAAGGAAGGAGTTCCATCACCAGCTTGGCGTAAGCGATGTCTGAGCAGCCCACAGAACTGCCACAGATCCTCTTACACTCCTCCGGGTCGGCACACGCTACGTCATCTACAAAGTCACACGGCACACACACCCAACAGGTGTGCGAAGGTTGAACACTATGAGATGTGGGGAGAATATCCTCTGAATGAGGGCCATTCAAACATGCTAGTTAACACAGTACAGACCTGGAAAGAGTATTCTGCTGATCATCCCAGGTAGCAGCATCATGAAGAAGGGAAGGATCTTGAGGAACGCTGCCAGCAGAGAACCTCCTTTGGCATGCAGGAGGTTCTTAGCAGCCAGGGAACGCTGAACTATAACCTGTATACACACATGGGCTAATGACTGCTCAGTCATCTAATGTAAAGAGGATCACTCAAAGAACTACACCCAGGAAGCTATGTCTGCTGTAGGTCTACAGCCATCTTCAAAGACACAATGCACTGAAAAAATGCTGTTGTAAGATAGGCTTGGTAGCACAACGTGTCCAGTGTATGTGTCCTTGGTAGCTCGACAGAAGCCACTGTATAAATGACTTTTTTTCACCTGGTCAGAACACCAGTACCACATGGATGGGATGGACATGCCCAACAGTACTCCTGGCCAGGGTAGGTCAGAGGTCACAGGGTCACGGAAGAGGTGGAAGGCGTCTTCACGAGGGATCCCGCAGGTGGTGTTTGGCGGTCTAATGGAGGGGATGGCGCTGCTATATCTATCAAAGACAGCCTGCCAACCCCCAACCGCCACAAAACCTCCACCCACACAAAACGCGAGAGAAAGAGCAAGGTCAAAGGTTAGAGAACCAGAGTGGCGTCATTTTGTGTTTAATGTGCATGGAAATGTGTACACAAGAGGATTGGATAACGGGCACGTACTGAAGCCCGTAAGGGTCAGGGCCCCCATCACCATGATCAGAGTTTGTGCTGCATCCGTATAAATCACAGCCGCAAGACCACCTGTAATCAAAGCCAGACAGCGCACAGTGGGCACTGGACATTTCTCACACAGCACACCAATAGCAACACAAGAAACCTGTTTGCTGCATGTTTTATAAGATATAAAGCAGCTAAGGACCTGCAGTGAGGTAGAAAGACCCTCAAACCTGCCACTTTGAACAATTACAGCATTTGGCAGACGCCTCTGTCCAAACGGACATACAGAAGTGCTTTGTAGCCTCTATCAAAGACATACACTGGCATAAAGGGGTTGTGTGAAGATTATGGTCATGCTAAATCCTTGGGAAAGAAGGTAGTGAAGGTTCTTTGTTCTTCTTCGTACTCACCTGCTACCGTGTAGATGGCAGTGATGGCGAGAAGCAGAATGACAGCCAGGTAGATATCCCAGCCCAGTGCTTGCTGGATGAAGACTGCCCCAGCGTACATGTCCACCTGCGCACCGGCCACGCACACACACTCCATTCCATTGTACATGAACGCACACACACTTCTGTTTTTTTTATTTGTATTGAAAGGTGTTGCTTCCCTCTGCTGACCAATTAAAAACATTTTAAAGCTACTGCAAATGTTCAGAATTGTTCGGATCAGCGTACCGATACATACAAAACATCAAAATCATAATGAACTTACTGATATTTTTGTGAAGATGTAAATAAATAAATACAAGATGGCAATAAATATCTGAATTCGTTTGCCCCCAAATCTTCTCTGAAGATACTCAGGCATAGTTGTCACCTAGAAGAACACAGACACGCCTTTGATGAACAGTACGTGTAGTGCATATGTTGTATAAAACATCAGTCATGTACTGTGGTATACAGTCCAGAGGTCTGGGTGCATTCTCTCACCCCTGCAGCAATGTAGATGGGTAGGAAAAGCCAGCCAAGGAGAAGAACCATCAGCATACCCTGCCAGTGAGAATGAGCAGTAATATTACCCCATTGTACTGACATTCACTATATTTTCACTACATTTCCCATAATTCAACATGAATTCTAACTAGAAATTCAGGGACAACCATATCTAGGTCAATGCTGTTTTTCTGATTGCTGAATTTACAGTGTAGCTTATAATGCAGTCATATCTGAAATGGCAGTTAGTTTTGATTCTAATCTGGCTCCTATAAGTTTTCACTGGCTATTCCTCATCACTGTGAAAAACTCAGCATGATTTAAAACCATTTGGGGCATTTGAGTCTTACATTCCACTCGTACGCTATAGGGCCGACACCGGCCGCTGCTCCAGAACCCGCCAGCCCGATGAAATGGCCACTGCCCACGTTACTGGCAAACAGGGATGTGCCCACCTGCAGACAGAGCTCACCGTCATCACCCCCATCTCCAGTGGAGGACGGACGCACCTGACAACAGCCGTCCATGTTCGCAAGAGTTGCTGAAACTCACCGGCCACCATGTCATGTTTTTGCCCGCTAGGAAATATCCACTGACCGTGTTCCTCTTGGTCTTCCACATGGACTTGGAGTGAATGAGGTCAGACAACAAGGCAACAATGTGATACTCATGCACAGGCTTGAAACGATGTGTATCAGCTGATGTCTAAACCATTAACACGAATCAGAAAGAGATGGTTTGTTCAAATAAAAATGTTCCCAGGTTCAGATCACAGCTTGTTATAGAGCAACATTGTTTCAGTTGCAAAGCAATGTGGTTTATGTGCCTCAGAATCCACATTACGTTTACTGGAGCAAAATATAACATTGATGTTCTCGCAAAGAAACCTACCCATAGTCCCACGGCCAAGATCAATAAGAAATACAGCACTAGCACAGCTATATCAGCAGCAGGGAGAGTTTCTGGTCCCTTCTTGCCCTCTTCAGTGGGTGCAGGGGAGACATTAGGTATTTCCGTGGTAGCCATGATGTCAAAGGTCAAGTGGGTCAGGAAGCAAGTGTGGTTCACACTACAGTAAAATCAACTGTTGGTTATTCAATGGCATCGCTCATTCACACACATCCTCATATATAACACGTTCTCATATATATGAGGACACCTTATCATAAATGTTTGAGAACACATTATCAACCTTTTAAATGCACCATAAAAGCTGGTCTGAGATATCTATGGATTTCTCCAAAGTGAATTAGCGATTGTGATTTATAGCACAGCTTAATGGGTCTACAGCATCTACAACCTATGTGGTAAAATATTACTGCTCGCAACATATGTTAAGACTATGAACCTGTTCTTTGAATGAACTACGCAGCCATTGTGCTTTGAAGATAACATTTAGATTTAGTCCCTCTTTGTTTCTAAATAGCTTTTATTAAAACTAAATGCTGAACTGAAGATTAAATATTGACCAATCATATAGAATGCATTTTTACCCCAGCAGATCTGAATTTCATATCACAACACAATCCATTTTGCACTTGCATTACAAATGGTCTTGCAGTTATTCATGTCGAGATGAGGTGACTTCATTCATGAAATAAATAATAAAATCACATTAAAGACGGTCCTGGAGAGCCGTCCGGGTGTCGTGAACAGATCAGTTAGCACACGACACCCTTTCACCATCACCACCACGCAACACCTTCTCACCACGAAGTGAGACGCCTCTGAGCAAACGCTCACCACTGAGTCACGACTGCCTATTACAGCAGCTTCCTGCAACTGTGTGACAGGTGCACGAACGTCGGCCCGCACAACGCCATCTGCACATCTATCAGGAAAAAGATCCACTCACCGGTGGTCACATGCGGAGACAGCGGTCTGGGCTTTGTTAGCGTTCACATGGTGCTACAGTGTGTCGCCTGTCAACAACTTTCACCCTTCAGACACGTAACACGTCCATTGCAGTCTACAAGTCCTTCTTGACCAAGGGATCAAATTCCGATTTTCTTTCAATCTTATATAAGACTACACATGCTGGTTAAAATGTAAGGAAGTTTTATTACCAAAACGTTAACAGAGTGATGTTGCAATTGCAAATATCCACAGTTAAAGAGTAGAGTGACAACAGTTTAAGACATGTTGGAGCAAAGCAAAGAAAACATTTAATCAATTGCATTAAATTAAGTCCCTCAAATGAATGGCATACACCAGATACTGTAGATGCTGAACTGTTGCTTTGAGAGGACTGAAGAATATGCATATTCTTCTACATTTCCATACACATTTGCATACAAGTGCAGGACATTTCAGTACATTCATAATTGTTTAGCTACTGAACACAAGTTCAGGACTTTAAACATGAGGAAAGGGCTGAGGGTCATGGCAGCAGGGTGTGTGAGCATGACCTCCGCATACTACACACACACCTCCACATACTGCTACAGCCATGACGGCTGTGTCTCAGACCACTCAGATAACAAACAATACCAAGATAGGAATAAAATTAAACAGAATATAAATGTCAAGAAGCAATAAAATCACTATTTTAAATAATGGGAAGTGGCATGTGTGGGTTCTGTTTCATTATGCTGTTAATTACTATTAGGAATCACAGTTGTGTTTTTAAATATTGACAAACCTGTGATTATATATATATATATATTTTTTTATTATATTGCAACCTCCCTGGACCTTTAAATCTGAATGTAAACAGCTATGATAATTGCAATACATTTACAATACAATGTACATATTTTTCATTATGAAAAATTCAAAACTTGGAAAAAAAAAAGGGGAATCAGTTTTAACTGCACTATATTAGTACAGTAAACAACAATAATGTTCCACATAGAACACCTAAAATAATAAATAATAATAAATAATAATAAATTATGAAATAATCACAAATTAATTCAGAATATACACAATCATTTCCTCTTCAAATAAATACAGCTTCATCTGCTTCTCCCATTTTGCACATTTCATGCATGTAAAAGTATTAATTGAACATAATAGAATTATATTATAGCAACTCAATGGCTTTCACATTTAAAGCAACATAGGATGATAAAAAAAAAGATCACAGAATCTGTTAATGCCGAAACAGGATTGTAGTGGCGTTCTACTACCAACCCTGAAAAACCATCGCCAACAAACTCTTTGGATCAAACCACATCCTGTTTATGTGATCATCATGGATACTGACTGAGGAAAAAAAGCAACGCAATATAGAATAAAAGTCCCCTACTCTTCTCACAGCAGTGCTACTACAATAGATCTAGACAAACTATAACCTCTTATAATATTATTTCATATCATATTACATCTAAACATCCTGCAAATGAGGAATCGCTCTATAAGGTAAGACATTAGCATAATTATAAATCAACAGCATATCCCTATAATAGACACATTATATCCAAGTGTCCTCTGTAAGTACATTCTATGAGAGTCAATTGAATCTCTTGAACAAAGATCTCAGGCATTCTGAACACAAAATAATCTATATTCAAATCTATACCAATGCATTTTCCCCAAGCATTCACTCTTTCATTTCATTTCATTCACTCTTTCATTTCATTTCATTCACTCTTTCATTTCATTTCATTCACTCGTTCATTTCATTCACAGTTCTGCTCACATTTTACATTTCACTTATTCAACACTGTATCTAAATGTATATGTACATTAGAACACATATTGGTCGTCTTCTGGTACTACATACATTCTGTTCACTAAAAACGTCCAACAAGTAGCTATACGTGCTATCAACAGTTATAGGCCTTCTGTTATTTTACTTTTATCTGTCTTCAAAGTGGAAACCTGTAAACCGACTTAAAAAGAATTAGGAACTCCATGTAGACTTCGCCACAGGTCCAAAGGAAAATATATGAAGCCAGTTTCGGTGCAGTGAAGTGTGTGTATTGCAAAGGTTTCTCCTCATTCATCTGTATTGGTCACTATGTGTGTGCAAGCCTGTGTGGTATATAAGTATGGAACTAAAAATCAATGTGTTTTAATTAATGTGAATGTTTATAGGAATATGTGCGTGTTGCGTGTTGCATGTTGCGTGTGTATGTCTCCTCACCACGCCAGAGGAGACGCCATGCGGGGACTGCGGGGGCTTCTTGGAGGGTTCTCTGTGGCCTGGTTATCCATTAGAGCTCTCTGTAATACACACACACGCACACACACACGCACACACACACGCACACACACACGCACACACACACACAACCTTGATAATATGAACAAGTTAATACAATGCTATGCTTCCTGCACTGGAGTGTCACTGTATTACAGTGAAATGTCCCACAGTGTACCACAAACACTGCACTAATGACAAACTAGCCAATCATCAGAATCAGTCCAGAAGCAGGTTTTTGAGCCACATGAGACACATTCACAGCAGGAATGTAATTTCCACGCAGTGTCTGAGCGACTCACGTCGAACTTGGAGATGAACTCGGCAAAGATGCCAAAGAAAGCCTCGGTGGTGGTGGCCTTGCCGTCCTCGCCGAAGAAGGAGGCCACCTTGTAGAACTCCTCCATGGCTCTCTGCTGCAGCGACTCCAGAGACTGCACGGCGGGGTGGCTGTTCTCCAGGAAGCCCTGCGCACGCCGACAGGTTAAGGCTCAGCCTCTCAGCCTGGGACAGACCACTCCACATATACACCTCTCCAATCAGGAGTACCAAATCATCTACATTTTCTAGTAAGAAACCCATTTCTAACCTGAAATTTCTAACCTAAACACAACTATCAAGAGTACTGGAGCACTTCACTACATGACCTGTTATGCATGTTGTTTATGACCTCTGTTGAATAAACAATATTAGGGGTTGTGTGTGTGTGTCCATTTGTGTTTCCGTCTGTCTGTCTGTGTTAGAAACATTTTGTGCTCCTCTAGTTCACCTGGTGGAGCAAATAGTGCAACGTGAAAGCAACACCAAGGTCAAAGGTCACCAAGGTCAAAGGTTTGTTTCCAGAGAGCTCACATACTGCCTTACTGGGAACTACGCAAGTCACTCTGGAACAGAGCAATTACCAAATGCTGCAAATGTAGAAAGTCCCAAATATACAGTGAAGAGGTGAGCTGCCACAATGACCTTCTCCAAGGCACCAGCTCATCCATGTCACCTAAAACAACTTCACAACTCGGTCATGTTTACGTCCACTAACTGATGCTAATGTTTACCTTGTTTAAGCTGTTTAACACCTTTAAGTCTCCTGTTAAATAGTAAATCATTAACTTTAAGCAGGAAAGGTTTTGACTCCAGATGCTGCTTGGATTTACAATTCAAAAGGGTCATTCATTTCTCATATGGCATTATTCAACACTGCTGCATACCCAGGGACTCGCCATAGTGAGGTTCTGAAGCCCCCCACCCCCACCACCACACCACACCACCCCCACCATCGTGCCACACACAGGGCCTGGAGAGGTGGTGTTGGAAGGATACACTCATAATGACAGCGAAGCGGTCCTCAGCGTTGGCTGGCATCGTCAGGCAAGCTGAACGGATATCCTGGATAGTGGAGTGCAGGTCATTCAGGTCTGCGGTGATGTTCCTCTGATTAACTACACATAAAACAGCACCGGAGAAAATAGGGCATCTCATTAGGCCTCCGTCCAGTGCCAGGACCGGTCTACAAACCCGTGTCATTGGATCACAGCTGCTCACCTTTGGCTGCAAGGGGGACAGTTCTGAGCTCTTTGGCAAAGTCCAGCACCTCAGGGAAATGTTGGCACAAAGATTTGACCAGGATATGCAGGAAAGTGGATTTGCCGTCCACCGTTTTGGTAGTGCCAAGCTACAAAGTAAAAGCGATAGAAGCCATAGACATCACAACTTACAAAAAAACATATTTACAGCCAATCTCCAATCATCAGAGTGGGAAAAAAAGTCCATACAAATCAATAAAACCACTCACTTCAGTGAGGAAATTTATCTTGAAGCCTGTCGTCTTACATCCCTTGGGCTGGCCATTGTTCAGGTAATTCCCCATGGCAAGGACAAACTGGAAAATCCAAGATAAAAAGAGAATGGACTGAGCGCTAACGACAGGCGGCTGAGCGCTAACGACAGGCAGCTGAGCGGTCACGCCGTGTCTGTTACACTCGTGCAGTACTACATCACAAAGCTCCAGGGTACGATATCTCTCGGATGTAATAGAGGAGCATGTTATTATGCCGTCGTTGGTCGGGCACTTCCTAGAGACGTGATGAAGGGACGATGACGTACCTCCAGAATCTTTGCCAGCTTCTTACTGTTCTTGAGCTCCGTGGAGGCCTTGTAGACGCAGTCGTAGCCTCCCCTCATCTCCTCCGTCTTCTCCTGCAGCGTGCACTTAAAGTGCAGGCTCCTCAAACGCGTCTTGTACTCGGGCACGGACAGCATCTGGAAACAGACGGACACACACACACACACGTGTGCGGTTCCTGCGAGATGTTCCGTCCATAACCGTGCACGTCAGGTATTTGCGGTGTTTTATGCGTGTCCCAACCTGCAGGACGAACTGGTCAGGCTCGCTGAGCTTGCTGGGGTCGTCCACATACTGCTCGTACTGACTGACCTCCTCGTCGTCGGGCGCATACAGGAGCAGCTGCTTGATGTGCGCTGCCTCCAAGCGATCGCTGGACATGGTCATGAGCACGTGACGCAGCTCACCCGGAGACAGCTTCAGGTGGGCGATCAGGATGGCTGCAGTGCGCATGGAGCAGACAGTTTGACAGGGGTTAGCATATCAGTTAGGCAAAGGCTAAGGCCTCTGTGACAGCCTAACCTGGCTAGCAACATTCGACAAGCTAGCACCAGCTTACAGCATCAGAAGTGCTCTAGCATGAGCTGACAACACTGAACGGTGGTCAGCAAAGCATACGAGAGACTGGCAAAATTGTAAACATTTGTAATGGAAATGTGACAAAATCTCACATAAGCACAACCTGCACAAGCTTTTCGCCACGAAGCACAATTGGACGCTGGACATTGGACACAAAGTATTCACTCACAGGCATTGTAGGCTTTCTTATGGGAGAGAATCTCAATGACATCTTTCTTTTTGAATGTCTCAGGCTGAGGTGTGGGTTCTGGAACAGACACTGACACACAAAACACAGAGTATGTGAAGAAAAAAATATTAGTTAGAAAATAATTATTTTTAAAATAAAATAACTTTATTTTAATTTATTTTATTTTAATTTTCCTCGCCACTGTCGCCTTTGGCTTGCTCATTAGGGTTCTGGACCCATAGTATTGTTTACCTTGTAAACCCTGTAAAGCTGCTTTGCAACAACTTGAGTTGTTAAAAGCGCTATACAAATAAACTTTGATTGATTGATTGATTGATAACAGAACTAGAAATCAATTAACCTACGATTGGGCCAGTTATATGAAATTCTGAACTGTTAAGAAGAAAGTAGCAGGAATATGATAAAAGGACATGAAAACATTGTGTCATAAAAATATACAAACGTTTGTCAGTTTGTGTCAAACCAAGTCTGCTGTCTCCTGTCACATAAATAAAAGGCTTTTTTAATGGGCATGAAGAGGAGGTTTGATCTTCTAAATATTTGCTTCCATTATAAGAGTTGGTTCTCGCTCTGTCTCTCTTCTTTTCTCTCTCTCACACACTCTTTCCACACACACACCCACACACACATTTTACTCACTGGGACCCTTTTGTGTGCCAAAATGCAACTCCAGGTCCAGGTATTTCACCATGTCACTGAGCTTGTCATAATCAGAATCCTCTCCAAGCTGCAGTAAAGAAAACAGACCTCCTCTAGCACACACTCGGCACTGATGGACTTAAACACAGTCCCACACTCAGTTGCTGCAGTCTGAAATAAACTCACACAGTCCCAGCAGGCCTAAATTCCTTTACTCCTGGTGGACTTTATTAAGAGTCCCACACTTACTGTTGTTCTGTTGCTGTTATAGCAGCCATGGCAATACAGGTGCCTCAAAAGACTTCCTTTTAAGAACTCCTCTTTGACATCACATAATCCAAAGGCCATCAACATGTATATAATGATGAAGGCTCTGACAGTTTTTTTCCCTAAGTGCCAACTTCTTCAATTCCAATTAACCATCTCAAGAGTGCTCTCACTGGGTATAGGGTATAGATGGGTATAAGTCTAGGTACCAAAATGTTGATGAAGCTTTGGTGAGGCTAAATGAGGACATAATTCTACAGCAATGTTAAAGAGACAAAAAAGGTTTCTTGAACTTGTTTTATTGTTGAGATTATTCATTTAGTGCATTAATCTTCCGAAAAATGGGCTCCCTAACCTTTGTTTAACAAGATTGTTTGCTTAAAGAAGTTAATTGGAAAGAAAATCTCCTAAAGCATAATTTTACTCCTGTTTATGATGCTACAGATGGAAGTTGTGTGGGTGCCTCACCTGTCCCCAGATAGTTCCTTCAGAGTTCTCCACCTGCTCCCAGCGCAGTCTCTTCACACTCATATGGCTGGAGTCCGATTTCGGTGGTGAGGACCGGGGCAGTGGGGGTGGCATACAGGGTGGAGGCAGTGGTGGAGGTGGAGGGGGCTCCACGGTGGAGCCCTCGTGGTGGTGAGACGGGGGAGGAGGTTGTGGTTGAGCTTCATGGTGATGCTGATGGTGCATGGGGTGGGGGCTCTGCCTGGCCTGGGTGGCAGCGTGGGACTGTTGGGTTGGGTGTGGCTGTGTCGGCTGCTGCTGGTGTTGCTGTTGGTGCTGTTGGGGTGGGGGTTGGGCTGGAGGCTGGGGCTGGAAGGTGGAGAGGATCTGGGTCTGGTAGGGCTGTTGGGGTTGGTGGATGAGATGGTACTGGGGGCTGGACTGTATGGGCTGTGTCTGATGGATGTGGTGAATCTGATGGATGTGGTGTGATGGGTGAGTGGGTGGAGCAGGCTGGGCTTGTGGGTAGGCGTGGTGAGCCTGAAGAATTTGGTGGCTCTGCAGTTGACTGGGATGAATAGACATGGGTTGATGGCCTGGATGGAGCTGTTGAGCTTGGTGAATGACATGAGCATTTGATTGGTCAACCTGATGTATCTGCCTGTCGGCTCTCTCCATCTTTTCTATCCTCTCCATGCGTTCTAAGCGCTCCATCCTCTCCAGTCTGTCCAGCCTGTCCATGGAGCTGGACAGATGGGCTTGATGGCTTTGATGATGAACATGGTGAACCTGCTGACTTGGATGTATGGGGGGAGGCTGATGAAAATCATAAACGTGTCTATCAGACCTCTCCATCCTCTCGATCCGGTCAAGCCTGTCCATGGAGCTGGAGAGCTGTGTCTGGTGGGAGTGATGTGGCTGGTGGCTCTGATGAATTTGGTGGCTCGATTGAGGCGACTGAGCCTGATGGACTTGGTGACTCTGTCGAACCTGATGACCCTGATGGATCTGATAACTTTGCTGAACCTGCTGGCTTTGCTGAGCCTGGTGGTGCATTTGGTAGATGGCATGGCGTGGGATGGATGAGGGAGACAGGTCGGGGGAGGGAAGTGGGGGCAGGGACTGGTGCATCTGCTGCAGAGGGTGCTGGGGGTGCACTGTGGCCTGGGCTGGTAGAGAGTGGTGCTCCTGGAGAACCTGGTGAGCCATCAGCTCTTCTCGAGTCGGGAGCACCTTGTGGATGGACTGTCTCTTGAGTGGAGGGTTAGCCCGGGGTGGGGGTGGAGGTGGAGGCCCCGGGTGACGTCGGAAGGTGAGCTGTCGAGATGTGTGGTCAGGGGTGAAGCTTGCGGGAAGAGGGGGGTCGTTAAACTGGACAGGTGGCGGGGGAGGTGGAGTGAGGGGTGGAGGTGGAATATGCTCAGAGCTGGAAGAATAGGTGAGGGAGCTAGCATCCTCGCTACTGCTGTGCATCTCACTGGCACTGCTGAGCTCAGGGGGGATATAGGGTCCCTCATCTTCCTCCTCATCTTCCTCTTCCATGTCTTCATCCTCCTCGTCCTGGAGGGTCATCTGGACCACATCCTGATGTTACCATTAAACACATGGATATACAATGGTCAGTTCGTGCCTCTTACACAGTTAAAATCAGCGGTTTTAAGTTAACTCCTACAGAGTTAAACTGTGTATCATTTAACTATGTAGGTGTAAATTTAACCATTCAGAGAATCACCATGGGAAAATGAACAACCTTAGTCACAAAAACAGCTGTCAGCACTATGTAGTACCACATCAAAACAACTGATCTTGGATCAGTGAACTCCCACCTCCTCATAGTCATTCTCCGGAGACAGGAAGTCATCCACAGACAACTGCTGACCAAGCTGCTCACTGAGGGCCTCCATGAACAGGTCCGTGTCCGCGCTGCGTGGTGGACGTGAGAACGTGTAGCGCTTCTTACGGATGGGAGGACTGTGCACGTAGTCGGGGGGGCTGGGAGGGTAGTCGGGAGGTGAGGGCGGGGAGAGCGGGGGGCTGTCCAGGCTAACGTAGGGATTGGACTCGGTGCTGTCCTGGGACTGGGGCTCTGGGGGATAGCAGGGGCACGGCGGACTGGGCAGGGGCTCGGCCCAGCTGACAGGCTGGGGGGGCGGGGGCGGGGGCGGGGGAGGTGGGGGTTGCGCCGATGCTGCCTTACGACTCCCTGCAGGGTAATGAAGGACAGGAAACACTGAGCCATCAACCCATCAACCCCAACAGACAGCTGTTCTCTGGAGAAGAACCAGAATCTTCTTTGGTAGCTGTAGCCTACCTGAAGTAGCCCGTACAGAAGGGGAGGAGGAGTGTATTCTGACGGACTGGCTGGAGGAGTGGGGGAAGGCGTCCAGCAGCGTTTCAGGGGCAGGAGGTGGCCGGCTCTTCAGGGATTTGGATCTTTTTCCCGCATGCACATTTTCTAGCTCAGCATACACTGCAGAAAGCTTCATATAGATACAGAAAGTCACTAAGCATCAGAGATTAATTAGAAACTAAAACATCAGAGGTTAATCAGAGATTAGTCACTAAACATCAGAGATTCCCTCTCATTACCAGCCACAATGTCAGCTATCGTCTTCAGGACATTCAAAAGGTTTTCTTACTAAACTGAGCCAAGACTGAATAAGGATAATGCCATCCCTTATTCTATTGTACACACTTGACTTTTGTTTTAAGTAATCTAACTGACAATATTTATCTCATAAACTTGACATTTTAATCTTTCTTTAGGTAATTTCCCAAGACTACGGCTGAACCGAACCCAGCGCTCCACCGGGACGTGTGTGAACTCACATTAGTGAGGTTGTTGGGTGTCTCAGGGAGAGAGGTCCCATCTCCTGACTGTCGTTCCCCGGGGGCCAGTCTCATAGGAGCAACATCTACTGGCTCCGTGCGGATCCCTGACACAGACAAGAAACTCATTTGAAACATGAAAGTTCTAACTAACTAAACCCACACTGTTCTGTTGTGTAATATAGTCTAGAACAGTGTTAGAGCGACAGGGATTGCTGAGTGTATTGAGTTATCTGGTGCAGTGTGGTACCCATTCCCAGGTGGGTGTATTGAGTAATCTGGTGCGGTGTGGTACCCATTCCCAGGTGGGTGTATTGAGTAATCTGGTGTGGTGTGGTACCCATTCCCAGGTGAGTGTATTGAGTAATCTAGTGAAGTGTGGTACCCATTCCCAGGTGGGTGTATTGAGTAATCTGGTGTGGTGTAGTACCCATTCCCAGGTGGGTGTATTGAGTAATCTGGTGCAGTGTGGTACCCATTCCCAGGTGAGTGTATTGGGTAATCTGGTGCGGTGTGGTACCCATTCCCAGGTGAGTGTATTGAGTAATCTGGTGCAGTGTAGTACCCATTCCCAGGTGGGTGTATTGAGTAATCTAGTGCAGTGTGGTACCCATTCCCAGGTGGGTGTATTGAGTAATCTGGCGTGGTACCCATTCCCAGGTGAGTGTATTGAGTAATCTGGCGTGGTGTGGTACCCATTCCCAGGTGAGTGTATTGAGTAATCTGGCGGAGTGTGGTACCCATTCCCAGGTGGGTGTATTGAGTAATCTGGTGCAGTGTGGTACCCATTCCCAGGTGGGTGTATTGAGTAATCTAGTGCAGTGTGGTACCCATTCCCAGGTGGGTGTATTGAGTAATCTGGCGTGGTGTGGTACCCATTCCCAGGTGAGTGTATTGAGTAATCTGGTGCGGTGTGGTACCCATTCCCAGGTGGGAGAATTGAGTAATCTGGTGCGGTGTGGTACCCATTCCCAGGTGGGTGTATTGAGTAATCTGGTGCAGTGTGGTACCCATTCCTAGGTGAGTTTATTGGGTAATCTGGTGCGGTGTGGTACCCATTCCCAGGTGAGTGTATTGAGTAATCTGGTGCAGTGTGGTACCCATTCCCAGGTGGGTGTATTGAGTAATCTAGTGCAGTGTGGTACCCATTCCCAGGTGGGTGTATTGAGTAATCTGGCGTGGTACCCATTCCCAGGTGAGTGTATTGAGTAATCTGGCGTGGTGTGGTACCCATTCCCAGGTGAGTGTATTGAGTAATCTGGCGGAGTGTGGTACCCATTCCCAGGTGGGTGTATTGAGTAATCTGGTGCAGTGTGGTACCCATTCCCAGGTGGGTGTATTGAGTAATCTAGTGCAGTGTGGTACCCATTCCCAGGTGGGTGTATTGAGTAATCTGGCGTGGTGTGGTACCCATTCCCAGGTGAGTGTATTGAGTAATCTGGTGCGGTGTGGTACCCATTCCCAGGTGGGAGAATTGAGTAATCTGGTGCGGTGTGGTACCCATTCCCAGGTGGGTGTATTGAGTAATCTGGTGCAGTGTGGTACCCATTCCTAGGTGAGTTTATTGGGTAATCTGGTGCGGTGTGGTACCCATTCCCAGGTGAGTGTATTGAGTAATCTGGTGCAGTGTGGTACCCATTCCCAGGTGGGTGTATTGAGTAATCTAGTGCAGTGTGGTACCCATTCCCAGGTGGGTGTATTGAGTAATCTGGCGTGGTGTGGTACCCATTCCCAGGTGAGTGTATTGAGTAATCTGGCGTGGTGTGGTACCCATTCCCAGGTGAGTGTATTGAGTAATCTGGTGCAGTGTGGTACCCATTCCCAGGTGGGTGTATTAAGTAATCTGGCGCGGTGTGGTACCCATTCCCAGGTGAGTGTATTGAGTAATCTGGCGTGGTGTGGTACCCATTCCCAGGTGAGTGTATTGAGTAATCTGGCGGAGTGTGGTACCCATTCCCATGTAGGTGTATTGGGTAATCTGGCGCGGTGTGGTACCCATTCCCAGGTGGGTGTATTGAGTAATCTGGCATGGTGTGGTACCCATTCCCAGGTGAGTGTATTGAGTAATCTGGCGTGGTGTGGTACCCATTCCCAGGTGAGTGTATTGGGTAATCTGGCGCGGTGTGGTACCCATTCCCAGGTGGGTGTATTGAGTAATCTAGTGCAGTGTGGTACCCATTCCCAGGTGGGTGTATTGAGTAATCTGGCGTGGTACCCATTCCCAGGTGAGTGTATTGAGTAATCTGGCGTGGTGTGGTACCCATTCCCAGGTGAGTGTATTGAGTAATCTGGCGGAGTGTGGTACCCATTCCCAGGTGGGTGTATTGAGTAATCTGGTGCAGTGTGGTACCCATTCCCAGGTGGGTGTATTGAGTAATCTAGTGCAGTGTGGTACCCATTCCCAGGTGGGTGTATTGAGTAATCTGGCGTGGTGTGGTACCCATTCCCAGGTGAGTGTATTGAGTAATCTGGTGCGGTGTGGTACCCATTCCCAGGTGGGAGAATTGAGTAATCTGGTGCGGTGTGGTACCCATTCCCAGGTGGGTGTATTGAGTAATCTGGTGCAGTGTGGTACCCATTCCTAGGTGAGTTTATTGGGTAATCTGGTGCGGTGTGGTACCCATTCCCAGGTGAGTGTATTGAGTAATCTGGTGCAGTGTGGTACCCATTCCCAGGTGGGTGTATTGAGTAATCTAGTGCAGTGTGGTACCCATTCCCAGGTGGGTGTATTGAGTAATCTGGCGTGGTGTGGTACCCATTCCCAGGTGAGTGTATTGAGTAATCTGGCGTGGTGTGGTACCCATTCCCAGGTGAGTGTATTGAGTAATCTGGTGCAGTGTGGTACCCATTCCCAGGTGGGTGTATTAAGTAATCTGGCGCGGTGTGGTACCCATTCCCAGGTGAGTGTATTGAGTAATCTGGCGTGGTGTGGTACCCATTCCCAGGTGAGTGTATTGAGTAATCTGGCGGAGTGTGGTACCCATTCCCATGTAGGTGTATTGGGTAATCTGGCGCGGTGTGGTACCCATTCCCAGGTGGGTGTATTGAGTAATCTGGCATGGTGTGGTACCCATTCCCAGGTGAGTGTATTGAGTAATCTGGCGTGGTGTGGTACCCATTCCCAGGTGAGTGTATTGGGTAATCTGGCGCGGTGTGGTACCCATTCCCAGGTGGGTGTATTGAGTAATCTAGTGCAGTGTGGTACCCATTCCCAGGTGGGTGCCGATGACGAGGTCGTCTGAACTGCGGCCCCTCACGCTGCTTCTGTAGGTGGTGCCGGTCACCTTCATCGAGCTGCTGCGTCGATGGGGCTCTGGGGGCTGGGGCTCTGGTTCTGGCACCGGCACTGGTTTACAACACACACACACACACGCAAACACACACACGCACGCACACACACGCACACACACACACGCAAACACACGCACACACACGCACGCACGCACACGCACGCACACGCACTAGTCACACACCCAGTCTGGATGGATGATTTAATCTGATATTAAATGGGTCTTGCTTGGCATTAAGCACATAGAAATAATACTAGGAAAGGTCAGATATAAGCATTTTCAAAATGACACAGACATACATGTGACTTTGTATCCGAGGAAGCGTGAGATCTTGTTTTGGCAGTGCTCCTGCTCCTCGTACGTGAGTAGCTGGTAAATGAACTGCCAGATCACCTGTTTAGCTGGAGTGTCCAGCACAGGAAACACGTCCACGATGAGAGTGTCCACATTCCTGGCACAACAACAGCAGCGAGATCACACCTTCGTAAGATTTAGAGGGTGTGTATCTAGACTTACAGGTCTCATAAAAGCGTTAAAAAGGCTAAAAGCACACACACACACACACACACAAACACAAACACAGCCTTATTCTTAGACATTTTTGGAAGGCTTATACACTCACAGACAGTGTATAATCCAAACATTAGGATTAATCCAAACATTAGGATTGACTCAACTAAGAATTAGTGTCACAGTACAGCCCCTGGCCCCTCCCTTTGGGCGTGTGGAGGTGTGGTCTATGTCTGGTTGTGTCTACATGTGTATTTCCTTGGGTGTGGTTCTATGTGTGCTCACTTGGGTCTCATCATCACTTGTGTCTTGTTTAGTTTATCTATATAATGTGTGTTTACTAGGGGTGGGCATAGATAAATTTTTTAAATCTAGATTAATCTCACTGAAATCCTGAAATTAATCTAGATTAATCTAGATTAATCTATATTAAAATGGCTCATATGCGTGCTACCCAAGTAATGACTAAAAGTCCGTTTTTGAGATAGGGTTTCTTAATACAGAGGGTGCATTAGACCAGGGACTCATCTCCTGTTTTCAAAATGCATCAATGACTGCTTGAGAAAGCTGTTCTACTTTGATACTTGAAGAAAAAAAAAAACATGCTCAATAAAATGTAGGCTACTCGTGTTCAACGGTTTATTCAGTTAAACATGAATTTGTAAGCCTACATACTGTATATTAAATAACATGTTTATTCAGCTAAACATGATATTTGAAATGTAAGCCAACATTTAGTACATTTAACCTCACAGACGTAATTTTCAAAAGTCAGTTTTGGTCCTCTGTAGTTTTAACGGTTAAAAAGAAATATTTAAATAGCGACGAATCTAGCGCTAGGACCATGCAGAAAACGACCGCTCCGAGCTCCGCTCCGGTAACACTTTACTTTCCTAAAAATGAATTTTCCATGAAGCAAACCTGGCGACTTCGTGGCTGCATCCATGTAAAAACATGTACGATTTGTAATTCTCAGGTTTAAAAACTCGTTCTCGCCCCTACTGTGCAATTTGGTTAGGAATACAGCCGAGCTAAACTATCAAGTTGAAAGTCATCATAGTTTGCTTACCCATTTTGACCCAGTTACCAACCCAACTTTAAGAATAGATTAACGGCGATAATTTTTATATCGCCCGATAAGAGTATCAAATTAACGACCGCCGTTAACGCTGTTAACGGCCCACCACTAGTGTTTACACAGTGTCCCATGCTCATCTTTGAGTGTACACATTTATTGACAGGATGGCGGGGGGCGACCCTCACCTGTGCTGGAAGAAGGCCTCCAGGGCCTTGCAGACGGTGTACCTCTCGTGCAGCGTGAGCAGGTGCTCCAGCTGCTGGCCGAAGGTGCGGCCCTGCACGCGGATGCTGGGCGGCAGGATCTCGGCCACCCACTGCAGGGAGGTGAGGGCGGGCGAGCGGGAGCGGGGGGAGGCCTCCGGCGCCTCGGGTTCGGCCAGCGTCAGGCCCGGCGGCCCGTCCTCCACCACCAGTGAGGGCATGGCGCCACTACCCTGCAGCATGGCCACCACCTTCTCGTGGGAGCAGCTCCTGGGGGGAGAGAGGCTCGCAGTGAGGGTCGCAGTGGGGATCGCAGTGGGGGTCGCAGTGAGGCTCGCAGTGGGGGTCGCAGTGAGGACATGAACGTTGTTGGGAATACCAAGAAGGGTAATAAAGCCCAAGCTCACCTCATGTCCAGCCCATTGAGAAATAAGATACGATCCCCAGGTTTGAGGCCTGCTTTCTCAGCTGGGCTACCTGGAAAAGGACACACACACACACACACACACACACACACACACACACACGTACGTTATGCATTTTGCCACCACTTAGCAGGAGTTTAACACAAACTCAGATGAGGTTGGCCCTCCTAGTTGTTCCCATAGAACAACGCCCAATTCTAACTCTACACTGCGTGATGAAGGGGGAGACAGTATGAGCGAATCCTTTCTCTGCCTTCACAGACGGCCGGTTATTTCTAGACTGGTTGTGGGAAGTGTAAATTGAAGGGGATCAACATCTGATGAACACACAACTCCACCACCTGTGCCCCTCTGACTCAGCCCTGCTAGGGTGACTGGTCCAGGGTTTGTGCTATGTACACAAACACACACACACACACGCATTAGCAAACAATCACTGAAGAGGCCAGGAATAGATAACACACTGAAAAATTAAACAGATCTTATACACATACACACACACACACACACACACACACACACACACACACACACACACACACACACACACACACACACACACACACACACACACACACACTCATAACCCCTACACACTTACTCTCCAGCCCACTCACACCACCCCCTAAACATTCGTGCTCTACACATTTTCAACACGTCAGCCAAAGACTCGAACTGAAATATTATCTACAGAAAGATCATACCTATATCTACTTATATCCATATCACATCACAAACATTTGTAATGTCTTTTTTACATATAATTTTATTATTACAAAATATTAGAACGTATGAACGAACATTCTAATCTTGTGCTGAATCAAAAGCCTTTCATGCCAGTGATGGTAAAGATGCTACCAGCATGTATATTTCTGTAGGATTTAGTTTTTCATTGGTGACAGACACATGGTCCCCTAGCACTGTTAGTACCATTGTTATAAATATTTGATGTCATATCCATAGGCATTGTTCCAAAAATAACAATCCTTGCCTGCTCAACAGGAAATGTTTTCAGACAATCTCCTATACTTACCCTGACAAATCTCTGTGGGATAAAAACTTAAAAGACACGTGGAACCTCATGACTTATAAAGCTTTAAAAAGGATATTGGAGTGCAAGATTTGTCCTAGAATTACTCATAAATTGACTCATATCACAGCAGTGCACCGTCTCCTCCTACACTATGCAACCTGCTAACAAGTCAGGATTCTATATGATTCTGTTTCAGACTAGACCGTTTTTGTGTGATTTGTGTTTGTGGGTTTCGTGGCTTTTACTTCAGGAGTTGATGACATGACAGAGGAAGAGATACAGCCCTGTTCTCAGCCTCACAAAATGGTGGCCCAACTAAACAAAAAATACGACTAAACTGTGAGTGGGAGCAGGAGATGGATGAGTTATTAAGCAACGTACGATGCATTGAGAAACATTGAGAAATCACTGAACAACTATGGAGAATTCTGACCACACCTGGGATGACGGAGTCGATCCAAACAGGAGCATGGCCACGCAACGTGAAGCCAAAACTCTGGTTCCCTTTGTACACCCGCACTGTCCTGTAGGGGCCAGACACAATAAACAGATGGAGAGAAAGAGAAGCCTCCAGTTACTACCTCAGGATATATTAGACAATTAGTTAGCATATATTTGCACATATATGCACATACACACACATATACACTGTAGATAGATAGATTCTCAGTGTTTTGCACTAACAGAGCATCTGCTAAATGCTGCACATGTACATATAAATGTAGGAAATTCATATTTATGGCATCTAGCATATACTGGTGTCCAGAATGACTTACCACAGGGCTTCAGCTGTTTACTGATAAAATAATCCTCAACTTGCATAACTAGATTGGGTCCTAAACTACCCAACTAGAAATCTAGATTGAGACATACAACATTCCATTTTACAGAACAGATAAAAATATGGAAATCCAAGCAAGATGTAAGTATTAATACCAGTGGTCTGAGTCATATAAGGGACGTTTGCAAAGTTACACACTTTTCCCTCCAATGTAGGCTTAACACTTCACAAACTAAAACGAAATGAAAACTTTCTTGACAGCTTGCATTCTGATTTTAGAGTAAACTTATGCAGAACTGGCTGATGCCTGGCTGATGCCTGGCTGAACTGGCTGATATTAACACTGCAATACTGATCATTTTCTGCTGTGTACCCTAAGTGACAAGGATCTTGGAACTGCTTGTCATACATTGGAATTATCAAGCAGGCTTTGTCACACAGTCCTACACTCATAGCGGGCAAAAAAAATGTGTCACACCATCCTGACTACCAAACCTGAGACATTCTATGAACAGCATATCAGACTCACACTAAAATAACACGTGAAACTAGCAGAAGTCCTAGCAGCAAGATGAGCGGATAATTCTACTAAAAGAAGAATCTCTCTGCAGGATGCATAATTCATCACTTACACTTACAAATTATATTCACTTACAATCATTTGTATTAAACAGCCACAATGTAACACCTCCCACCCCCTCCAACACACACACACACACACACACACACACACACACACACACACACTGGCCTGCGGTTGGTGATGGCGGCGGTGTGTCCGGCGATGAGCGAGGTGGTCTTGCGGAGGCCGCGGGCGGGCAGCATGGCGCCTGCATCCTCGTTGGCGGTGCGGGGCACGGAGCTGGCGCGCGTGGAGACCAGCAGTCGCTCGGGGTGGTCCTCGCTACGGCTGCGACGCAGACCGCTGTTGCGGTGCTCGCTGAAGCTACGTCCCCTCAAACGGCTCACCAGGCTCTGTGAGACCACCTCGTCGAAACGCTGCCGGTGCTTCTTGGGGATGAAGATCCTGATGAACATGACGGAGAACAAGGGAGAGGGTCAGGGGGCCAGAGAGGCAGGGGGTCAGGGGTCAGGGGCCCAAAGGTGCGTCTGGGCCACGCAGTGGAGGAAGATGAAGGCTGAGCACCATGGGAAAGAGAACAGGTGGAGACAGGGGGAGCAGTCGAGTACGAGGGTGTTGGACTTACGAGATCACACGTTCACACGCTCTGTGTGGAAGAGGGAGGAGGAGTGTGGAGGAAGAGTGCTAGAATTAAACAATCTGTTTCTCTGGACAGTCTATAAAAACAGCCTTTAGGCTCTGATGATCAACAAAAACGGGTATTTTCAAAAATGGCTGTTAAAAATAGTATTCTTAATCCAGAGGGTTGCGGTCAGTTGCTTGCTAAGATATGGCGAGAGAAAAAGACAGACAGAGAGAGAAACATACAGGGCTTTATTGCACAACAGCACTTGTAGATGAGTTTTCGAGCTCCTGTGATCAGTGTTGGTTTGCACCCTGATCACAGCTCCGAGATGCTCTGTCCCCACAAGGTCCACTACACCGTGCTCACACTTGCAAAATGAGCTTAAACAACTCAAAGATCAACAGGAGTTAAAACTCTTCTCATTCACACCCTGGTCACTACATTCCACGTGTAACGCCCAAGTTTCCACTGCATATGTTTTCCAAAGTCCCAATGAGCATACACATTAATGAGCTATGCTGTGAGACTTTGGCCGAGAATAAGTGAAGCACACCATACCTCTCCTTTCCCTACACCCTCTCTCTGTGTGCCTCTTACACTGACCTCAGGACAGCTGTGAGGACGGGGAGACCGATATCCGGTTGCTTTGAGACTACAATGGCCTGCAGCTCCATAGAAGCAGAACATAAAATGGGAATCAAATAGACAGAAATCCTATTGTGGTACTTGAGCTGTAAGGCAGAGTTCATTTGGGCTAGAGATCTGAACCAATCTCTTTTACCAAGTTTTAAACCAATCTCTGCTTTAAAAGTACAAATCAAGTAGGCTACATCAAGTATCATTAGCAAAAGCAAAAGTTAGACCAACGATACACTGATTCTACTTATGCCCAAGTTTATGTTAGCATGTTCAAGATGTCAGCTTACATTTAAGAGAAACGTACTGCGTGTGCTGTATCTTTTGGTTCATTCATATAGAAATCACCAAAATATTTAGGATCTCCATTTCAGCATCTAAAAATAATTGGACCAATCAATTGTAATGAACCTTGTTGAAAATCCTCTGCAGTCAAGGTTTCAGAATGTTTCATGCCTCTGACCCTTAGACTTCACTGTGATCCACAGACTCCAACAGATTCATCTTTATTATTTTATTTACTGTACTTTTTACATTCTATGTTATTTTATTATATATTTTTCTTTATATATGTGATTAATTTCTTAAATCTATTGTTTTACATTTTTCTGTGTTTTCTTTTCATTTGTAAAGCACTTTGAATGACCATTGTGTATGAAAGGTGCTATATAAATAAACTTGCCTTGCCTTGCCTTGTCTCTGACCCAAAGACTCCAATGGACGCATCCTGTCTATGACCCATGGGCTCTGTTCGAAATAGCCTACTACATACTGGATACTGCATACTGGACTCAGTATATACTGGATACTGCACACTGGTCCTCGCAGTAGTAGGCAGTACAGTTTCCTCAACAGGAACAACAAACAACAAAAGCAAAGCACACTATGAGGTCACGTGAACGTAGCGTTGCATGATGGGATGCAGTACACCACGAAGATAGCTCTGTTCGCATACTGGAATATTTTGCGGAAGTAGTAGGTTGTCCGGGTATGTTTCGCGTACTGGAAAAATTTGTTTTGGTCACATACTGCATACTGCTTGGGGCTCGATCAGTACGCCAGTAGTATGTAGTAGGCCATTTCGAACAGAGCCATGGACATCAGATGCTGCTGTCTTCTCTGTTGATGCTCTGCCAGGCTTGAGATGAAGCCATGATCAGTACTTGGACCAGATCACTTTTTGGACCTGATCTCCTCACCCCTTCCCCTTAAGCAGTAAGTTTCAGGAAAGGTAATTTTCTTGCTGCAAGATGCAGCGCCATCTAGAGTTTCCTTGAGTTACTTAGTTGGATCTGATTAGTGTTTCTGTACGCTACTAGCACTAGCACTGTCATATCACCAGTGGTGGACAGTAGCCTAACTAAGTAAATGTAATTCGTTACTGTACTTAAGTAACATTTCCATGTATCTGTACTTTACTCAAGTACTTTTATTTGGTAAGACTTTATACTTTTACTTCACTACATTTCAAAGCGAAAATTTTTACTTTTCACTTCGTTACATTTACAGAAACATCTCGTTCCTTTTTCATTTTTAAATCAACGCTTAATAAAATACCGACAGGTCAAAGTGTACCGTGTCACAGACTATAACCAATCAGCGCTCAGTTAGAGATTAAGAGTTGTACGCTAATTGGCTGAGGATCTGACATGGCTGCAACAGATGTCTTCCCCCAACACCCCTGACCTTATTTAGCCCAACTGTTTGAATTCCTCGAAAAGAAAAATGATTCGTGTTCCTCCTCTGCATTCCGAAGAACACATCGCTGTCATCATTTATGAACTCGCCGTCAAACTTGAAAAAACACATCGAAGTAAGTTCACCATTAGATTAGTAGGTTTATATACCCCGGTTAATTATATCACATTGAAGTACACTACTTTTAACAGATGTTTTTATCCAAAGCAGTGTTCTAGTACCCGAATTGCAATCTGTGGAGATGCTAAGCGCCAGTTTAACACAGGAGACTCCCACATCAAACGTTAAAGCCGGGGACACATACACGCGAATTTGGCCAAGCGAAGCGAACTTCGCAATTCATTCCTACGAGGGAGGCGAAGGCAAACAAATATTTGCGAAGCAAAATTATTAAAATTATTATTAAAATTATTATTATCAGGGTTGGGGGGCGGGGCGGCGGCATGTGTGTAAAATGTTGGCGGGGGTGGCGGCGAGTGTAAATTGCTGGACACAAATTAAGTATTATATCGCGATCGATCGATCGCCAGTGGTTGGCGCCAGAGCGAACTAGTAACTCATTGAATCATAGATGTAGATCGGAGATAAATAAGCTAGATTTTTTTCAGTGTGAGAAATCGGATGTATGTCGTGTGAGCGAATGAAGACGGTCTCTGGTAAAGACAGTCAATGCGTGTGTCTCACGTTCATTGCGTGAGAGTTGGAAACCCTGATTATTATTATTATATAAATTATTCGGCCAAGTTTAATATTATGAGTTCAGTTGGTTGGGCTGCACACAGTTCTAGCTCTAGGTGATTATTATTATATTATTAATTATTCGGCCAAGTTTAATATTATGAGTTCAGTTGGTAGGGCTGCACACAGTTCTAGTACTAGGTGATTATTATTATATTAATAATTATTAATTATTTGGCCAAGTTTAATATTATGAGTTCAGTTGGTTGGGCTGCACACAGTTCTAGTTCTATGTGCTAGAGCTTCTAGCTTCCCTGTCCTGCCATGTGGTGGACAACGTAGAACCTCAGAAAAAGTCCCCCAAGCTGGACTGAAGTGGCCGGTTCGAAATTATTGTTCTGTTTGGTGGTGAATTATGTTTTCATATTAAACGGTTTGTCCACTTGTCTACTTTTCTAGTGTGAATTATTAATATGGATAAAGTTTGGAAATGAATGTTGTGAGGATAATATAGGCTAGTTTTGTGTATTTTGTGTTTGCTAGGCAAATGTAAGGCACTGTTTCCTGTTCACCTGTTGATCGAGTAGGCCTAGGGGTTTTGATGTGACGCTAAGAAAAAAAGGTTTTTACTTTTACTTTTAATACTTAAGTATTTTTGAAGGCAGATACTTTTGTACTTCTACTCAAGTAAAAAATTGAGGTGAATACTTTTACTTTTACTTGAGTAATATTCAATGCAAGGTAACTGTACTTTTACTCAAGTACATAATTGCTGTACTTCGTCCACCACTGCATATCACCAGTAGTCAGGTCTGCGGCCAGCTTTAGTAAAACTTTTTGAATGTTTTAAACAATTTTGATTTTGACCTGGCAATTATTAACTGCCACTTCTTATTCTAGTGTTTCTCATTCAAATCCACGGAATTGCAAAATTATGGACTCACAAGCCATGTTTGAGTTGAGTGTAGAATTTTTTTTTCACACAAAAAAATTTTGGTGTTAAACTGGTCCTTTGAAGTTACATAGTTTGATTTGATGCCAAATTAAAAGTAAAAAAAGACGACAAACTGCCATAAGAACAAAGTACGCATGTCTGTGCTGATCCTAAACTCAAGATGGTTTCATACGTGATGGGAATCCGCTGTATATGTTGCTGCTGTGCCGCGGTCATGTGTGCCAAGTGAACGAGTTCAGGTTTGCGTCATGCAAGTACATTACGTCACTCTGTGCAGAATGTGATGGAACTTTCGCTTTATTACCGTCGGGCACGAGCCACAGAAACGTCGGGCAGGATCGCGATATAACGCGTCTTTTATTATGGCGGAAAGCTGACAGTCTCCGTCTGCCTGTCGGGAGACCGTAACCCACACCCCATATTTTTCTCTCTTTCAACTCGGATTATCGTCAAATACCGTATTCACTCGTTAACGATGGTCACGTGCCGCTTTGGGTCAGAAAGGCCAGCCGAATATGGAACAGCTCGAGTCACGCGCAGGACAAGATCTCAAACGGTCCAGCTGGTCGCGTCAGGTGTCGTCTCCATGGAAACAGCGATAAATTCAGTGGAAATTGGGGTTACAGTTATTTCATACAAATGGCTACAGTTTTATTATTAATATTTATTGTTCACTCTGCAAAAACAGGAAACCATTTAATCCATTGTTCACTGCAGTAGCGCAAAAAAAAAAGTTTAATCCAGTGATAATACAATACTGTATAATCCAATACTGATTAGGCAAACGCAGATGTTCTGATAGCCACCCCAAGCCCATGACAATTGTTTCTGTGCCAAAGAATGCAACCCCCAAATGCATTGTAAAGTACCTGAGATAAACCTTGTTTCATAAAAAACAAAACACCTGCTTAGTCAAAGAGTAAACTAAAGCATTTACAGCAAGCGCTTCCCCCGTTCTGAACGGCCCCTGTTATGTGCACTTTCCCCGTTCTGGACCCTCTAATGTGGGTCCTCGTTTTCACACCTCTCGCCACTCTGCATTACAACTGCACTACAGGGCAGACGGTGCTGACCTGGCCTGCTTCCGGCGCTCATCAGCTGGGCCAGAACTGTCAGCTGCACACGAGCGGGGCCTGACAGCCCAATCCACTCCCAATCTGCTGGAGGCCAACGCGGCACAAACACGTCGAAACCCCGTAACGTGTGAGTAAGCGAACAACGTATGGACCAGGTTAGGCATCGCACAATACAAACATCACTCACCCATGAACGTAATCACAAAGACATGGACATTTCTACTACAGTGGGTTACTTAGATATTTGGTCTCACCTGTAAAAAATACCAGCAAGGACATGTTTAGCGTTTGTAACATATCTTGAAACTTTCCCACAGCCCCCAACTCTTTACTGCACAAACTGCATCTCTTTTTCTGCATTCGCTGCATTAAAACGTCCCCATATGCTCTGGAGTATAGTCAAGTATAGTCAAGCAGAGTATTCTTGTTTTACTTGTATTTAGACTGGGATGACCTCAATTAGAAAGAGGTCGTGAGAAGACTAAAATTAACCGAAGGGTTTGGAGAACAAGGACACGCTACTCAAAGGAGTGAAGATGACAACTAAGACGAACAGCTTCTGGAAGCAGAACCTTCTTAATCACTTAAAGGTGTGGAGTAGCGGCTAACTGTGCTTTCAGCTAACGTATCTTTAACCACAGAAACACAAGAGTCTCATTGCTACCCCTATAATGTAAGAGAATAAAAAAAAATACAGCGTTTCAAACAAAAACAACAAATCTATTATACGGGAAAGTGTATAGACTAGAAATAAGAAATAAGCCTTTGGCTAACTCCTCTTTGAACAAATTCTGCTTGACCACATATTAGCTAACACTACACATCTGTAACGCGGACCCGGGCACACTCTACATGCCCAAAAACTGCAGAAGATTTTCCTTTAAGACAAGGAAACAAAAGCAGGAAAGTAACATGCAAAACTAATTACAACAGAGTTCTCTTACCGAAAGTGCTTGGTGAAACTCCTGTCTCTCCCCATTGTCTTTCAGATCAATTAGTACCAGCACTGAAGGACAACAGTATTCAGTCAACACGAGTAGATCTCCATAAATGATCAATTACGGAGAAATGAAAACATCACAAGAAGATGCCAGATGCAGAAGATCTCTAACGTCCAAGCGTGCCTGTCTCATCGCAGGCTTGCAAACCAGCCCCATGCTGAACACCATCAGCTGGAAAGTTCTTGAAGCTTCAACGTCAGGATCAGGTCATGTCAACTTTGACCTATATTTAGGCTCACTTGTCCATCTCACTCTGAATGGCGTGCCTTTGGGGGGAGGGGGGTTTGTAGCTCCTCGCACGGATCTCCAGCCCGAAGCTCGGATCGGCTCCCACCCACCGAGGAGCGGCAGTGAGGTGCGCTCACGACTGCCTCCAAGGCGGAGAGAGAGAACAGGAAGGAGGAGAGCGATGCAGACGAGGAGGGAGAGAGGAGCGTGAGGAGCAAGGGAACTCCCTCTGGAATTTCGTAGCAGGTCAGCACATGGGAGATCCAACAATCGAGGGGGAGAAAAAGATCTTGGCGAGATAGAATGATGGACAGCTGTCATGGAAAATCCTCCCGCTCAGTTCACACAGCAGATGTCCTGGTTGAGTCCTCGAGGTGTCAGGCAGCGAGAGGGTGCTGGCCACCACTCCACCATCTCTTCCCAGCTCTCAGGCCAAACAAGAACTACATCCATGCTTCACCATCGGCTCGCAAGCTTCCGTGAAAAAGGACAGGTGAAATCTCCATCCCGCAATCTAGATCCCCCAAGTGAAACTAGATAACTTCGGCTTCTGTAAGTTGTAATGGGGATTTTGCACAAACTTTGAGCACGTCATGGACCTAAAAAGCATTTATTAAAAAAAAGTAGGCTGCTTAAAAATAGAGAGGAGAGCAGCCGGAGGGAGAGCTGAGCAGATTTGTAGGGACAGAATAGAGCACAGCTGGTCAACTTTAAGAGAACGAGAGGACAGAACAATGGAGTCCTGATCATTGTCCCAGATGGACGCTCTAGCCATTGTGCCATAAAGATATCCAGCTCCTTCCACTCAGTGCATGACCACGCTCCATGGGTCCTGGAGACGTTCCACATGTATTCTAACTAGAAACAGGCATTCGTAAAATTTTGCCTATTCTCTGCTACCCTGTTGACAGAGTACCTTGACAGTAATATATTCTCAACAAGACCAATTCAGCAGAACGTTGTGACATTACTCGCAAAGCTATTCTTAAGAGAGAGAGAGAGAGAGAGAGAGAGAGAGAGAGAGAGAAAGCACACTGTATTGCATAGAAGCACTGAAAAGAAAGCAATGTCATAATTAGATAAAAATACAAGCGTCCACAGTGACAGGTGTATTAAATAAACACTCATGCCTCATGAAAGCAGAGCGCGGGTCAGTTACATAAGATGTGAGCTGAAGCACGACGAGGGGGTTAAAAATGGGAAACTTGATGAGAAACACAAATCTGGGTATTTGGAGCACGCTGCTCTACTTCCTAGCTTACTTCCTCTGAAGGTACGCGAGTGTTTCGGGAGCTTCATAAGGTGATCCATTTCTAAAAAAGTTTCTAAACAAACCATCACACGGACATTACCTTCATATCACCCCAACCTTTCCTGGGTGCATAACTTAAAACTTAATGAGGGAGATGTTTCATTAATAACACGAAACGTCAAATTTGTCTCCAACTGCCATAGGCTAACATTCACACAACCGCAATAGGAAGACAATGGCAGTATCTGCAGCAGTAAGTCACCTCAAATTCCCCTGAGACTGAGCCTAATCAGCTACACAGATGAGTGAAAGCTACGTTCAGCTGGGGAGGAGTGAGGTACTCCTATAGTAGAGCATTTACAGAGATCAGCCAGAAGGGGGCACTTTAGAAACTATTCAATGTCTTTCTGAGTGCACACAACTCACGGCACAGGAACAGGTGTGTCATGGGATGGGAGAAGGGTGGAGAGATTTAACCAATAGGGGATCCAACCCTGACCACAGAGGATCAGCCTTGCAAATGAAGAGCAACTATCAACTACATAAGCAACTATATAAGAAGAGTACTGATTTTGGTGAATAACAGAATCAATAGAAATATATAGAAAAAATTATATTTCTACTTCAGAGAATTTTGAAAAACTTGGAATTTTGGAAGGAATTCTGGAAGAAAGGAAGAAATTCGAGGTAAAGCTGTAACCAGGATGGAAGTTACTAAGCTGAAGTCAATTCTAACCGCTTCATTAAAATGAAGAAATTCAGCAGAGTCTGAAGATGGAAGGAAAATACTTGTAACACATGCACGCAAATTTAAATCAGATGCAAACAATGACAACTGCAAACCATCAGCTCCATCCTGTGCAGAATTAACACTGAAATAATGTGGTTGCTCATTACTGGTAATTATTTCTAAAAGCACTCATTAGAACATCTTGTTCCACAGCGTGCTGAACGGATAGATTGTGTGACAAGAGCACAGTCTCTAATGAAAATATTTGTATTCTTTAAAGAAGGTTTGATGTGATTAGGTCTGTGTTTAAATAAGGCTCCATACTTCACATAACAGCAATCTTGCTCTGCCACAGAACCTTCTTCTCTCTGCTTGCTTGGAGTGGCTTATTCAACCAGCCAGATGGTCCAAATTCTTCAAATGTGATTAAAGAATGTGGAATAGACTCCAATGCATCTGGTCAGTCATGAACAATTTGCATTGTCCCACCTACAATATTCCTTATAGGTGATCAGCTCCACACCACGAGTGCTGTCAGGTGGATGTGAGTGTGTGTGTGTGTGTGTGTCCAACAACTCTCAAGACATTAATTGTGTAAAAACTACATGTACACTCACATCAGTTCAGCGCCCATGACCACACCACCATCGTATCAACATCACTACTGTGTTACTAACATCATATCACCCAATATTATCAGCAGAGGTCCTGTGGTTAAAAATGCACCATTGACAACCAGTAGAGAGGGGCAGAAATATTGCACATAGCAACAACTATTAAATGCATTCATAAGACAACTGTGCATTAGAAAGTGACCAGTGAGTGCAGATGACAGTTAGGCATAATAAAACGGAAAATGAATGTTTATTCCAGCAACCACATCTAACTGGTCACTAAATTATCTTTAAATGTATTAAATATATAATACATTTAAATACATCCCTGTCTCTACTGTGTGTGTCTAACAAGAAATGTCATACCATACGCTGGAGTTCTGAAATCTTTTCTAATATCCTCAGCACCAGTACCAGGGACAGCCTTCATCTGGACACTTTATTTATTTACATGGATAACATGAACATTTCACAGCATTCAGCCTAATTTTGACCAATTACATATGTCCACACATTCTACAGATGGTGTACCTCAAGACGGAGGTGTTCTAAGACTAGGGAGACAAAGGAAACTACACAAAATCAAAAAGGCAAAACTCACGGCTTCAGTCCTGCACCACGGAATGTAAAGGTCTCTCCACTCTTAACTGTCATCAGCAAGATCCCATTAGCACACCACACTAACCAGTCACTACACTCCAGCAGCGGAGAGCAGGACACGACCCCGGGAGCCTGTGGTATCACTCACCTACAGCATCTCATCACTCTGAGGGCAGTCTACCGTAATCCCAGATCGCTCACGAGGGACTGTGTGGCTTCCTGAAGTGCAGCACGAAAGCTAAGTGTGGCCACCGAGCAAACGGGCTGGGAAACTGAACGCTGCCAGGAGCAACATTTGGAAGCAGGGGGAAAATTTGCCAAGAGGAGCTTAGATGAGGATAAAGAGAAGGGAGGGGAATCTGTGATTTTTATGATGTGATAAAGTCTGAGCGCGAGTGTGTGTGTGTGTGTGTGTGTGTGTATTTGTGTGAAAGTGAGGGGGGCAGGAGCAGGAGGAGGGGAAGGAAAGAGGGAGAGACAGATGAGGAACAGAAAGTGAGAAGAGGAAGAGATGAAGAGGGATTAAGATTAAGAAAGAGAGAAAGGGGGGCTGAGGCAGTGGAGGGGGTGTAAGGTGCTGTACGTATCACTGCTGGAGAGCCCTGGGTGGACAGGCATGGAAACTGTGACCCTGGGCAAAAAGGCTTGCACTGGAGTTCTGAACTAGTGCTGAGGATGAAGAAATGTGATCTTGTCAAGGGCTTTCATTTTCTTTGTAAATGAATTCTGCATTATGGATATTCAAGCACTTTGGAAACACACCTCTCCTATTCTGTTGCTGTCAGTGTGTGTCTGACAGCTTGTGAATAAGGACTGATGAAAGATAACTTATCAAACTATGGTTGTTTTTTGCTTCGCTTTATTTGTGTGTATGTGTGTGTGTGTGTGTGTGTGTTACTGCACTAACACAATCAATCAGTGAAAATAAAGAGATATGCATTTGTCTCCACAAAATTCCATCAGAAGGCTTGGTGGCTCCACTATTTGTCAGATAGAGTCACATTAGCCTATGACAAATCACTTAGCAAAGGCTTGCTGTGTAGCCACTAGAAGAACATGGCATATTCATTAATATGATGAAAACAACTTTTGACTGTGGAGAGACTGAAGTCATATTATTCAGTAAACAATTACTCCAGCCAGCACCATCACTATTACTCTAGAACTCCAGTGTATTCATAGCTTGTATTATGTAAAATGTAACACACTTTATACTGTTGTGGGCTTGACTATGAAAGCAGTAAATATAGTAAAGTGGTGTAGAACACATATTTCGCTACATTTAGCTAATAATGCAAGTGAGTACTTGATCAGATGAGAGGAGACAGTGAGCATCACCGTCAACAAACCCAAAGTGTTTCCACATCCTTCTGCTGAAGCAAACAAAACTGAATTATCTCAGACACTCAGTCTGAATTGTAGATGAACAGCCTAGCAGCACAGAACATCTCATCCAGCCTTTCTGCAGACGCTGCTGTTGGACCTGACACAGCACCTAATGCTTTAAAACACTTATAGACTGGCCTAATTACAAGGCTGTTGTCAGCTTCTGTCATCGCATATCAGGCAACTTGAAAAACATCCTTTTTTTTGTCTTGCCATCTCTCTGGGTTCTATATTTTTAGGTTATGTTTTATTTTATTGTAACTGGAGACAGGTGGTGTGTTTATATTCTGTTACACTTAGTGGCATTAAAAGTGTATTTTCTGACAGAAAAAAAGAGAGAGACAGGGAGAACTTTATTCTCACAGTGGAACGAGCTGGATGTTTGATAACCTTCACACATCTCTGTCAGAACTAGCGAAAGAGAAGGAGGGATGGAGATTGTTTGGCTTCTCCTTCTTCCATGTTTTCTTTCACACGAGTTTACAGAACACTGTAAAACTTGGTACCCATGATCTCATCCACACAAACAGAAGAAAACCTCATTAGTCACCGTTATCAACTCATTTACATGAAGGCTGTAGTGGTCTGGTTTTCAGTTTGATCTGATATTATTATGAGGACCCAGCTAGCATGTAAGGGACTGGCTGGTTGATCTGATCTTATTATATTATCATTTTGTTGAACAAAAACACACCACTAATCCCATTGGTACCTGATGCTGTCAATCAGTTGCTGATGCTCCTCATTGATCAGTATCTCAGGAAGGGTGGACGCCAGGCCTTCCACGTCCCTCTCTGACGCGTACTGCTTCAGCAGGTCAAACAGCCTCTCCTTCACTACTGGCTCCTCCCCCAAGATCTCCTCCACCTGAAAAGTGAAAACACAATGGAAAATTATATCAGTGTCATCACGCATTACTGTAGGATTCATAAGAAAAATAATGCCTGCTTTTAGGAGAATGTATGTGTGTGTGTGTGTGTGTGTGTGTGGAGGGAAGGAGGTTATTCGTTCAGTACAAATTCAACTCCTCGACACTTATCTACTTGATTTACTACTAGTACTCGATCTACTTGACTCGGCTCGAAACTCCACGCTTAAAGTCTCATGGAAGACAAAGCTCCAGACTATTCTCCGTCCTGGCTCCAAGATGGTGGAATGATCTTCCATTAGCTGCTAGGATTGCAGAGTCTATTGCTATCTTCAAGCGTAGACTGAAGACCCACCTGTTTGTTGAGTTCTTACCAGAGCACTAACTCAGCTGATACCACTTGCCGTTGTTCTTTAAATTGTATGTCTGTCTATGGTTATTTGTGCTTCTTGGCAAACGTCTAACTTGCAAAACACTAGGTAATGACATTGACTCCTGTAGTTTAGTAGTAGTCTGACTCAATGGTGTCTTGAATTCTGGCCTATCTGTACTATTTCCTAGGATGTATTCTGTGATCGGATGCAAAGCACTTTGTAAGTCGCTCTGGATAAGCGCGTCTGCTAAATGCCATAAATGTAAATGTAAAATTTATGAGTTATGTGCAGGCCCAGATTTGTCCAAACCCAGAGAGCAGGGGTTCACCAGCACCAGCGTGGCCAGACTGCTGCCACCCACCTTCTTATTGAACTCCAGTGCTTTGTGCTTGCGGTCCTGGCGCACCAGGTCTCCGCTCTGGTACGTCTCCTTCATGCTGCTACTGATGCGTTTCTGCCAGCGGTTCATCCTCAGCACGCCCAGACGCAGCGTCCGCCCCTGCGAGGCCTTGATCATGGCCGCCGCCGTCTCGTGCTGCTTCACCGGGATCCCGTTGACCTCCAGCACGTAGTCGCCTGCCCGGAGACCGCTGCGGCCCGCGGGCGAGTTGTGCAGGCAGTCCTCCACCAGCAGGGGGGAATCCCCCACGATAGTGAAGCCGAAGCGGCCGTCGGGCCCCGGGGCGATGTCCATCTGTGGGGGTGGAGCACAGCTTGAGAACGGAGCACGCATGCATGAAGCAGCGTATGTCATCTGAAACCACAGCACTTAAAAATACACTACGAACGTCGAATTAGGCAAAGATGGAGACCTGTTCGATGCGGGACACTACCCCAATACTGGGTGGTACAGTCTTGAGGGTCTTGGCCAAGGCGACGAGAGCTTTGGTGCTGAGGGAGGAGACGTTCTGCCCATCGATCTCCAACACCTGGTCACCAGGCTGCAGGCCGGCCATGTAGGCGCTGCTGCCCTCCACCACAGACAGGATGTAACTGGGCCCATCGCCTCCCAGTTTGAAGCCAAAGTCTTCAGGCCAGCCCTGGTTAGTCATTGGCAGGGACAGCTCTGAAAGTGGTCAAGAAGGGAGATTGCAAGCATGCAACATTTTAGATAGTGATTGGTGATATTACAAGAGACTCTTTCATGAGGACACTGATCTGATATTATGTGTTGCTCAAAGTTTGAAACAGCAGATGTGTGTGTACACATTATTATTTATAGAAGACCAGTTTCACATACCAATATTTAAGGGGAAGTCCCTGAGTACTTGAGGATTTGGGTCTATGACGTGAGAGAAAAAAAAAACAAGATATTGAGCTTATAATAAACAAAGTAGCTTATATATAATAGGGGTGTCACAATTTCGATATTAAATCGAAATCGATCGAAATTGTGTCACGATCTCGAGCCTCGACGTCAAAAAGAGGATCGACAATCCCTCCCTAGCTACGCAAGCAACCACACTACGCAAAGTAAAGCCTGGGTTGTGTTCGAAATAGCCTACTACATACTACTGGCCAGTAGCGAACCGTGACCATTAAACCTGGGCCCGCTACCCCCCCCCCCGAAATGTTTTTTTTCCTCTCCTAATAAACTGCAATAAAGAATAAAGAAAAAAACGAAAAACCGAGACGACAGTATAGCTTTAGAAATGCAATAAACAATAACATTTGTACTAGATATCTTGTTAAGCAAAATAAGTTTCCAAACAAAATAAGGTTTCACAGCTCCGTGGCGGTGCTAGCGACAGCTAGCGTTGCCACAGTGGGCGGAAATTATCATACAGTTAAGCCCGCCCACTAAGAGGGAAGATATGATTGGTCAATTTTGCTGTCATTTGAAATTGGTATTGCGCTGAATTATAACTGCCTGGCCCTCTGTAAACGAACAGCGGGCATCACAGTCCTGATAGGGGGAGACACAGGCTCACAAGCTTCCACTTAACCCCTCACCTTCCAACACAGATTGAATAGACACGGGTGAATAATTTATTTGCAATTGTTTAGATGTCGATTGTAAAACTGTAAGTAGATAAAATAAAATTGGATAATTATATATATATAATGTTTTAAGAATATTTTAGGCCCTCTGAGTGGGCGTAGATGCAGTATGCAGTATGTGACCAAAAATGAAATTTCCAGTACGCGAAACATACCCGGATGACCGACTACTTCCGCAAAATATTCCAGTACGCGAACAGAGCTATCTTCGTGGTGTACTGCATCCCATCATGCAACGCTACGTTCACGTGACCCCATAGTATGCTTTGCTTTTGTCGCATACTGGAAACTGTACTGCATACTACTACGAGGACCAGTATGCAGTATCCAGTATATACTGAGTCCAGTATGCAGTATCCAGTATGTAGTAGTCTATTAAACTAGACACGTCGTGAGGGTCCGCGCACCGAAAATGACGTAATCGCGGTGGCTCCGCCCATGCGTGCTGGCGATTCGCAAGGTCGCGCACCTCTCGAATTTTGTAACTTCGCGCCCCGAGCTTCAGCACAATGAACCAAGTCATGTTTTCTGGGCTCATACACCTTTAGAAGGTGGAATTAAAGCACCTAATTAAGTTAAATATTTATACATATACTCGTCATGATTTGAAATAATTCGCTTTTTCATCACATTATTTAATGGTTGTTTATTTTCAAAACGCCCAATCTTAACTTCTTCACGTTCTCTCATGTTTCGTCCTGGAATTACAAGAGGCTCGTATTTGTTAACATAATACAAGAGAACTGTTCAGTCAGACAAATGTTTGTTGTGAAACAAAGTAGTTACAATGTCAAGCATTTTCAACTACTTTAGCCTAATTTCCAGCAAATTTCCAGTTTTCAAACCTGAAACACAAAGCAACATTAAAGTTCATCAGGTAAATGTTCCTTGCCCTGTTTTTGAGGGGTGTTTCTTTATACTACCACATATCGTTTTGGAGAACACTGCAAATAATATAAACGCCTCCGCCGTTCACGCAGGTTCGCGCGAGGTGTTCGGAGTCGCGCGCTACAGTCACTCGCGAAAGTATAATCCATAATAAATAATCCAGCCTTGACGCGGCTCAGGGATTACATCACATGCAGCGTCGTGCGGTCGTTACGGTTATTTAAACAAATTTAAACATGGGTCTGTGGCAGGTGTTGAGTGCAGAGCGTTGAGGAACGATTTCGATTGGAGGATTGTGTTTTCTGTCTGAGATTTTTTATTATAATTTTTTTTTGCTGATGCTGGTGCAGCGTGGCACGTGCCAGTGATTATGCCTCGGCGTGCCAACGGTGGCACGCGTGCCATAGGTTGCCGACCCCTGCCATAGACTAATCTAAAACTGGCATAGGCCTCTCTGCTGTAAATCGAGAATCGAATCGAATTGTGACCCTAAAATCGGAAATACAATCGAATCGAGGATTTAGAGAATTGTGACACCCCTAATATATACTTAGTACAAAATATTAGGCCATATGATCAGTTTTGATCATCTTTTCTGGTCAATTGTCAAATATTTTACACAGTATTATCCAAAGAGAGATACCATTGGACAGATATCATTCATTTTCTTCATTTAATTTACAATATGATTCAATGGGTCCATTTATAGAGTTCTTCCCCCCCAGCTGTGTCTCTGAAGCTCCACAGAGCCCTTGGCCTCAATTCTAGTGCTGCAGTCACTTTCTGCCTGGATCCAGCTGAGTTATCCTGTAACCAAGAGTACACTGCCCCTACAACCAGGTGTACACTGCCCCTACAACCAGGACTACACTGCCCCTACAACCAGGACTACACCGTCCCTACAACCAGGTGTACACTGCCCCTACAACCAGGACTACACCGTCCCTACAACCAGGACTACACTGCCCCTGTAACCAAGAGTACACTGCCCCTACAACCAGGAGTACACTGCCCCTACAACCAGGAGTACACTGCCCCTACAACCAGGAGTACACTGCCCCTACAACCAGGAGTACACTGCCCCTACAACCAGGACTACACTGCCCCTACAACCAGGACTACACCGTCCCTACAACCAGGACTACACCGTCCCTACAACCAGGACTACACTGTCCCTACAACCAGGACTACACTGCCCCTACAACCAGGACTACACTGCTCCTACAACCAGGACTACACTGCCCCTGTAACCACGTGTACACTGCCCCTACAACCAGGACTACACTGCCCCTACAACCAGGACTACACTGCCCCTACAACTAGGACTACACTGCCCCTACAACCAGGACTACACTGCCCCTACAACCAGGACTACACTGTCCCTACAACCAGGACTACACTGCCCCTACAACCAGGACTACACTGCCCCTACAACCAGGAGTACACTGCCCCTGTAACCAGGTGTACACTGCCCCTGCAGTATTAACCCGCCTACTCTCATATAGTCGCAATGCTTTACCCATTTAGATGCTTTTCAAATGTCTTCATTCTGTATATTGCAACGTCATACACAACATTAACTCATGTCTAATGTCATGCCTGCTTCCATGCTCCACACAGACAAAAACATTGATTCCTATGTAAAGCAGAAGGATTTAATTAGCATAATGAAAAGGGGCAACACATGATATTCCAGAAGAGGAGACAAGCAAAGAAGCAAACAGCAGAGAAGTGAAATAAATTACCATCAAGAAAAAAATTAACTAAACCTCCTCATAATGAGGCCATGTACAACAGCTTTACACTGGAGTTGAAGTTTAGCGTCTACCACAGTCTTTTATTCCAGCACAATATTTATTCCAATACAATGCAATCCTAAATCCACGAAGGCAGTTTAAACCCCAGTTGTTCTGCTCGGGCTCTGTGAAGAGAGAAGGATCGAAGTGAGAACAACTCAAGGGGAAAACTCACAGAAGTCCTTGGAGGCGCTGCGGGACCCCGACCGGCTCTGGCGGAGAGAGAACCGACCCTTCTGGCTCTTCAGGAATCTTCGCATCATCGTTACAGACGGTGTCGGTCTCTGGTTTATGAAGCTCAAGGCCCGAGGAAAGCCAGTTGGGTGGCCACCTAACCACCGCTTCAACAGGTCATTGTGCCACGAAGCAGCTGCCTTGTTGTGGAAGGAACCGGGACCTCTCAAAGCACCACCAGACCAGGAGCACCTGCCCGGGACGAGCTGTGGAGACACGGGGAGGTGCAGGCGAGAATACAGCCGGGCTCAGTCCAGCCAGGGCTTTGCATGTCTGCTAAGTTTGTACAGCCCTGGCCAACGTGCAGAACACGGCTCAGAAATCTGGGACACGCTAGCTGGGTCCTTTAATGATTCGTTTGAGAGGAAAAAGGTACTGTGGAGCCCTATTTTTCTATAAATACCTCCCCCCTCTTGCTTGTCTCTCTCTCTCTCTCTCTCTCTCTCTCTCTCTCTCTTTCTCTCTGCTCTATCTCTCGTTCTTGTGACTCGGGCCCTCTCTGAGGGCTGAGGACTGACCCAGAAATAAGCCAACGCTCTGGTGAAGGATGGCGCTCACTGGCTCACGTCGGCATGATGCCGTGAAACAGTGTGTCGGGAATGAGGTCAGTTCTCACACCAAGGTCAAGCAATCTCACATCAGAAACTCAAGTGAACATTTCATATCTGACAGCATGAAAAAAAACGCCAAATGGAAAGTCCAAATGATATATAAACGCAATATATGACTATCATGGAATTAAGACAACCGAGCAAATCTAGAAACTGCCATCCAGTGCAAACATTTTTCCATGCAAGTTAACAGTACAACATCTGAAATGCATAAAGATCTCCAAAAAAACGCTAAATATTTTAATCTTGTTCTGTCTTACTGCTGAGAAAGAAGCCAGTTCCTTGCAAACATATTAGTCTACTAACAATGTACCCAAACATTACATTTGAGAAAATACAATGAATCATATTACAGTTATTTACAGTATGCAAAAATACCCATTCCACGCCACCTTTTGAGGGCGGTCCAGCAAAAGTATCCGTCCTGCCCATCTTAAATATACTTCCTGGAAAGCCGGAACTAAGGGAAATGAGCCAATGGGCTGTCTAGTATTCTTACTATCTACTCAGCCAGGTGACAGGACAGAAACGCACAGCAGGACAGGTGTAGTTTCCCCTGACAGGAAGTGTCTGGAGAACCTGTTTATGCTGCAGGGACCAGGGACTCTGGATCTCAGTTAGGATTCTGAGGGGCAGGAGCACTTACCTTGCAGAATTCCTTCTACTGACGAAGACAATGGGTAATTTCACTTGAAGTACATTCCATCTAATCAATTGTTTGAGCAATATAACAAGGACTGTAATGTCTTGCTGAAAATGCCTTGTTGGTAATGGCAATGACGTGTCGTGCATCGTAACAGGCAACAAACTGACCAGACTTACATTGCAAAGTCTGTAATATCAACACCAGGAGCAAGCTGCTTGTCTGGGTGACGGAAACCTGAACCGCCTGTTCACCTTCACCTTCATATTTGCACCGTGTGCTACAACATAGCCAAGCTGTCCGGTCACACTACACCCTAAGAATGGATTAATGTTAGCTCTCATGTAGGCCTGAAATCAATTGAACTTCAACAAAAAAAAAAAAAACAACATTCTCAGGGCTACACAGCCCTCCTGCACTCACTGAGAAACATGAGGGAGGAGTACAGTGATTAGTCGACTGACATCTTAAACATGTGAACGGTACCTATCCCTGCATCAGTGGGGATGCCTGCAGGAGCCGGACACTGGGCAGGATTTAACCTGCTATAGGACACAGCATCACCATACAGGGACATGTGAGGGCCCTGAGGGGTGAAAACCCACACACTACATCACTGGCACCAGCCCATGTAGTAATGACCTGACAGGAGGCAAGTCAGAGAGGAGTAAGGAGGGGAAAAGGGGTGAAAAAGTACCAGTGGCAAGGTAAGCACAGCCATGGTGTGGCCCAATTCTATAATCTCCCTATTGAGCTCCCGCTGATGACACAGCTGTGACGGACCAGATACAGAAGCCATCGTAGCTGCCCGATTCTGCAACACACACTCGCTGGACATTTGTTCAAAGAGAGCGCAAGGCAGTAAAATGCTCACATTGCAAGGATCACATGCAAATGACAAAGCATCCAGTTTCTGGAAACCATGGAGGCGTGTACTGAAACTGATCTGGGATCAGGAGTGTGACGGCCCTATTTGTCATGTCTTCGGCATGTTCGTCCTTCTTGTTCGACCACGGAGAGTAGAGCAGGGCAGGCCTAGAGCAGTGCTCTACTCATACATAAGTGATAACCATTCACTGGAGTGAACTCCTCTCTCAGTCTAATCAACACAACATTGATAAAGACAAGCAAAAAAAGACATACATCAGCTTGATCTTGCACTGAATATTGAGAAATCTAAGCTATTAACATAAATAACCATTAAAAAAACATAGAAACTCATATGAACTACCTCTAACTGGCATACTTTATAAATGGTCAATCATATTTTGCTTTTTAAGTACAAGTCTTGAGTTTCTGTTGCACATGGGTATAAACATTAGGTGACCGAGGCCAAATACCAAGTGAACAATCAGGTAAAGATCAGAGAATACACAAATGAAATATAAATCTTTCAGTAGCTTTGCAGCTGAAAATGACACGTGGAAACAGTTTGGCAACAAACGAAATAGACATTTGATGTTAGAAAGTCATCCAGTAAAATAACTTATACAAACAGTATGGTAGTGGCTCAACAGATCGGGATTATGGATGTTTGTTTCCAAAAGTCCTGGGATATGTTGCTAGGATACACAGCATCCGGGCCTCCTTTAAATCCCAAGTCGTCATAATTTGGCAGCCTCAGTTAGGAAGCAAAGATTTGGTCATGGCTGTATCTACCAGGAGAACAACGACCCGCAATACTTTACTGATCAGAGCATCGAGCATCTGCGGTTGCCATTTCCACATCCCTGCATTAAATTCAATTGAAAATTTGTGAAATGTACAGAAGGTCTAAAACTGAAGATGAATAGTTCTGAAGGACGTCGACAGGCAGACGTTATTAGAATGAATTCATGTTGCCTTTATGTTTTCTCACCTCGTATGGCATTATGAGAGAAGACTTTGTGCTCTGGGTGGTGTACAAGTGTGTATTATAAGGTTTTAAGCTGGTGTGGAGAACATGCTTCAAAGAAAGAAATACACACACACACACACCCCGTTTCTCTGGAACCCTTATGTACTGTACTTGTAATAATTTGTGTATGATTTCAGTGTAAGTTCGAGCTAATAAAGACAGTCACATGTTTCTGCTCTCATCTTTACCGAGGGTAACTGAGGGCACTGTAATAAAACACTTCAAAAACCAATACAACACTGAAGTCTTGAGGCAGTATTTAATTCCTATGCATCCAATTTTAGCTTTCAGGTCTGAACTGCTAATGCATTCCAAAAGCCATGATGTTTAATCCAGCATGAACTAATCTGAGACTGAAGTCAAAAAGCAGAGCTTATTCATCATCCGTTGTTAGAACAAGTAAAAGAATTTTGTTTTTCCTCCTTATAAGTGCAAACCATTTGGAATATTCAAGACAATAAGGCATATTGGGGGACCAAACTGCTACCACACAGCTGTCTAGGTAACAGACTGTTAAAATTCAACCCTACAGGCAACATTAGCCGGCACCACACGGGACTGCATTTCCCACAGTTCAACGAGAGAGGGGTGCTTCACTCCCCCGAGTGTCGTTCACATCAGACCACCACCACGGTCTGGATCTCCATCTCGTCCGACGCCGCTATGACGTACTGCGGTTCCTGCTCCATCAGCTCCACGTCTTCGGCCGCGACCACAGTGACGTCCTCCGCGGTGGAGGTGGTGAGAATGGTGCCGTCGCTGATCGCGCTGGCCAGGGTCATGGCCACCTGCTCGGTGAGGCTCTCCGGCGTGGCGATGGTGATGGTGTCACCACTGTCGGAGACGCCGGGGCTCTCGTTGGCACCCACGTCTCGCACGATGATCTGATGGCCGCGAGACTGACTCACTATCTGCTGCACCACCTTCATGATGTGGCTGTCCATCTGAAAGGAGACGCCGGGGTGAGTTCAGCTGCTCGGCCCGGTTAACAGAAGACGGGCGTCTATACCACACGCCAGTGTTGGGGAACTCAGCTTAAGCATTTTCGAAAGAGGCGAGATACGCATGACATCCATTACAGAACATTTGCAGGGTTAGAGGAACTAAAATAGCATTATATTAAAAGCTGCAATAAGGTGAATGTTCCATAAAAACTAATTAACACTTCTAGAATGGCTACATGGTCTGGCTGATGGCCTTGGAGAGGCTGTACGTGTCAGACAGATAGGTGAGGACCTCCACAATACAAGTGGAGGTTATTACTGCAGTTTCTATGAATGTGGTGAACATAAACCTCAGTCTAAATGTAATCATTTACCCTTCTGTTCATAGGACAAAGTCCAAAACATTCTGTAACACAACAATCTTTGCTGGACTATCCATCTAAAAAAAAATCTAAATTTCCCCTTTAATTTGCCACACCCAGTTCCCCAGCACTGGTTCTGAGCGGCCCAAAAGCACCTCCCGGTCTCTGGCTTTCACACTGGACACAAGAAAGTGAGTGAGTGGTTGGGAAGCCCTGGACGCTCCCGTCTCTTCTAGTGTGGAGCCTGGAGGTTACTCAGCCTGACACTGCAGAAAACCAGGAGCAAGCCGATAGCCAATAACTAGTATGGAGGTAGTACTGTAAAATGACTTTCTCCAGCTAAGTTCTAGCCAGGAGAGGGACCCCCACCTGGCTGTGATTGTCCTGAATGATGGACACCTCCTCTTCTCCTTGGACCGCTTCCTCCGCTGACGTCTGCACACAGAGAATGAACATTTACCTCCCGTCAACCTCAAAAGAGAAAATCACTTTGCGTAATGTTCACAAACTCACCACCTCTACATTCTCAAAATCTATTCTTTGGGAAGTGGGAAAGTGTTTGGGAATGAGGGAGACATTACGCAGGGCAGCATAACTCACTCCTATTATGTATTCCTGAGTATCGGCCACCACAGAAGAGAACTCCACCAGCACGGCATGTGGGTCCTCAGAGATGATGGTGGCCGCCACGCTATCCTGCTGCTCTTCAGAGCTTAGCGCCGTCTGCTCCGACTCCTTCTGCTGCACCGCAAAGCAGCCACCTAACACACACACACACACACACACACACACACACACACACACACACACGCAGCTTTCACGTCTATACAGAATTCAGCACGGTCGCCCCCTTCGGCATATCATACCAAGGCCTATGTACCTGGCACCTGCGGTCTGCGGCCCCGCCCCTCACCTTTCGAGCGCAGGTGTCTGTTGAGCGTGCCGTGCTCGGCAAAGCCCCGCCCACATTTGGAGCATTTGAAGGGCTTCTCGCCGGTGTGGTGGCGAACGTGCCGGACCAGAGCACCTTTCTCCCGAAAACCCCGCGCGCAGTGGGGACACACGTAGGGCTTGTCCTCGCCATGCGTGCGCAAGTGCACCTGGAGCGCGTTCTGAAACACAGCCAGGAACGAGTCAGCCAGCGCCAGCGGCACGGCACGGCTCCGCCCCTTTGGCCCTCTTTACCCCCCCCTCCCCCCTCCACGGTTGCTGTGGTAACGGTAGGCCGGGGCGACGGCCGCTCCATCACCTTGGTTTTGTAGCTCTTGTCGCAGAGGCCGCAGCGGTGCGGACGCTCGTTGGAGTGCGCACGCATGTGCTCGCGCACGTGCCCGATGGCCTTGAACAGCTTGCCACACTCTCCGCATTTGTAGCGACGCTCGCTCACGTGCACCTCCATGTGCTTCTTCAGCATGTAGCCGGTGAGGAACTCCTTCTGACACGCCGGACATTTAAACGGTTTGTAGCCTGTTGTGAGGACGAGAGGAGGGGGGAACGACACTGTCTAAATTAATATCATACAGAACGGTCCAGCAGGAACACCAACTGTTTCAAATACAGGCTCCGATTTAGGCAAATATACAGAAAAAGATTGCAGTCTAGCCGAAGCTCTCCACGAAGCTGGCATCTGCAGCGAAGAACGTACCGACGTGGCCCTTGATGTGGACACGCAGTTGGGACAACGTCCTGAACAGTCGATCGCACTGCGGACATTTGTGTGATCGGGACGGAAAGGCTTCCTCGTCTTTCTCCGAGGAATCCTGCAAGCAAAAGAAAATGTTTAATTCAGACGCGAAAGCTACACAGGCAACAATTACAGTTACCACGAGTATTTGGGAAGTTGCTACTTAAGCGTTCACAAAATGGTTTGACCCTAGTTTTGAAGCAATGTGGATTTGCCAACTTCAGAAGGTGTGTGTTAGCAGTCTGCTACTCACCCCTGTCTCCTCTTCTACCTCCACACACTCCTCCGTCACCTGGATCTCCGCCAGTCTGCTCTCTGCCTCGGGGCTTTGCGGGATCTCTTTAGGAGACCCAGGCTCTGCCTGTTCAGCCATCTCCATAGCCTCAGTCTCCAGCGTGATACCAGAGTTGATGATGGCTTGACAGATCAGGCTGTCTCCCTCCACCACAGTTTCAGCTTGAGGGTGTGATTCCACCTGTAAATGTGCCATATTTTGTTAATTGTGATTTTTTACACCGCAATCGGAATTTGTCCTCCGCTTTTAACCCATCTGTGCAGTTAACACACACACACACTAGTGATTAATAGGAGTCTGTGGTGCACACGTGCCCAGAGCGGTGGGCAGCCCTGGCCTGGCGCCCGGGGAGCAGTTGGGGTTAGGTGCCTTGCTCAAGGGCACCTCAGTCATGGCCTCAGGCCTGGGAATCGAACCCACGACCCTCCGGTCACAAGACCAGTTCCCTACCACAGGACCATGACTGCTGGGAAGACCACACCATTCTCTTTCAATACAGCACACTGTAGTAGGCATGATGGAGTTAATTAAACCACACATGCTTAGGTAGCTCTAATTTTCCTTACAGTACTCGTGAATGCCCACACTAAAATTTTAGTAAGTATTTTAGCAACAGGACAAAATGACTGGCAACACAACGATGCTAAGAACCAGATGCATTAGAGCACTGTCTAGAGTAGGGCTTGGGAATCTTGGCATGTGGACAATTTTGAGATTAAATTTTTTACGCAATAAATAAACGGCTTAAAAATAAAATTACTGTGCAAATTCAGTGCAAAACTTTACATCAGTCATTACACTTCTATGTGACAACAATATGCCCTAGTTTAACCTCTGATGGCAATAAAACTATGTTGGCAATGTGGCCTAAGGAGAGTTGTGAATTTAACACAAAAAGACAAATGTCTGTGTTTTTCATCAGTGAATATAGCTGTCACTAGCTAGCCTACATACCGTTAGAGCGCATAAAGGACAAAAAAAGATGTCCAAAAGAAGAAGAAAAAGATGAAGCCCAGTGTTTCTGGACTGAACAGACGGAGAGCCTCTGTGGAGTGAGCTGGGACGTTTAATGTGCGACTACAGAATCACGTTGATGACGCTGCAGAATACAAAACGCCACCTCGACACACACACTGTGCCGAGTCTGCATCAGACCACGCAGCGAAGGACAGCGGGGTTACAGCACACGGAGAGCTGTGGGGGCAGGCAGAGCTCCAGAGCGCACACGTCAAGTGAGGGCACGAGATGTTGGCCAGCTTCTCTGGGGCTTGGGCAACCGTGAGGAATGAGACACCACTCACAGGTGACTCGCAGGAGAAGATCTGGGCAAGTCTTTCATGGTTTGAAACTTGTTCCCGTGTGCACCGATGGTGCTCCATGTGCACAAGACTTGAATAAGATCCATCCTAAACTTTCCCGTGTGCACCGATGGTGCTCCATGTGCACAAGACTTGAATAAGATCCATCCTAAACTGCATCAGGAGGCACTAGGACCCTGTGGCGAGTAAATTTTGAGGTTGTGCGACTGGTTATTGGCACAGTTCACTTTATATTTGACTGAGAATGTAAAGCCAGATTAAAACACTCTGAGTGGCAGTTTTATCTCATGGACATCACTGAGCATCTAAAATCTAAAAAGGACCCAAAGTGCAAACACAATGCATAGGAAAGCAAGCTGCAACTCTTTGCGAGAGTACTGTTCGTCAAATTCATTAATTTTCCATATATGTGCTGCAAACTGAGCTTGCCTGAAGTGTGTCTCCAAGGTCTCCAATGGAGATTCTAAGGTGGAAATTGCTAGTGTCTGACAAGCAATCAGTGTCTGAGTGTCTAAGTTCAAGTCATTAAACGGGAAGTCACAAAGATTTGCATCTCAGCGGGTAAACGCAAGTGGACAGAAATTAAGAAACATGGCTCTCAAAGAAAAGAAAAAACATTTTTGGTATTTATCACGAAACTAAAGCTAGAGCTAGAGAATGCATGCATGTTCAATAAGAATGTGAAATAAAACAGAACATCAATCTATACAGGGCATTTTATTTATCAATCTAATGCAGAACAAACACGTAATTTGACTGCGGACCTGCTGATCCTGTGCGAGGTCTTCCATCACCTGGATGTGAATGGCGTCCTGGGCAGACTCCACCACACTGACCACAGGTAGCGGCTGCTCTGTCTGAGGGAGCACGGGAGACTGCTGCACTTCTGTACCACACACACACACACACACACACACACACACACACCTGTGAGCAGGACGACAAAGCAGGATGACCAGAAAGAAAAAGCACCCTAAACCATCATTTCAGTCTATCCACCTGTGCGAATGCCCTCTTTGCTGACCAGGATCTCTTTGCACTGGCTGTAACGAATCTTCTCTGTACAGGGTGTGAGGGACTTCAGGTGCCGGGTCAACGCCCCAGACTCTCTGAACGACAGACCGCACTGACTGCATCGGTAGGGCCGCTCATCTGAGAAACAACGGTGGCGAGAAACCAGGTCACAGATCACGACAGCTTTGCATAAAAACATTCGACGCATCCGTCTAGTTATACCACACGGTGGCGCACTAGTCGAATACGAGCAACGTGGGGGTCATCTCTGTACCCGTGTGCCGCCGTTTGTGTCGAATCAGGGAGCCTTTGGTTCTGAATGCGGTCCCACAAAGATCACACTTAAAGTCCTTCCTGTCTGTATGAGTGAACAAATGGGTCCTCAAGATATTCGTCTATAGAGAAAAAGAAAAAAAAAATCAAGCCTTTCAAAAAAAAAAAACTGATATAGTAATCCAAATCAAGTCTGGTACGATATTGTGCAACATACGGTTTTAAACGTTTTGTCACATATGTGACAAATGTAGCGTCCATCTGCAGTGAGCTTCAGAACCAGCTTAGTGGGATCTGAACCCTGAAGCTCTCCATCTTCATACTCGTCATGGTCCTTTGGTGCACAACCTCTCTTCCTGCCAGAGGTGGTCCTATCCCCTCCCTCGTCTAACAGGAGAGACAGAGACAGGCAGAGAGAGACGCATGAGGACTTACACAAGCATGAGTACATGCACACTGTGTGTGTGTGTGTGTTATATATTTAAATCGCCCTGCCTGTTCTGGATTTGTCTGCATCATCCGTGGACTGTCCATCACCGCTGGCCTTTTCCTAAAGAGAAGTACATGCAGTTGATTGATAAAAATCATAAAAATAATATGTGCAAGTAATACAGGTTTTATGTAGGAAAATAATTTCACAAGATTTCAGTCCAAAGCCAGTATATTGTTTGACTACTTATTAAATGATCATGCTGTCAAAGTGAACTGAAGACTACCACCCTAATGAGAAGGCAGCAGTGGCATGAGGCGTACAGTTGGACTACACATGAATTCTTAAAAAAAGATGGTCACCTTTCCTAAATAACAGACCTCCTTAATTTAAGCACCACTGATCAGACCGTGAATCTGAAGGAATGCAGTGAAAATGAACCCTAAAGAGCCTTATAAGGAAATTAGCAATAAAGTTAACAAGATAAAACCCAAGTGATGTTGCAGAGAGCAATCCACAAATGTTAGTGTCAGAATAAGGAGATCAGAAAGGGACACAACAGAAAGGCCAATGATTACTTGGAAGGAGTTGCATGGATCAATGGAATCATAGGCTAACTGAAGCAGGGGTCTATCACACAAGGCAAAACCCAAGATACTGACCGCACAAAGGAGCTTCTGAGATAATCCAACTAGTAGAAGAACAAAAGATGCTAGCAGGGTGAGCATACATTTGGAGACATCACCCAGCAGCAAGGGCGATATATAGGAACATATACACCGGACACTCACGAGTCCAAATGGTAGGAGATACAGAGAGTGGTATAGAACAATGAGCCTATGATCCTATGGGACCTACATATCCTGATGGATAAGCAAGTATTGAACCTACATTGATATTGGAGAGAAGATAAGGTGCAGAAAACAGCAGTAGTAACAGACGTGAAAATCTCAATTGATGGAAACAAACCCCTAAGGAGCAACATGAAAAGATGAAGAAATACCAGGGACTGAAAGATTAAACAGAGAAGGTTGCTAGGTTAACACCACAGTTAATGAGAGTCTTATAATACTTACCGTACTTACCATAATGAGAGTTACCATAATGAGAGTCTTAATGGTGATAGGAATACTTATGGGTATGACCCCCAAGCTGGAGAAGTTGTTTAGATACCAGATATCAGGCATGACAACATCGATCTCAGCTCAAAAGAGTTTTAGGAACAGCATAAACACTAAGGCCTATGGTGAAAGACTGTGAGGCAAAATAAATGTCCCCTTTCCAAATATACAGTTTCCACTTTTTCTACCATTAAGAGATGACAAATATTGACATAATACGGCTTGTGTGAATTACTGACCAGATAAATAATGAGAGTAAGGAGGTAAAACACACCTGTGGGTCTGGTGAGGGTCGCCTGCAGCTTCTGCTAAGCTTGTGCTGAATGAAGATATCCAAAGCAGAAAACTCCTCTCCACATCTCCCACATTTATGAACATCTTCATCTGTGTAGCGAGAAGAATCGTTGTTGGAACAAGTATTAAAACCCCGAAAGGGCCTCATTACTTCATAAAATAATCAGAACCAGACCTTAATGGTTAAGTGCTGAATGTTTATATACATTAAATAATTGTATTTTTGGTTACACGGACATACACAGCAGAATCTGCAATCAACAGTACTCGTGTTTTAACCTTCCATGCATACACACAGTCTAATGGACACTGTAATAGCTATACACACTATTATACTAGGACATTTTGATTCACTCAAAGCCAATAGAGCGAAATAGCCACAACAGTCGTACAGGTAAATAAAGCTGTCAGTGTTCAGGCTCACATCCACCTTTAGTGACTAACCACTAGTACCTGTTTTACTAGCTAAATAGCTACGCAGCTAGCATATACGTTGTACTTCGTTTGTCACGAATAATACAGAAACTGAACTTTACACTGTAAATTGCATCGATTAATCTGTGAATATAACGTGATTATTTGACGGTAGATAGATTAAGGGTTAAGGTGAAGGTGTGTTTGCTCTACTTCTAATCATTGCACATCGCGAAGCTGCTAGCGAACACACAACACATGTGTGAGGAGTGTGTGTGTATGTGAATAGTGTGTGAGTGTATGTGAGGAGTGTGTGTGTGTGTGTGTGTATGTATGTATGTGTTGAGTGTGTGTATGTGAGGAGTGTGTGTGTGTATGTATGTGTTGAGTGTGTGTATGTGAGGAGTGTGTGTATGTATGTGAGGAGTGTGTGTGTGTGAGTGTATGTGAGGAGTGTGTATGTGAGGAGTGTGTGTATGTATGTGTGTATGTGAGTGTGTGTGTATGTATGTGTTGAGTGTGTGAGGAGTGTGTGTGTATGTATGTATGTATGTGTTGAGTGTGTGTATGTATGTATGTATGTGTTGAGTGTGTGTATGTATGTATGTATGTATGTGTTGAGTGTGTGTGTATGTATGTATTGAGTGTGTGTGTGTGAGGAGTGTGTGTGTGTGTGTATGTATGTATGTGTTGAGTGTGTGAGGAGTGTGTGTGTATGTATGCATGTATGTATGTATGTATGTGTTGAGTGAGTGTATGTATATATTGAGTGTGTGTGTGAGGAGTGTGTATGTATGTGTTGAGTGTGTGTATGTATGTATGTGTTGAGTGTCTGTGTGTGTATGTATGTGAGGAGTGTGTGTATGTGTGTTGAGTGTATGTATGTATGTGAGGAGTGTGTGTGTGTGTGTGTATGTATGTATGTGAGGAGTGTGTGTATGTATGTGTTGAGTGTGTGTGTGTGTGTGTATGTATGTGAGGAGTGTGTGTGTATGTGAGGAGTGTGTGTGTATGTGCGTGCGTGTGTAGACTGATAACAGCTTCAGTCTGGCCGCTAGCACCTAGCCAGCTAGTGGTTGTTATTGTTTTACATGTCACCATTAGCCAGAACACCTCAGCGTCTAAATGCGATATCTGACGTGGTGACACACCTGCAGTCAGTACAGGCGGTGTGGGTGAACAGGTCGGTGTGCCTTCCTGCCAAGTGTGAATAAAACAGGCTGGCTAAAGCAAAAAGCAGCTAGCTAGCACACCTGGTGACTGACTACAACTCCTCTCAGAGCAGACACGACACGAGCTAACGCTGGTTAGCAGGTTAGCACGCTAGCAGGTTAGCACGCTAGCCGGCCAGCTAACAGCAGCTACCGCCGCGACTCCGACACACCTGCTAACGTCCGCGGTTAGCCGTGTGACAAGTGGACAATCCAGGCCGAAGGACACCAATATATTATTCCTGGGTGATTTGAGCGCGTTTGTCCGCCCGTACCTTCGTCTCCGAGGGCGGTGTGGACGGTGATGATGCCGCCGTGCTCCGCCGGGCCGCTAGCCGCTTCTGCCGTATTATTATCGTCTTCAGTCATGTCGCTGGAGCTCCGCGTCCCTGTCGCAACGACACAACACGGAAAACATGGCGGATTTACGACCTCGTCGTCATAACAACAAAGGGCAGGGGACTGAGCCTTCTTCTGGATGACAGATTGTTCTTAACTTAACTTTAATATAAGATGGATCCAACCACAAAACAATAGCTCAGACCTGTGCATTTGATAGAACTACTACAAATGGTACAGGTAGCTTACTAAAATCACCAAGTCGGTGCCATAATTGAAGTCATGGGGGGAAAACAGCAGGTTGAACGTGTAAACATTTTTAAAATGAAATGCAAATCTCTCTGCTGTTTAGGACTACTAATGAAGTGACCATCGTGCAGGGAATATCAACATAAAAACCTATTATATAAATGTTGTCAAATGCTTTAAAAGTTAGATTTGAAAACAAAGATCCCAGCTTAGCAATAGTCCCAGCAGATTAGAATGACCACTGTACACACTGAACAGCTTATTACTGACATAGCTTTTAGTTATACAATTACATTCATGTAAGCATAGTAGGCATGTTCAGTTTGTATTATCCACCTTCTAGCCCTTAATCTAGAGCCTGATTCTGACCCAATGATTGCTTCTATGTGGAGATTTATGGGAAGTTAACTGTAACGCTACTATGTCTCACACTGGTAGCTCCCATCTGCAGATGTCTAGACGTTCACTATAAATCAAATCTATTACACGTGTTTCAAGAAAACACCAAACTGTGCCACCGTGTCATAGATATGGTACAGGTAATTACGTTGGTATACCAGAAAAAAGTGCCAATATGACAAACATTGTGTGTATAATGAAGAATCCATTCAACACAGAGGTATGAGTGCTTATTCCATTTAATGGCTGGATATGCCACCTTCGTCAAAACAGTTTCATCTGGGAAACAAGAAATTCCCACAATACTTTACAAAGCACATTATTACAAACTTTAGACAAATAATGTTATCTTAAAAATTTTATTTCACATATAAAGTGATCGCAAAACCACAAATGACTACACACACATTAAACCAAGATTCTTTCTAAAAGGCAGGAAATAATGCAAAACAATGAATACAGCCTGGGTCAACACCCTTATTAACCTCCTTGACCTTTTAGCCACTTTTTTATTAAGACCTCTCGAGAACGTTATTTAACCTTTTTAAAGACTCTTTGGCCGTCCTTTGAGTTTAGCTATGCGCTCAGCATCCTGCAGCAGGGCTGCAAGCTTGTTTATGTGTTGGTTGACGTTCTCCTCCAACCACTCCTCCACGGTGTCTGCGTAGAAGATAGCCTCCATCTCCTTTTCGAAGGTCTTCAGAAACAAGACCCACTCATCCAGCAACCTAGTAAGAGGAGACAGATAGTGAGAAGTGAGATAAGATAAGATAATCCTTTATTAATCCCTCAGTGAGCCAAGTTGTACGTTGTTGCCTATGATTTTTTGGGTTGCCATAGAGATAAGCATTTGTCATTTGTTTAACATAGTTTCCTTTTAGTGCTTCACATTGTTACAAAAGTAAACACTATGTATGGTAAATAAACTATTCAAATACGTTTAAAAACATAAGGCATGATGTATATTATACTGGAATAAATACAACATGAAATTCATATGAATGTACTGTTGGTGTAGGCTATGAATTAATATGTATATAAAACCAAGCAGCACACTAATCATGATTACATTTTAGTTAAAGTGTTTTACTGTAATAATCCCTATTCATTTGGCTTCAGAGCTTCAAACATACTTGCCAGGCATTTACACGTAATTTTTCCTATTTAACGCGTAAAGTATGAAATGCTGCTCATTTAAAACAAACTTACTTTTTTATTTTGTCCTTAAAAAGTCCAATATCTCGAGGGTTTGCAAAGTTGTACTTTCGGTTGTACGAACTGAGAGAGCCTCTTATGTTTCTATGTAAAGCATCAAGCATATATGTGAACAGTGGGTTATATGGAATGTTTTGGATCTCAGAATCAACAACAATAAAGTGCATTTAGTAACCACAATGAAAACAATAACTGCGTATTCATTATGTATGTAAAGATATCGATTGATTTCCCGATAGTGTTTATCAAGCTATAATCAAGCAGTGTCTCCAGAACCACTCACTTGTTTTTCATCAATTTGTCAATGGAGCTCTGAAGGTCACTATGGATCTTGTGCACCATGTAGAAAATATGCGAGCCTGCAAACTGACCACTGCCTTCACTGGAGGCCATAGGGCACACATGAAACACAGCACAGCAAAGTGTTCCTTATGGGGCATGCTCTTTCACCACATACACGTAGGAATAGTGCACAGGTGACAATGTTGCATACCAGCTGTCAGTGTCCACTTGAATTTTGCACCCCAAAATATGATGTACTTCCTCTTGAGCCTCATTATTAAAGGAACCTGCGTCAAAAACAAACAGAAATTGAGCTTCAATTCCTTCATCCTGTCTCTCTCTCTGTTTCTTGGTCACTCAATCTCAATGGTCAGTGTTTTTTCTGGTAATCACCATATTTCAGAGTCTGCAGGCAGACAGCTAGAGACGGGATGGCCACAGGAAACAGCTCACAGAGCACCAAGTGATGCCTGTATCTAAAAGGCACAAAACTACATTACTTTCAGAATTTGTATTCTGATCCTGGTCAAACTTGATTCTCATATGTCTATAAAGAATGTTTCAACTACAGAAACTGAATTATCGCATGCATATGCTATCAGCCACATAGGTAAGGAAAGATATTTAATACAAACCTTTGCCATCCTGTTAAGGCAATGCCTTGTAAAGGCATAGAAGGATACTGGATAACAGACTCAATGACTTTAAGCCAGGATAGATGATTTTGTAAGTGGTGATTTATTGGAGTCCATATTTGGTCAACCTCTGATGCTCCTTTAAATGCACTTGCAAACCATATGCCTGAAAACCCAGCATCCTGGTATTTAGACAGGAGATTTCCTACAAATGCAGAATGCTCCTGTCATTTGAGAGGTACTTTTTTTTGTGAAATAAAGCAAATTACATTATAAATCCACCTAGACAGTACATGTTTCTAATTGAGTGCAATATCTAAGAAAAACCAAGCTCAGTCCTGTTTCTGAGGTCTCACCCATGTAATCCAAGTTCATGGATGGTAGGTAGTTCCATAACACCGGGAATGCAAGATCTGGCATGTGAGAAGCTACAACATGAAAAACTGTGTTTAATACACTAAATAAAAGGAAACTAATAGCAAAAAAAGCAAAAATATAATATAAATTGGTGTCAAACATCAAAATTTCTCGATGATAATTTCCTCTTTTGCTTAAATTTTTATAACAGCCTTCAATAAAATGATTATAGCTTAATGTTTATTTTGGTTTTTAACACAAGATCAGATTTGACTAGCTAAAACATAACATCAAAATCTTCATGTGACAATTTCAGGTAGTAATTTACGCTGCTAGCAGTTCAATTATGTCTGCAGTCTTGTCTTAACACACCTTTAATGTCACCAGCACTCATCTCCCTGAGCATGTCTTCCCAGAATAGAATCTTTATTCCAGATCTTAGTTCAGCCAGGAAAAGGCAAACTGTAGAGACATGCTTGAGAAAGAGCGCTCCAACATCTTCACCATTCTCTTTCAACCAACGCTTTGAGTCTTCACTTTCTCCAAGACCCCAAACCTGAATTTTGTGTATTTGAAGCCTTAGTGCTCAGGGATTTTTAAACAATATTCAAATGACTACTTATAGTAATTATCAAATGATTACTTATGAGCTATAAAAAAGCTATATCACAGGCTTTACAGACCTCGTCAGCTCCAATATGGATCCACTTTGCCTCTGGGTGCCTCCGTAGGACCTGACTTAGCATTTCTTCAACCAAGGACAGGGCACCTGGGGCCAGAGGATTCAGGCTATTGGGAAACATAGCCACTTCCCTCAAATGGAAATACTTTTCATGTTTCAGAACAAACTGCACAGGAAAAGAAAGACCAAGGGAGTCAGGTATAAGCTGCAGGAAACTGCCACTTAGTAGAATGAGCAACCTTCAAAAAGCCCATAACTACCATTGCTTATGGAGAAGATCTGGTGGGAAACGTTTCATATGTGCTCTCATAAAAATTTATAATAGCAAAAACAATCAAAACTTCCAGTTTGTTTACCTCCAGATGGCCAAACACCTGCACAAGGGGGATCAGCTCAAGTTTGTTGAGTTTGGCCAGAGACTTAATTTCCTCAATTTCTTCTATACTGTTCAAGTTAATAAGTTATGGGTTAAAAACTCATTCTTAATTAACACACTGACCTATGAAGCGCTTCGAATATAAAATGTTACAATATTACCTGTATGCAAATGGTGACTTAATGACCTGAAGTTCCCTTTCATAGGGAAACATATCCTCATACTCCAACAAAATACCACTCGCTCCCAGAGAGGAGAATAATGGAAAGATCTACAATGAAAGAAAACCAGACTACTCACTGTATTTTAAATAAAGTAACAAAAGACACAAAAGTGTCATGTTATAAACTTTATAATAATAAAACCATAATGAGTGAAAATAATCTTTACAAAATAGGTGGGTGGAGCCTTCATACGTTCACACGATCTATGATTTGTGCTTGTCACATACTTGATACTAGAGGTGTGCCAAAAAATCGATTCACATATCGAAAATCGATTCTCATTTACTACGATTCAGAGTCGATTTAAAATGTCCCAAAATCAATTCTAAGTTGTGGTGAAGTCTCGCGTTACATAATTACAAAATTACGCGAGACTTTACGCATGCGTGGAAATGACATATTCAACCTGTCCCGTCTTCGTTTAAGGCAATATGGGTTCTTTTTGGTTTTAACCAAATGCTGGGGAAGACTGAACTTGACACAATGTAGCTCGTGTGCAAGGCTTGCAAAATGAAGCTCAAGAATTTTGGTAACACAACAAAAAGCAGTTTATTTTACCAAAGCACTTTATTATTGTTAATTAAAAGACACTTTATTTTCTGTATTTGTCATTCTGTCTTGCAAAGCAGACTGTAGTAGATCATGCAGATTTTATAGACTGAAGCAGAAATTTTTATAAATCAAATTGGTTTTGAATCGAATATCATTTTGAATCGAAAATCAATTTTGAATTGAATCGTGGCCCCCAAAATCGGAATCGAATTGTGATATAGTAAACGATTCCCACCCCTACTTGATAGTATACTGCCTACAGAACATACTGAGTGTACACAGTATACAGTATGTAGGCTATTTGTAGGCAAACAAAGCCTGCCACATTGTGTATTCCATGTCCACTGATCATAAAGATATTTGCATGCGATGCGCAATTTGATCTACAACAGCAAAATCACGGGATACCGGCTAGTTTTTAGTAGATGTGTACATTACTCTGATCACCTGTATATAGTTTATTTTCCTTTTACAAAGCCTGACACAAACATGACTTGGCTAATAAAATGTCTGAATCAGTACATTTGTAACTGAACACAAAGTCTATTGTAGCTACAGCCTATTTGAGGGGTCAGTTTTCATCTAACATTGCTCTTCTCAACCTGGTCCAAAAGCACAGAGTCAACCAAGTAACTTATTTTAAATTAAATTTCAGATCACAAAGGCCTTTGGGAAACATAATTAATTAGATTGTTCGTTATTCTCCAAGACCGATTGTTTCGGGAAACACACTGAGCTTTCAAACTGCCACCTCACCTGTTTTAAATATTCCACTTTAGGTGCAGCACCTTTCAGATCTAAGTGTACCACACGGAGAGCTTCTGTGGGTGCTTTCTGTAAATGATCCATGAACGTTTGGTCAGCATGCTTCTCCTTTGCTTCCAAAGAAACATTACGTGTCAGCAAATTGCTGGATTCATGAATGTGACCCCACACACCACGCTGGGCCTTGTACTGAATGTTCGGTCGCCCATTTGCTTGTCTTCCCTTTACAGTCCTGTAAAGAAGAGTGTCAGAATGTCAGACATGTTAGAGATGGGTGCAGAGGTACTTTTGTACCTAATCTTCAGAATGTGGGTATTAATTGTGATTATTATTATTTGGCATTCTGTGTTTTACTTACCTACTAACCTACTAAGACACTAAATATTTTGTCAACATAAATTGTGGGAAATTCATATTCATTTGTTCATAATTTGCAATTTCACTCTACATTTTATTTTGACAGATGCACTGAAAATGGTCTTTTCAACCTAATACAATAACCAGTTCAGCGGCTGTGAAATCATTACATTTCAGTTTATTTGCATACAGATTAGGTAAATGTTTTGCAAAAAACAAAGTTCTACCACCCCAATATCCAAATTTATTTATTTTAACTACACACATTCAGATTTTTGCAAATAACCATGAAATCCACAAAATTTCACCAAATTTAGATTCAAAATGAAAAAAATCATCTCGTGATTTTGCATGACCCAGTGGATTTCAATAATTATTTCAATCTGCTGGCATGAGCTTATAAACAAACACATCCACCACTGTAATTAATCCTAAAGACTTAAACCTGAGCTACCCACATCTGAGTTATATTTCACTTCCGTAACCACCGTTACTGACTCACATGAAGGGAAGGAGAAGCTTCACTGTGGCAACGGCCACCAGGCAGAGTACCACCAGCTTTAACGCCTTCTGACCAAACATGGCGCTCACTGCAGAAAGAAAAAGATCGACCTAAAAACGTGTAATTTTTTCCATTAAGTACAACTAGCAGTGGAACAGTCAATCTCCCTTGAATAATCTGTTTTTAAAGTTGAACAACTCGTTTGAATGCTGTGAAACAAATTTTGAGAGGGTGACACAGGCTGTCAAGCAAGAGTTCTTACAGTCTCTCCTGATTAGCTTGTAAGATAAACCTGTTTTCGTGTGGTCTTATCTATTAGAGACCAATCACTCAAAACAACAACCTCAACAACGGTGGATCTTCTGTCCCTCTCCAAGCACGAACACAATTATCACCCTGCACTCAAAATTATTTACCTTGCTTATTTAATGCCTGGCTTGCACCATGACCGTCTTGCTTTGTTGTATGTAATTGCACTGAGGCCTAGCCTAAGTGTTTCGTTGTGCTGTACAACCCTGTTTCAGCATAATGACAATAAAGTTGAATTGAATTGAATTAGAAGCATGCGAAATGTTAAAAGCTGACACTGCGAACCCTAAACGCGCCCCTTTCCTGTTAATAATTCCTGTTAGTGTTCCTAATAATAAAATGTATTAAGTTGGGTGGCGTGAAGTGTCCGCCGTCCCAAAATCGAAATGAAACCGACGCCACTGTTGCAACACAATTTGATAGTGTATTACATTGTATAGTACTGATACTCTAAATTTGTAGGATTCTTGGCGTTTTTAAAGACCAACATTAAAAATATATTTTGAATAAAATTAACCTGATATAAGATAAGTAATGTTTGTTACTAGATAACATCGTTTGTAAACTCCCCGAAGACGAGGTAGAACACTTCTGAGACCATTTGAAGCCCATTTAACGCGGCGCGCGCACAGCTAGCCCGCGCGCGCTCGCTGCACCGCTGATGGTGTAAATTTTACACTGTAAAGAGAGCTTTACTTACTTTCAGTAAGCGGGTTTCTTCTTTTCACATGTTTAACCATGCGGAGCTCTGCTGGCAAATCATGAATTTACATGCAGGAAGTTCACGCAAGTAAATGGTGAATACGAAGAGCTTTTTCGCTCCTTACTTCATTACTTCTTACCTCAAATGCAATCATGAACAAAGTCACCAGTGCCTACAATTCCAGTTGATGTTTCATTTATTGCTTCACCCTTCCTAAAGAGTCAGGTGCAATCGAAGCACGCGTATTCACAGAGCTTGCCGTCTGTTTCATAGTGCATGCGCACCACGACCTGTGCACGAGTAGAGATAAATGACACAACAAACTTCTGCATTGGCTGTCTGTAGTTTTCAGTTTAACAGAAGCTATGTTGTCAACATACTGCAAGTGGTGTGCAAGTCATCAGAGTAGAACTTGATAGAAGTTGATTGTCAGTCCCTGACTCTCTCCACCTTCAATTCAAGCAGCAGACATACAATAATGATAAGTACAATGACAGTGATGAGAAACACTCCTATTTTGACAACACTGTACCAAAAGGATCCCACGGGTCCTTTCAGCTCTCGGGGCTCATTACACAGCTACAGGCTGTGGCCTGATAATACGTACTAAAACAGATATAGCGGGTTTTAGATATACATATCATCACACATTTCCTACATATACGTAGGAAAGTGTCGCACTATTTATTTCGTTAGAATGAAGTACAGGGTATAATTTGAGCTGCTCCAGCCATAACTCACCAGCCAGTCAGCTAGTCATCGATTCAGTTCCTTCTGCTGTAGAAGAAAATGACATATAGGCTACAGGTAATGAAGAATATAATATATTATTTGCAATTTCAGTGTACCGGGTGTACCGGGTGTACCGGGGTGTACCGGGGTGTACCGGGGAGGCAGGAGCATGTTCGTGATGAGATCCACCCAGTGATCTATATTATATATAATACAGATTTTAATATATAATATACTGGATCCACCCACACCGTTTCTGCCCTTCTGACGTTGTGACGTATGAGGTTAGAGGTCAGTCAACATGGCGTCAAACTTTAGCGGTGTGTTGCGCCTAACCGACCTGGATGATTTTATTACTCCATCACAGGTAAACACACACCTGGACCGCATGTTCCGTTAGTCGGAAAAATAACCCAGTCGTTTTATTCACACACGTGTATCGTTATCGCTACCTAGCCTGCGATTCAGTATCAAACGCTTTAGCACTACTGTGAGGTTAGCCACCTAGCTAGCTAGCAACATTACTCTTGGTCAAATAAATGACACGCCGTGTATGTTTATTGTTAAAGTTAACGGTAATTTGTGCAAGTATTGCATTTGGACATCGAACTAGCTATAACTAAGTGAAAAAAGACCTGTTCATCTTGGCTGTCTCGTTTATCCTGCCTTATCCTGCATAAAGAGGTGTTGTATTGGTCACCAGAGAATCTTCTCTGTCTTCACCAGGAGTGTGTGAAACCAGTGAAGGTAGAGAAGAAACAGGGAAGATCTGTGGCAAAGATCCAAATTGAAGACGATGGAAGTTACTTTCAGGTCAATCAGGTGTGTGGGTTTTCTTAACTGAGCTAACCTAGAACCTGGTTGTTTGATATTTTGGCACTTCATTTTAGTTTTTAGATGATTACCTGCATTGTGATTACGCCTGAGTGCTAAGAAGAGTGTCCCTGCGTCTAGGACGGCCAGATGCAGAAGCTGGAGAAAGCCAAGATTACTCTGAATGACTGTCTGGCCTGCAGTGGTTGTATCACTTCAGCTGAGAGCATCCTGATCACCCAGCAAAGCCACGAGGAGCTCTACAAAGTGCTGCGTCAAAATAAAGTAAGGTGATGTCTTACGTCCCCAGAGTGCCACCAGCCGTTCACCCTCAACGTCAGCACGCAGAACTCCTACTTCAGACTCACGGCGGTGTTGAGATGTTGCGTGTTTTGGGACGTGCTGGTTTGTTCTCTGTGCTCTGACATGACGCCTGTTGTGCACCAGAGCAGCAGTGGTGAACAGAAGGTGGTGGTGGTGTCGCTGTCGCCGCAGTCTCGCGCGTCGCTGGCCGCACGCTACGGTCTGAGCAGCGCCGATGCTGCTAGGAGACTCACTGCTTTCTTCAAAAACCTGGGTGAGTGGCCAGCGGGCGCCAAAGGCTAGCGCCCGCAATTTACAATACTTACAAGTTGCACGTGTTTTTTTCTTTTTTCATTATTTTCTTTTTCTTTTTTATTGTTATTAAAATAGTTTCAGGTTTTTTTCCCCCACATTTCTCTTGTGTTGGAAACAGTTCTTCTGAATTTGTGTTTGTTCATTCAGGGAAAAGTTTAGGAGAAAACCCACTAAAGCTGTAAAACGGGTGTGTGTTTCAGGTGTCCATTATGTGTTTGACACTAGCTTCGGTCGTGCCTTCAGCCTCTTGGAGAGCCAGAGGGAGTTTTTGGAGAGGTTTTCCCGGAAAGGGGGGGACAAAAACGTTCTGCCCATGCTGGCTTCAGCTTGCCCTGGTAAATGCCGTCGTGCTGGCCACAGTGGCCTATGGAATACAGTTTCACTGTTCTCTTACAACTGCATGAAAACCACAGTCAGGTTTTCTTTGTTCATTCATAAACTTGACAAACTTGCACAATTCCTGGAGGTTGTAATTAAGTGCTCGAATCAGAGCAATGTACACATCAGGTTGATTATCCATGCATCTCATAATTCATCTGTATAACAACTGCATCCATCTCATCGTTTCTCAAGTAGAACTGTATTTTAAGACCAGATTGGGTTGGTATTGAGAACAGGTTGGATCTGCTATGCAGAGAAGACTCATGGTGATTTCATCCTGCCTTACATCAGCACAACACGCTCCCCCCAACAAATGATGGGATCCTTAGTCAAGAAGTTCTTCACTACGCAGAAGGTAATAGAGATGCATTACTTTATTCTTAGAATGAAGGACTGTTCCTCTCAAATGTCAATAGAACGTCTTGATCCTCCAAATACATAGCAGCACTTTCCAGTATATAGGAATTTTATTCTTAGTTGATCTTGAGTTTATGTGTCCCAAGGATCTTGAACCACAGCAGATCTACCATGTAACAGTGATGCCATGCTATGACAAGAAACTGGAAGCTTCTCGACCAGATTTCTACCTTAGTGAGTTTGAGACCAGGGAGGTGGACTGTGTAATCACTTCAGGTGAGGAGCACGTTAACACGGGAGGCAGACGACCTTTAGGCACAAAAACCTGCTTTTGAGCATTGTTGTGGATTTGTATAATTTGTATAATGCAGGAGAAGTTCTGAAGATGTTGGAAGAAGAAGGTGTATCTCTGAATGATGTAAATCCAGCACCTTTAGACACAATGTACGTTTTCATCTGAATGAGATTCAGCATTTTCATTGTGTTAATTTCATTATTGTATGTTAATCCCCACTCATGTGTGTGTGTGTGTGTGTATATATATATATATATATATATATATATATATATATATATATATATATATATATATATATAAGCACTTTCTGAGTTTGTTTATGATCTTTCTGTTTGTGTTTGTTTGAACTTACGTGTGTGTGTGATGTAAGGTTTAGCAATGTGTGTGGAGAAGAGTTGCTATGTCATGCTGGGAGTGGATCAGGAGGCTATCTACATCATGTGTACACCCATGCTGCCAAACAGCTCTTTGGAGTTGAAGTGGAGGACATCACATACAAGACACTCAAGTAAGTAACACGTTTATGCCTGTGGTTAAACTGTTAGTGCTGTGGTGTCCACCATCCGGTAATGACACCTATTAATGCACAAACACTACCAGTTAAAGGTTTGGACACACCTGACTAAATGCATGTTCTTAACAGTAAGTAAAAGGCATTTTAATCTAATTACATTATCACACATACAATTTTAAATGCACTCTAAGCAAAAAAAGTTTTATTTCAGAACTTTAGTTCCTCACTCTACAAGAGGTCTGTATCTGTGAGAATGTGTTCAGGATACATGGAAAAATATCATAGGTGGCTGCTTCAGTTAGTTAACAAGACCAAGAGAACACAAAGCTGTCATCAAAATATAGGATAGCTATCCTAGAAAGAATCTAATGTCTAATTTGATATGGTTTATTATAGCCTTATAACATGTGTTGCGTTTGGCATCTTCCCTGTTTTTTAATGTAGAAAATAATACAAATAAAGAGTGTAGGTGTGTAAAAGTTTGACTGGTAGTGTATGCCTTCAGGCATCGGTTGCTGTGATGTCCATGTCTCAAGTGCTTTTTGTAAGTGTTATTTCTGCAACAGGAACAAGGATTTCCAAGAAGTCACGTTGGAGAAAGATGGGGTGGTTCTTCTGCGCTTCGCCGCCACTTATGGTTTCCGCAACATCCAGAACCTAGTGCAGAAGTTGAAGAGAGGAAAGTCACCATATCACTTTGTAGAAGTGATGGCGTGCCCTTCAGGTGAGGACCAAATGGTTTAAAATGCTTGTAACTCTGTAGGGCTAATTTACATGTGAAATGAACTCTCACCAGACATTAGGTGCACTGTCTGTATTCTATTTCCAAAACTTTTGGCCACAATGTATCATGGTGTACAGTACTAACTGGCCTGGGCTTATCAGAAGTGTTGGAGATTTTACACATTAATGGCACTGAGTGGTGAGGGTGGTCTGTCACCAAAAGTGGTTCTATGGTTTGAAACTTCATATTTAAATTACATTTTCAGTATTTGGCAGACACACTTGCATATATTAATGAGTCAGTGAGTCAACCCATCCAGGGAATAATTGTAATTGTACAAATGTTTAGTAGGTGGTGATGAATCTTTTGTAGTCAGTGAATATTTGATGTTTTTTACTTTATCAGATTATCATTTCTGGTGATGTTTTGCCCGTGGCTGCTTGTCACGGGGGAATTGTTGCTTCCATTCTTGTCTTGACTGCATATTAGGTGGGGTTGAGGTTGGTTATTGACTTGGCTTGGCAAGAACAATCTGCTTAATGGTCTGCAGAACTCTGTAATGTAAAATGGCATTCATTCGGTTTTCAGGCATTTGATCGACTCCATCTTGATAAGCTTCATACTTCAGAATTCATTGTGACACCAATGAAGAGCTTGTTTGTTTTGCACAACCACACATAAGTGTGCACAGTTCAAGGCTGAATGGTGTACTTTGAAAAATAAGCAGTTGCTCATCCCATTTATACCTGCGAAAGTGTATTGATGTTAAATCCAGATACGGATCATCAACCTAAAACCTCAGGTGTAAATGCATAGAAGACACGTTAATATTTGATGAACACCACTGCATGTTCAACCAACAACAGTGCCATGGTTTGAGACGGACAGTTAAACAATAGGAATCACTGCATATTTTATACATGGTCCAGGTACATTCCTGAGCTGGGCAGACACCACGTTGAGTAGTTGGTTTTGTGGTTTCTTTGCAGGCATTTATAGCTTTTGGCAGTTGCTCTTATTCAGAGCAACTTGTAACTTGTTCTCTGAATGCTGAAGAATTCATGACCTTTCTCCACCTGCTCCTTAACCTCATGAATATTTTGCCCGGTAACGCTTTGCCAGGCTCTTGATGTGGCCACTTTCATTTATTTCCTGTTTTTATAATGGGATTTTTCCCTACACCATCTTCATGACTGTGAAATGTGTGGCAGCTCAGCTTCAGGTTGAGGGAGTGGCTTATCTTAAGTATATACTAAAGTACACTACTAAGTATACTAAAGTAATTGGGTATTGCTCTGCCACAAGGTGACGTGCCATCCACATCCACTGCCATCCAAGTTTTCAAACATTTGATATGATCCGAGTTGTACGCATGTTTCAGAATTCAGCGTGCTGGTGCAATCACACCAATAAAGAGAAGTCAGTTGATCTGACAACCTTGTATGTCTACATCACCGTTTCACGGTTGGTGTGCTTTTGTTATTCCTCATTCCATCACTGGTACAAATTAGTATTTGTTCTTGTTTATATGTGCTCACTTCATGTGCTTTGAATAAGTATTAGGATTATGTCATTTTTTGTCCACTTAAAGATGCATTTTAATAACATGTTATGCATTTGGCAAACACCTTTCCAGAATGAATTACATTTAAATGTAGGGCATTTAGCAGACACTCTTATCCAGAGTGACTTACAAACTGCTTTTCCATCTGCTCACTTAATGCATCCTAGTAAATAGGTCAGAATTCAATATACCCTTGAACCAGAATACTACTAAACTACAGGAAACCAATCAATTAGAGTTTCAGTCACATTACAGAGGTTGGTGGATGTAGTGTTAGGAGTTTTGAACATAGATTAAGACTAGACTGTAGATGTTTGTGTTTATAGGCTGCAAGGGATTAGCTGTACAGCTAATGGAAGTTTCACCACCTGGGAAGCAGAAAAGTTTTGAGGCTTGTATTCTGTCTCAAGATGAGCTGTGCTTGAGGTACAAAGACTGTGAGCTACGGTGCTGCATGTCACTGGTGCTTTTGAGTGGGGAGTGTGAGTCTATTATTGGTTATGTAGGAAAGTATTGAGGTGATCGATCTGGTGTGGGCAGTTCCAGGCAGCCGGTGAAGGGTGTGCGGCTGTAGAGCGATGCGAGCGATCGTGGGAAGGACCTTTTATAATTCTCCCTACATGTTGATATGCAAGACTCCAGCCATATGTAGTCAGACGCTAGACTGGGTGTTACCACTCCTGTACATGATGGATTGTCAATTGATCACTAAGGTTTGATCACTAAGGTTTGGTTCTCTAGAGAGGACTGTATAAAGGGACGCGTTTTCTTCATGGTTTACCAGCAACAGACACGCCGGACTTCAGAGTAAATCATCTACACTGAAACATCTTGGTCATTGTTGCAAACACTTATGGGCCCTGAACATGTGGTTATGTTTCCCTTCAGGGTGCCTTAACGGGGGCGGGCAGCTGAAACCCATCACAGATCAGTCCAACAAGGAGCTCCTGCAGCATCTGGACAGCCTGTACCGGGCGGAGCGAGTGTCCACACCCGAGGGGGATGGGCGGGTGGCTGAGCTTTACCGCTCCTGGCTGGAGGGTGTAGGGGAGGAGCGGGCGCAGCTGCTGCTCCACACACAGTACCACGCCGTGGAGAAGAGCGCCAACAGCCTCACCATCAAGTGGTGAGGGTCCACGGGCCCACGGCCATCGACCGCCCCACTAGCTCTGGACTGGAGCAGACATGTTACACAGGAACAAAATCTAGGGTGGGAAAAGCTTTAGGTCATCATTGGTCTGACACTTGGACAACAAAGAGATGATAATGAATATTATTGTTATTCATTTATATTACAAATCTAATGTATTGTAAATATATTCAAAATGAATGTATGCAGAAAGTTGATTGAAAAATTATTGTGGTAAGAAGGATCGACGTTGCCTTATGTAAGTGGTATGTCTTGTGTGTTTCCTTTTTTATTTATTTTAAAGCATTTCCAACTTAATATGATTGGATAATGTATGATAGATTATTTAGAATTTCTGCATTGCATTGTCTTTTATGGAAATAAACACAAGAATAATTATATTTATCAATAAAACTTTTTTCATATTGAACTGGATGTGTTGCCTAAAGCATATCAAAACCATGCAGCAAACTACAAGTTTACATGTGAAATACGTAAACTACGAGAAAACTCTTACTGATCCCTGATCAAGCATCGGTAAAGCCAATAAATATCTGGATTTTATTTTTAGTACAATATTTACAGTATCATTGATTTATCAGTACTCAGTAAATAAGTGTAAACAAGCATAAAATAGGCATATCTCAAATAAATGTTTCCTTCTACCTGTGAAAAGGTGCAAAAATTGTGTTGCATTATAAAAATTAATTAATTTTTAATAGTGCATGGTATTAATATATGCCGGTTGTAAAACTGACATCCTTTCCTGTTAGTCTAGATGCTAACAGTTTCTGTCCCTTACATAAGACTTCAAGAAATAACACCACCATAAATACTCTCTGGTCCTACATAGTTTGATCCCAGTTCATGTCCACTGCAGGAGTTCGGTGCTCCATGGAAGTGTTTATGGCCTGAGCAGACCCCATTCCAGAGCTAGCATGGCATGCGGAAGAACTCTCTCTTTGGGCTTCTTAAAGTTGTCCTTCTCTTTCCGTAGCACTCGGAGAACCTCGACTGGATCCGTCTTCCCTGTGAATTTCTGCACAGCCTCCTCACTGTGCAGTAAATAAAGATGTAAGCCCTCCACATTAATACAGGTTAATTTTTTTTAAAGCAAGTGATCATTTTTTACTAATGTTTATAAGCCTGATCAAAAAATATTTAGTACTTTTTTTGCAGATGGTTCATCCAGCACAATTTCTGAATGTGAGACTGGCGAAATGTTCAATCTTGGCTTAAGCTTGACATTAAGCATGAAAAACGAAGTACTCACGAGAGACGTAGAAATGGATTGTATTCAAATTCCTCCAGTAATGTTGATGGTACAGTTGGCTTGTCGTCATCATCCCTAGCCTTAAAAATAAATTACTACCTAACCATTACAGAAGTTAAAACAAGATACAGTCAGCAATACATACTAATAAAAATAACAAATAAAAAATAACTACAAATAATGTAGTGTTTTAAAAAGTACTAACATGGTTAGTAGATTTTTCTGTTTGGTTTCCACATAATACAGGCTAAGCACTTACTTCAGTGGAGCCAAAAGAATTATGTTCTTTAAGAGACTGAAGAGGTTGTCCGTACCCTGGCCCAACTAAGCATTTCCTTTACTTTCTCGTTCTCTGGTTCCACCAACATTGCAAACTTCAGGTTCTTTATGGTATATTCATGACCACAGAATATCTTCTGAAAGGCATAATGTGTGCAAGTACATGAGCAATTTTTTTTAAACAACAATTTGAAACAAATGTGTATTGAGGGCCTGATGTAATTTCTTAATGCGTTAGTAGTGGCTGACCGTGTCGTGAGGCAGCGCTCCCAGGACCTCAATGAGGTTGTGGTACATCTGCTCAGCCGTTCCCTCAAAAAATCTCCCACAACCCCCCACAAACAGTGTGTCCCCTGGAAACACCACACAGAGCACGTGATCTTGCAGTGTCTTCAGATTCTGCTGTCAAAAATCTACCAATTTCATTTTTATCTTACGGTACTGGGTGAAACTGCCTGAGGTAAAACATTAACGTGCAGCTCCTCATTAATAGGCATGCGTTAACTTCTAAAATCAACAATAGCTGATGGCACAAACCAGTAAACACAGCTGGGGAATCCGTGCAGTCATCCTCCCACATGAAATAGCACATATGTCCAGACGTATGGCAAGGGGTGAACAAACACCTGACATTCACAGAATTAAACTAGAAGTAAAGGGATAAAGGGAAGGTACAGAGAGGGAGTAATCTCTCTGAGTGTGTTTATTATATATGGTTAGTTTATAAAATATATACATTTCCCCCCAGTGTGACTTCAGGGCGGTATCTACATGCACAGCAAAGACAACATTCTTTATGTGACCTCCATTCTACTGGGACAAAGAATCATTTATCCTCTGCATTACTACCTTAAGCTCCTGGCCGTTGGTGACTTTGTGGGTGAGTCCTGTGATGCGGTCATCTCCTCCATACACACGCAGGTCTGGGAGTTCCTTCACCAAGGCTTCATTGCCTCTTGCATGGTCCCTACGTACGACACACAACCACAGGGGTGACAGCTGTTCAGAGGGGCTCAGGTTCAGACCCCAACATCCATGTGAGATGAAAACCACATACCAGTGATGGTGAGTAGTTAACACTGCAGTAAGTGTTACTCCTTCCCTCTTCACTATTTCAAGCAGCTGGAAACCAAGTATCATATGTTAAAGTCTTCAATGTTTTCTGAAAGTTTATTTTAAAAATTGTCTAGCATAGATGTCTTACCCGATGAGGTACGGCGGGATCTACAGCAACAGCTGCTTTACTTTGTTCGTCTATTACCAGGTACATGTAGTTGTCCTCCAAAACTGAAATAACCTTCACCTTCATTGCTTCAACTGCACACGAGAAAGACGATGTGCAGTTAGAAGCAATGTCTACAGCTTTTAACAAGTTTATAATTGCGACAGTGTTTTGCACGTGTCCGCTACTATGTTTCCAGACGGTCAAACAAACAACAAACACTTTTAGTCCAGTTTTTGTTGAGGGACTAAACTAGCGGCAGCGTGGAACTGTTGAGAATACAGGCTGTAGCCCAATATTTAACTCCAAACGAAATGATGAAAACACAAAGCTATGTGTCCTTAAACCAAGACACATGGATAATCGTGCATTAAATATATTAAAATGTGTAAAATAAAAAAAAAACGCAAATATTTTTTCACCTTTGACAATGTTACGATGTATCTTGATTGGGGAATGTTTTTGCTGATACACCAGTCTGACTAGAATATCGCAGAACCAAATCGATACAGGCATGATTAATCGATCAACCCAGGAGCTCCGTCATTTGGCGCTCACCACAGAATTTCTTTTTAATTGAAAAATGCAGTAGCAACTGTGAAATGTTAATGACCACCATTTTATTTATTTAACTAGTCAAAACGTCCCCTAAATGATTGTTATTCATTTAGTGTTCACTTAAATGTTAGGTAAACTGTAATAAATATAAGCCATTTGTCAGAAGAAGACGTCCAGCCTTTCGTTTTGCTCTCCTTATTGTTCGAATCTTAAAACCATCGAGTTGTCATCATCGCAAATAAAGTGTCACTTACACACGCGCTCGAGCACACACGTTCAAACGAACAAAAACATTACTTTATTTCCATGTGCTTACTGAACACACTGAAGTACCATCATTGTTTTAATAGTTCTGAGGAAAGAAAGTGCAACATTTCCTGGAAATGTTATTGGATTATGATAAGTGGCACAAATAACTGAATTAACTTGAATGAACCAGAATTAGTAATGCTTAAAACTGATTTGGGGAAAAGAGCTATAAACACCACCAATGACAAATCAAAAGGTGTTGTACTGTGGAATCATGATATGATATCCATTTCAGAACACTAAGTGATACTGTCTTTTATATATATATATATATTTGTTTTGTTTTTTGTCCCTTCTCTTTTTTCATACACCACAAAGACTCTGGTATCTTAAAATATTTCTCTTCGATTTACAAAATAAAACATTGCACATTGACAAATCTAGTAATTTAAGTATTCCTGCTTTCAAAATTACAACATAAATATGGCTATCAGCCAATCCTCTGGCAGGGTTCTGATCTTAAAATATCTGTACATATATTCACCTTGCATTCGCCACTACTAGCGTCAGCTGACAACAATATACAATGTTTTTCCACTGCACACAATCACCTATGTAACAATTCCATTTACAAATTTTACAAATGTCAGTAATTAGTACCTTTAACATAAAACGTAGACAAACACCAGTGTTAAGCGGTCAGAACACTGGAGAATTAAGTTTCCCCTGCTCCAATAAAGCCAATTCTGGTCATTAAGGGCTTGATAACTAACTACTGAACAAGTGTAATCGATTATCAGATAAAACATTTCAATGCAGTGTCATGGATTCAGTGTCCCTATCCTCTGTGTGCTCACTACATACAGTTGTCAGTAAGCTGTCAGTAAGCGTATGAAGTACACTAGGGTGCATATAGTGAAGGATAATATGAAAGATATGTGAGCTCTGCTCCAACTCAGTCTTTGGGCACTTTGAAGTTGTCTTTTTCTTTACGGATGCTCCTCATGGCGTCTATGGGGTCACTTGTTCCTGCGTGTTCCTGTACTGACCTCTCTCTGCGGGACAAATGGACACATTTTCTGTGCAAGACTTCTACACACATCTGCACCATGCCACACACTGAAATGTAACTGCAGCTGCTGCAGACGACAAAGAGAAGTAAGTAGTAAGTACTAGTGAATTTGTGGCTTTATACCTGACTCTCATGAACGGGTTGAATGTGAACTCATCAGCAATAGTTGAAGGAATGGTGGGCACTCCATTATCATATTTGGCCTATGTAATGAAAAAAGATGTTAGATAGATACGCTTTGTGTCATTCTTTAAAAAAAAGCAGCATTATCGAGTACCTTAGCCCATGCCAGTTTTTTCCTGATGGTATCATTATCTGGTTCAACATGGCGAGCAAATTTCAGATTGTTGATGGTGTACTCATGACCACAGTACACATTCTGAAAGACAAAACCACCGTGTAACTCTACATAGAGACTCTACATTATTATATGTGTGACTTTTGATATAAACAATTAGTGTATCAAGGAGCAGAGATGAAGAATATATTATACGTGCTTCCTGCACATATGGAACATCTGAAAATTATGCCAGAGGTGCTGTTGCCACCAGACAAGGTCGGCAACTGCTTGGGGCCCCGGGCCAAGGCGGGGCTCCCAAACACTAACAAACCTTAAACTACAGCAGTGGCAATGTGCAACAGTTGTAATTATAGTATGAGATTTGAATTCCCCAAAGAGGACCTGTGAATTTCTGCCTAGGGCCCCCAACAGACTAGAATCACCAGTAATTCCACGTTTCCCAGTGCATATAGAAATCCGAATCATTTACTGTGTTTGGAGGAAGTCGCCCAAGAATGTCTATCAGCGCTTTATACATCTCATCAGCAGTACCCTCGAAGAATTTCCCACAGCCTGCGACAAACAGGGTGTCACCTATTTATGGGTGGAAACACAAAGGTCAAACGTGAATGCAATTGCATAAAATGTGAAAATACTTCTTGGCAATGACCAAGGTATACATACTTTGCTATTTATAATTAAATTATTATAAAAGATTCTCACAAATGATTGTTACATTTTTTTTGCCATAATTAGTGCTTAAAAGGTCACTCAAGTGACATTTATGTTACTATTTTACCTGTAAACACAGCTGGGGGTTCAGAACTGTTTTCTTTCGTCACAAAGTAGCAGATGTGTCCCTTGGTGTGACACGGTGTAAACAAGCACTTTACATTAAGTGTTCCCACCTAAATGGGTTGCAGGTAAAGTTATTGCTCTTAATGTAAACGTGTCACATGGTTTTATATAATGCCAAAGTGCAATTATTAAAACCACATTATTACTAACTATTTGTTTTTATTTTAAACGACAGGTTACATCACTGTACTGCTATCATTAAAATCAGTGCACCTTCTGGCTCTTTCATGACAACCACAAACATGTTCAGAGGACATACTTTGAAGGTGTTGTAATGTGTCACTTTTTGAGTCAGGGCTCCTACTCTGTCATCACCTCCATATACTGTCAGCCCTGGGATCAGCTTCACCAGCTTCTCGTTACCACCTGCGTGGTCCCTGTCGCCATTACCACAAAAGACCAAACAGCCACTTTTTGGTGTCCAATGTGTCACACGGTTGCACTTAGTAACAGTTGTACACAATAGTGATACACAGAAAATGTCACCTAATTATTATTTTATTTATGAGGCCTGTCTCACCAATGATGATGTGTTGTTAAGACAGATTTGAGCTTCACGCCATGCTTCTTAACGGCCTCTACAACCTAAACATTGGAAAGCAATTATGCATCCTTAGGACAATGAAATAGTTACTATGCAAAAATAACTGTGAAACTCTTTTACCTTCCCAGGTTCAACTGGGTCAACAATGGCAGCTTCCTTTGTGTCTTCATCAATGAGGAGGTACATGTAGTTGTCAGTGAGAGCAGGGAGTAGCTCAATCTTCATGTCTGTCTGCTCAACAAGGGATGACTTCCTAACAGCTGAATGGAAACGGGCTGTTTGGACCTGAATGGGGGCTTAAAGATAAAACACAGGAAACATGCAGTTTATATGTGTTATTTTTACGTCAATTTTTTATATTGGGTATTAGGTAACGCGTTGTCAGCGTGCAGATTGGTGCCCTCTAGTGGCCACCAGTCAAACAGGCTTGGGAGGAAGGCGATAAACTGATCGCTCGATTGACATGATGTTTTGGTTGCTGAGCGGTCCTGTATTGAAACGATGCCAGTGAGGAGTTCACTGTCTGATCGCACAGATGAACGGCTCGTCGTCTCTACAGAGGAAACCGATGGGTCTTTTATGTGTATAATAAACAAGGAAGTATTCGCCCGCTTTGACACCTGAGTACTTTTTTTAATATATGTAAAACGCACCACCAAAAACAAACTTAAAATTCGTGCAAACTTGAGAAAGACCTCTTATGGAGCTGTTTAGTCCGAGTTTAGTGTCTGAACAGGCATGTATATCTTACATTAGTGCTACGTAGTGATCCCTGAGTGGTGACACCTCTGAACGTAAACTACAGTTAGGTGCGTGTCCCTGTGCTGCGACTCTATTCTGCTCGACATAAACACTAAATACACTAATAGTAAATATGTCAGCGCTGCCAACTGAAATAAAATCATAATTATTGGGGGTTTCCCTGTAGAAGTAGCAGATTTAATATGGGTCTCAAAACGACATACCGAGTTTATAGGCGGCAGCTCCGAGCACAGCACGGGCGCAGGCACGCGCGACCAGCGACCCGAACAACATCGCAGCGCCCCTAACGTCACCACCTACGTCACCACCGACGTCCGCGGTAGCGCAGGAAGTAGAACGTGCCGTGCAGTCCCGCCCACTTTTAACTTTGACTCCCCCTACTTCAACCAATCAGAAACGGGGGGGGGGGGAGTGCCGCACGTAACCCCAACAAGTAAATAAATAAACAAATCAACAAATAAATCTCTTCCAAATCCTCGACGTTAGCTAATAAGTGCATAAAAGCGAATTGCCACAAAGAGCAACTTTTGTATATTTATTGTATGAACGCACGTTTATTTTCTAAATGAGATGACGTTTATGTCGTTTTTCGCTTTCCGTAGTTAGTGTGCACGCAGGGGCCAGTGTGGTGTGAAGGTCAGTAACTTATGAGATCTTCTTCCGTCCTCTCTTCTCAATGGCCTCCCGTGATATAGCGCGATTTTGGGAGTGGGGGAGAAAGATCATCTGCGTGGGGAGGAACTACGCGGCCCACGCCAAGGAGCTGAAGAACGAGGTGCCCACGGAGCCCGTGCTGTTCCTCAAAGCCCCGTGTGCCTATGTGAAGGAGGGCTGCCCGATCCTGGTGCCCCGCTACTCCACCAACCTCCACCACGAGGTGGAGCTCGGCGTGGTGATCGGGAGAGCAGGCTGCGCGATCCCGCAGCGCGCGGCCATGGAGCACGTCGCCGGGTACGCGCTCTGCTTGGACATGACCGCGCGCGACGTGCAGGACGCGTGCAAGTCCAGGGGTCTGCCGTGGACACTCGCCAAGTCGTTCGACACCTCGTGTCCCGTCAGTGACTTCATCCCGAAGGAGAGGATCCCGGAGCCGGGGGACGTGTCTCTGTGGCTGGAGGTGAACGGCGTGGTGCGGCAGCGTGGCCACACGGCGAACATGATCTTCTCCGTGCCATACCTGGTCAGCTACATCAGTCAGATCATGTCCCTGGAGGAGGGAGACCTCATACTCACCGGGACACCCGAGGGAGTCTCCGCCGTGCGGGAGCACGACACGCTCCAGGCGGGCATCCACGACCTCCTCACCATGACCTTTACAGTTGAGAAGCGCAGCGAAGTTCCGTCGAGCTCCGTTTGATTTACAATTACGCACTTGCTGTCAGTGTTACAAATCACAGTTGTTTATTCTGCGGTCTGCTTATGTGATTTTTTAATTAAAATTTCTATATTTAATTAAAACAGAATGTGTCAGGCTCTTTCAGAGTCATCTGTAATCAGTGTAAATGAATCAGTGCTTGGATTTGACTGGATATGTACTTCAACACAACTTATACATATCATGATTGTCATATCATAAAAAAGTATCTGAAAGCAACTTTTTAGGTTATTTTAAATAGTGTGTATTAATATGGCAAATTAGAAATAGTCACAAAATAGCTTCACAGAAATCAGGTCCCTAACAAGAAAATCGAGGAGAATGATGACAAGGAAGTATGTGTAGGACAGCATAGACACTTTTTAGGGCAATAGCAGACATGTTCAAAAAGGCTACATATCCGTCTACCCATCACACACACACCCTCCAAACATTACCTGGTAAGAAATTAGTATTCAGACTAATCTATGCATTAAAAAAATCACAGAATTTATGAAGTGGCCACGGGGGGGCAGTGCAGTTCATTATTAGCATTTGCAGGCTTCAGTTCCGGAATAAAGTTGCAGTCAAAATACTGTCATATTTATACACATTATCGGGGAGCGAGAGCTTTACAACACTGGCAGTGGTATCCTTAGTTATCCACTGATTTACTAGCATTTCAAACAGGTCCCTGATTTTAATCACATATTAAATGCATGTGTAATATTGCACTACATGTGCAAGGCCTTTAGGGCTTTGGTGCTCTTCAGGCATCATGTGTTTTTGCTTCACACGAATTTTCATCCCAATAACTAATTCAAACCATGAGGCTTGAGCTGTGAACTGCTTTTAAGTGGTTTGCAAATCCAGCTGCCATATCTTCTCCATATTGTCAGCCCGAAAACTGCAATTGGCATGAGCTGACATGCCTGGAACAATACATTCATTCAAATGTCTTCTCTAAAACAAACCTAGGCCTAATGTTATTTTTGCTCAGAGTATCTTGCTGTTTTCTGGCTTGGTTGTAGGTCTGTTCTGTGTTTTAAATGAAGCTCGTGCTTCTTCACCCCCCCCCCCCCCCCCCCCCCCCCCCCCCACAGGTCTGTAGGACATCTGTTCTTGCTTCACTTATGCCGCTCCTGTCAGCCTCTTCGTCTCTGTCATCCCATGTCTGGACGTCAGTGGTGCCATGTGTAATCTGATGCACCACCTATGTCCTCACAAATCTTTCTTGTGCATCACAGCTCATGTAGCTTTAAGCACAACTTTCTCAGCAAACCTTTGTTAGACCAATCACAGCCCCTCCATAATACCTTCCACTAATATTTAGGCATATTTATTTATAAAAATTTATCAGGGCCAAGAATCCAGGAACGTGTAATTCAGAATTAGGTTTGGACATTATATGGTATTTGATCAGCCATTTGATGTTATTGTTGGTTTGTAGGTTACAGTTTCATTCCATTGTGTTGTTCGGATAGGTGATATTTCCCATTATTGCAATTGAACGGGCAGTTCAAAGATAGCATTACGGTACATTTTCATTTTAAAGTTCAGTGGTCAGGGTGGCAGTGTTGCTGCTTGAATAATAGAAAGCCTTACTTTCTCAGGGGCTGGATTACACACTGTAGGATTAAACTTCAATTGTAATGAATGCTCTGATCATCTCATCCTATACTGCCAGTCGGCGGCTCAATGAGAGAGTATTACAGATTAAACAATGCATATCATTTTCAAAGATAACCTGTGTGTGGGGAGGCATTATTACATATTTAGGCAAAGATTTCTAATGCATTGTACGCATTTCTTAATTTTGTAGTTTAACAGTTTATTAGGTGGATTCCAGTTCATTTCACCTCTTAAAAAGCATCGTGGCTGCGCAGAACTTTTGGCTCTGTGATCACAAGCTCAAAATCTGGAAAGTCATGAAACGGTCAATACCGATCAGACTAGCACTGACGTGGGAGGTGGGAGATGTATGAGGATTGATGAAGTGTATTAAACAATACTTGGTGGTGTATTGACCATGTTTCACAATCTTCAGGCATGCTCAGCATACTTTACCCAGATCAAAGCATGACTACAGTTACAGTGTACAACTACAACTACAGTTACAGTGTCGTTCATGTTTTTCATGCATAAATAATGTAAAAAAAAAAAATAGATTTTTAGTAGGGCACTGTTTTCTTTCATTCCTACAGATCACAAATGGTCCATGTGACTAGATCTGGATGAGAAATATTAATACATCATACAGCAACATTTAACCTAGTACATTTTATACAGGATAGATAGAATAGCTGGCCATAACATAAATTAAACAGATTTTTATTATTTTTTTGGCACATTAAACAAACAAGGCCCAGAATTCCATAAACAGGACTTTTCATAAAATACTACTGGTTCTTCCTCGTGTGGTTCTTCCTCTGACTGATGACAGGTCTCCAGCTTCCCAGAAGATCTCCCACATGTGGACCTGATTAACGTTCAGTCAAGTAAAACCTTCCTAGGGATTAATATCTGACTGCATTATAAATATATGGAATCAAGGATCAAATAGAGATTTTGTATGGAAATAATGAAAGCACTGAGCGGGACATCCAGAGCCGAGGAATGTGGGCTAGAGAGTCAGGGTTCTGGGACAGTGGAAGCACCTTGCTTGGATCATAGCTAAATGTGGGAGAACCTGTCCACAACCAAAACACAGTAGAGTAAGTAGGAAATATTTAGGCATTTTAAAAAGTATGTTAATTATGACTCTAAGTTCCCTTCATCATTGTGAAAAAAGAATCAGTTTTGTCTTGCAATACTATACCTTGTAGTTATACCTACACAGAGTCATTAACAGTGGAACAACAGTGTTAAAGGTAATGGTTTTTTTTTAGATGTCCTCACCAGCTATACCTCAAGGCAACATTTTCCCAATGAATGCTTTCCATAGAGCTCATTGGTTTGTGCTATATTTACTGGTTTGCTGAGGAACCATCACTTTAATCTCGTAATCCCGCTAATTGAGCGTTCCTGCCATCAGATCCCTCTGTGTTCCTGCTTCCTCCCTGTCTCCTCACTGCATGGCCCTGATTAGTCCACCGTATGGCAGCCGAACCATTTAGCACATGTGATCCTCATCTTTCCCAATCAGCACTGGTCTTCCAGCTGTAACGGAGCATCTTGGAGCCATTTTTATAAGGGCAAAAATCCCACAATGGGAGGAACCAATTAAAATGCATGTACTGCTTCCAATGAACATAAAAATAGGATCAATCAGATAATCTGTCTAATCAAGGGCTAAGCATGACTACAGTTAAGCTTGGTGTAGCGCTGTGGCCTCGCCAAGCTGTATTACGCCTTACAATATTCACAAGGGTCTTCTTTAGCAACATGCATAGCCATGGTTAAATATCCACTGCAAAAGTGAATTTCACGCCGTGTGGCTGTAGTAAGCCTTGAGTAGTAGCCTACTTGTATTACTTCTAGGACATGGTTTCGTTCTCAGTGATATTGCATGGACTTTGCAACATGTGTAGATAGTTGAGTTTATTTTAACAGATGGTTCTGGAGCGAAAGGCTTACATATGACATATGAGGTCATGTGCAAGAATTATGTGGATGCTTAAAAGATGCTCCCAAGGAAATTCATCCAGCAGGGTCATCAAACATGGGAGATTACAGACATAATCACATGTCTTCCTCCTCCTCCTCTCTTCCATTCCATGCTTCCTCCCTCCATGTTCACATTTTATTGTCCCTTGCTCTTTTATTGTTATATTGATTATCTATCTATCTATCTATCTATCTATCTATCTATCTATCTATCTATCTATCTATCTATCTATATATTGTCACACACACACACACACACACACACACACACACACACACACACACACACACACATATATATAGCATTCCACTACAGAATGCATTGCGCAATATAAGAATGTGTTAATAAAAATATCTTGATATGTTCTGATATATTTTAACATTATTACCTCCATGTTTTAAGAAGAGTTATATGTGTCTTGAATGTTATGTTGTGAATGTGTCATTTTTGTCCATGGCTGGCTGATGAGGGACATTATTAACTTTAAGGACCCATTCGTGAATTATAGACGCATATCAAACGCCCAGACGGAAAAGACCCAGCTAAAATTGTAGGGGCCTAATCGCTGTGAGCCAACCACAGCACTGCACCCCCCCACAGTTACACCAGTGGATAACAGGACATGTAACCAACAACCTTTCACATGTGGTAAAAGACCAACATGAGGTCTGTCATTAGAGGCAATTGTAGCAAAAAGGCGCAGGGTGGTGTGGAAACTTCAAGGCTCTCTCAATGAGAAACCAAGTCTCTTGGTTGTCAGAAAGACAGAAAGAGACAAACGTGAGACGCTGTCACTCACCCACCTGTTAATACTTCTGTTTGGCCATAATCTGGTCCCTGCTCCCCTCTTTCACATTAGGACATCCATATAAAATATCTGCTATTGCATATATAATAAGAATATAAGATATAAGAATCCCATATGAGTTGTTATATGGATAGTGTACATCCTCGTCTGTGCACAGTATACATAGATGGGATGGCACCATAAACATATCAATCTGTGTTTAAGATAATAGTCACAACTCTTAGCTTACACAGCTACACAAGCATAAGTACTTCCTCAACTAGGATTCAGATTAACCAACCAAGACAGTAACCAAGAAATATGGATGTGCTGATAAATAATGTGCACTTGTAATAATAAAGTGTGATTTAGAAGATGTAAACAAAAAAGTCAATGCTGTGACTGTCAGACTCAAAGTGTGGAGTCCATTCTGTTCATATGAAGCTGCACATCTCTACACAATCTGCTGGGTTCCCCCTGATATCCATGCATCTCCAGGCATCTCCATGCATCTTCTGGAAAGGACCAATAAACAGTGAGATGAACCATTGTGAGCCAATCTGTCATTTTTAATTTCGTCAGTAGGAAGTACCTAAAGAAATATTTTGGGAGGCAGCAGAATTATGTTTGCTCACACAGTATGAGTGTAAATGCTGAAGCATACAGTCCAAAGAGAACATCATAATGCTCATATCTCCCACAGACCCCTGCTGTCCTGTTTACTCTGAACACCTCACATTGTATTAGCTGAACACACAAAATGCTGGCAGACACTGGAAACACATTTTTGGTTGAGAATTCCTATGAATGGATCATAAGTTAAAGGTCATATTATATTATTGTTTTTTTTTTCCTTTCAATACTATGCCATAGTAGTGGTTATTTATAATGATGACATTGGTGCAAATTGTAATATAATGCAAGTTTGAAGCAGAGGAAGACTGTTGGCTGTAATACTAGCTTATCGTAGTAGTGGGTGGATAAAGATATTTACATAGAATCCTTAAATATACAGTACAAGAGAACCTGTTGGGTTCCAGCAGTCAAGGTATGTATCAAATGTTGATCTTTATCAAAGTGTGTATGGTCATATTAATGTGCTGTACATTGCATAATATTCTCACTCGTTAACTATTGTGAACCATGAGAATTTTCATGAACATCGTTTTAGTTTGGCATGCCCCTGTACATATAAACTGTATTGGTCCAACTCATTTGGCTCAGTTCATCTCCAGTTTAGAGAGTGTGTAGTATAAAAAAGTCACATGCGTCATGTATCCTTTGTGAGTCCACCAGGCTCCCATAGCCTCATTCCCAGCCAAAGTCTTGTCCACTCATTTGGTAGAACCTGAGATTGAAGGGCCTGTAGAACTTCCTGAGATTGAGCAGGACCTCGGCGGGGATGTGGGGGTGAGTCCGGCCCTTGGACTTCCCCAGGCAGCGAGGTCTGCTGCTGCCCTCTGGCTTCTTCAGGCAGGGGAAGCCCTTGGTACGGTTGAAGTAGAAGTGCTTGTCGGTGATGATGCGCTTGAGGCCCAGGAAGTCCTGCACGCGGCCCATCTCACCGGCCGGGTCGCTCACCAGCCTCTCGCCACTGACGAACAGGAAGCGTGAGAGGGGGAAGTGGTGCAGCCAGTTGTCCAGGTGCTGGGCGTACATACCGATCCGCACCGCGCTCCAAGTGTCGTCCACGGCCCCCGAGCTCACGTTCTTGAAAGCCAGGCTCTGGAAGGAGGGCAGCCCGGGGTTCTTGCTCAGGGTCTGGGTGTAGTCCGACACGGCTCGGGTCACCGGGTCCCGCACCACCACAATGAGCTTGGTCTCGCAGTTCATGGCACAGAGCCGGGATGGGGTCTCTTTGGTGACAAAGTAGCTGGGCGTTTTCTCCATGGTGATCTGCCCGTCAAGGGTCCTTGGCATCAGGTTTCTGCGAAAGGGATGATTTTGAGGCTTAAATCAGCAACAACGTAAGAATCTTTGGAACCTTAGTTGTGGTATGCACATGCAAGGCCAGAGAAAGTCTGAATACTCAAAAGACTCAGAACCTCTCTGGAAAGCAGATAAATACTTCTCTCCTCATTTAATTTGCACCAACTGCAAAGGGCTAATGATGGCTCCTTCTGCCAAGAGATGACATTGGAAGTGTACCCTGCAGCTCCTCATCTGGGCCAAACCACCACAACTTAGAGCTTTTGTTTGCTAACATGTGAGGTAAATCAAATGGCAGTGGTTGGCTTTGTCAGTGGTTACGTACAAGCCAAGCTCTCTCTGCTCTCTAGAGCAGGGTGATTAAAGGATCCTTATGGCCCTCATGTGAAACAGGATGCCATTCAATAAGGATTTGATCAGCAACAGCCACAAGAGCCACTTAATGGTAATTTCCCCTAGACCCCCATGTGGCTATATCAGTGCAAATTGTAAACTGTAAACTGTAAATTATTAATTGTAAACTGTCCAAATAATCATGTCACCAAGAAATCACCATATGACTTCATCAAACAAATCTAATGTGACATGTTTTCTTTTTATTCCAGTTTTTTGAAAATTTATGAAAACATTTTTTTTATCCAGTTCTACCTTTATTTCAGTAAGGACCAGCAAAATTGGGTTCCCGGAGGCAGGATCATTTCAGTCTATACACTGATTATCATTATATTTTGATATTCAAAATGTTTGTTTCATTAGTAACCCATATAAAAGCTATAAAAGGAAACTGTAATGGACAATATGGACAATGTGATAAGACTGGATTTTCAGATATTACTAAAGATTGTTACCAAATGATGTTAAAATGGAAAAAAAGAGTTACATTTAATAGTTGAAAGACAAGATAAATATTTCATAGCATTTAACTATACTAATATTTATGCAAACTAACCTAAACATTTAGACTGAACAAATCAGAATATTAGGAACTTAAAATCATGTCATGGACAGTTAACCTGGATGGAAATTCCTGACACATATACATCTAGTGCATACATACTTTGACAACCATGGAGTAAGTTCAACAAATGAAACTTTTTATTAGTCTATGCATAACAGACAAAACGAAAAATATCTAAGCAAACCTGACCAGCATGTGAATGTTTATATCTCTCTAACGATATAACCTAAATACCGTGCTATGGCCTTTCTTTGAACAACCTTGTGTGGGCTCTTTCTGAAAGGTAAAGGGTATATCTGTGAAGTGCTCTTGGCTTAGTACACTGTGTCATTGTCGTATCGTATGTCTGTGTTTCTGTGACTCTGCGACCCAATTACTGCTGATCAATGTGTCTGTCTCTGAGGTGTGAGTTGGATGGCATGTAAAGAGGAAGATGGGTGGAGATCTGTGTGTGTGTGTGGGGGGGGGGGTGTGAGTGTGGGTGTGTGTCCTCAATAGTGTCTTCAATGACTTTTAAAGGTCTTCTGATAAGTATTGTTTGTGGAAATGACTAAAGCTTGTCTAGCTCAGTTCATGCATAGTTAATGTGGTGATGGCACCAAAGAAAATCATTATATGTTGTCTTACAGCATTAAAAATAACCTTCTAGGTTTTTGACTGAGACACATGGAAAAATAAATTAATGTAGTATAGAGTTATAAATTCCATGTCCTGACCGACTACGGTAAGGACTTACAAACCACACCCTTTGTGAAAGTCTAAGGCTAAGAGGATGGAATATGTTAGCAAGAGGAGGAAAATTCAGAATTTCTTTAATGTGGTTTGATACTCTTAACTACAAGAAAAGTAGTAAGAAAAAAGAAAAACTAAGACAAAAGGAAAAGTAAATGAATTCGGAACTTTGGAATTTACTGGATTTCAGCTTTCATTATTAGTAAAATGTGGTCTGATTGTTATTGTCTGAAGTCATGAGTATAGACAAACACAATCTAACTAAACTAAACACACAAACCATTGTTCATGTTTTTATTGTGCACATTGTGTAAATATCCACAGTGCAGGCACAGTGCAAGTAAGTGCCCTCTGTTTTTATGACTTCAAGAGCTGTTTGGCAAAAGGTGTTTCAGTTAAGCAAATGACATTGGAAGTGTGGGTTTCGTAGACTTTGTCCATTAAATAAAGGCACACAAAGTCTTGTTACTAATGAATCTGTTATACAACTTTGCAAACAACTTTCAGAAGACCTCAGAACGAGTTATAGAGACGCAAGAAGCTGAACAAAGCTGAAAAAGTATTGTTACAAACCTGAGCATACCTACATACTCTATGTCCCTAAATACGTCCCCACATATGTCCCTACACATGTCCTTACATACAGTCCTACATATGTCCCTTCATATGTCCCTACATACATCCGGCTGCTACTTTCTCTAGGAGTGGATGTACAGTTTGTGACGGGCAGGTGTGAGCAACAAAAAGGAAGCGATCACGCCAAGTCTCAGGGAAAAAGGGTGGTTTAATATAAAGTGTGCAAACCTAAAACCCGTGCAATAGATCCAAATCAAGGATATAATGACCAGCGGTCAACTGGTACAAAGACAAGACATATATAGACAGACAAACGACCATCAGGTGGGAACGGATCACGGGCTCCGCCCACCTGAGGGGCGTACACGACGTCACAAAACAACAACAACACAGCCGCTGTGGACGGAGGCGGCCGGTAGGGGGCCGCCTCACCGTGACAGACCCCCCCACCAAGCCGCACTCCCCTCCACTGGGTGTGTGGCACACAGCGGCTGCACAACAACACGAAAGGGCAGGAAGGCAAGGACAGGCAGGGACACACCTCCTGCAGTCCATGAGCTGAAACACAAAACACATAACATTAGTCAGCTCACCTCCCTGGGCGGGACCCTGGACCGGCCGGGCCGTTAACAACACAAAACCACGCCCCGGTCGGTCACAGGGCCCTCACGCCCTAACCGGCATTCAGCTGGTAAGCCCCATGGGTGTGAGGACGAGGGGCTACGGCTCCTCTCTCGTCCCTCGTGTGTGTGTGGGTGTGCAGGCTACCTCTCCAAGGCGTGGCTACTTCACCTCCTGGACCTACCTCCTCCCAGAGCTGACCCCTGCCTTCTGCTAGGGGTCACCCCAGCCTCCTGGGGAGCCAACCCCTCCCGGGGCCTCTCATCTCAAGGTGGACTCCTCCACCCAACCCAGGAGCGCCAGAGACCGAGGCCCAGAGCACCCCCGACGCGGGCTAGGGAGCAGCCCCAAGGGCCTCCTGGTCACCCCGGGCAGGAGGGAGGATCTCCATCCCCAGCAGGAGCTTTTCAGGCCGGAGCCCCATGGTCCCCAAACATCCGGGGGCCCCAGCCCTCTAGGGAGGGGCTCTTCACGACCGGGCTCCGGTCACCCCACAACACAAGGGGGCTCCTGCCAGATGGAGACCCCCACAAGGTCCAGGAACACTGCCAAGGAGAAGCACCTGCACAAAGAACACACCCTCACACAGACACACACACACACACACACACACACACACACATACAAACACAAACGCGCCTTACCCTATTTCAGGGCCTCCCTTGGGAGAGACGCCCTCCGTGCCACACCCCATGGCACGGGACCACAGCCGGTCCCCCCCCAAACACACATTTAAGGGGAGGAGCATGTGTGGAATTACATTTAACAGTTGACATCACGCTAGGACAAAACACACACGCAAATACTAGACAAACAAAAAACGGTGTACAAACAGACAGACGGAACCCATCACATGCGCGCTCTGTTTACACACACACACACAGTGACGCGCGCCGCTCAGAGCCGCAGTCGCTCCCCACATTAAAACACACGACACACGGGGAGCGAGGCGACAGTGACGAGCGGCAACCGCGTCACACATAAAACATTCAACATAGAACAGAACGAGCACGCACACTGGTCCACACGTCCGTCACCCGTACACACATACAAAACACACACGAGAGTCCACCAGGCAGACACCCTGGTGTTCGCCGTGCCACATACACACAAGCGCACGGCGAAACTCCCGCAACATACAACGGACACGAAGAGCTGTCTCAGGGCAGACTGCCCTGGTCCTCGCCGTGCTACACACACACACACACACAAAACACAAAAGCACGGCGGAGCTCTTCAAACAAAACACCACGCAGACAAACACTTACCACGAGACATGACCACGAACGAAGGAGAAAGAAAAAGAGACTCGGCGGCTTCCGAAGGGTGGCTGGTCATTCTGTGACGGGCAGGTGTGAGCAACAAAAAGGAAGCGATCACGCCAAGTCTCAGGGAAAAAGGGTGGTTTAATATAAAGTGTGCAAACCTAAAACCCGTGCAATAGATCCAAATCAAGGATATAATGACCAGCGGTCAACTGGTACAAAGACAAGACATATATAGACAGACAAACGACCATCAGGTGGGAACGGATCACGGGCTCCGCCCACCTGAGGGGCGTACACGACGTCACAAAACAACAACAACACAGCCGCTGTGGACGGAGGCGGCCGGTAGGGGGCCGCCTCACCGTGACACAGTTAAGATCAATCCCAGAGCAAAATGGGCAATCCTGAAAGAGGTGAGGTTCTATAAACTACAAAAACCTTTGTTCTTGTGCCCACGATTAGAAAAATACTGAAGAAGATGAACGTTCATAGAAGGACATAACAACGCTATCCAAACAACCCCATTGCACTGCGTCTGAAGTTTGCCCAGGACCACCTGCATGTTCCACAATACTTCTGAGGAAATGTCCTCTGGACAGATGAGACAAATCCTTTAAGTACACATGCGCACACATGTGGAGGTTTGGTGTTCACACCAGCAGCAAAAAACTCTCTTCCCAACTGTGAAGCACGGAGAAAGGTGCATCACGGTTTGGGACTGCTTAGCTGTCTCAGGGTGTGGACACCATGCAATCAATGAAGGAGCATTGAATCCAAACGTGTATCAAACGCTTTGATAGGAGACCATAAGAGCAGCAGTCCATGGCCTCAGCCTGATGAGACTTTGCCTTGCTTTATTATTATAACAAGATAATGACCCACAGCACACAAGTAAATCAACTGAAGGTCCAAAAAGAAGAAGACGTGTGTTTTGGAATGGCCAGTTCCTGAGTCCTGAGTCCTGACCGTAACCCATTCAAGATGCTGTGGCATGACCTGCAGAATACAAAGAAGAACCAGGTAGGAAGAGAGAAGAGACATTCCTTCATATGGATGATAGAAGAAGCCGGTGTGTTTATGTACAGAGGGCTGTGAGTCAGAAAGAAAGAATTCTGGTGTGGTCTTTCTTCCAAATGTATTGCACAGTTCCGCAATACGTTTTCACTTTGCCTGGCTTGCCTTAAACATCAGCTCACATCATGTTGTGCAACAGGCTTTTGGGTTCAGTGGATTTTAGGTGGAGAGGTGCCCCCCCCAATCAGGAGCTATTTACTACTAATTATACACGAGCACTTCTCCATGTTGATCATTTGCGACCAGCCCACTCTTTATTTTGCTGTGCTATAGCATTTAGTCAGCTAGTGCTCTTAAATCACACCCTTCTCCAGGGCCTGCAGCCATTGCCAGTATTCCACAACTAGATGATGTGGGTAATCCCAGAATCCTGTGCTTCTCAAAGCATGAGCCTAAGAATGTTTTTAAGAGAACTGAGAAGTACCTGAAAATATGAGCAAAATAAATGAAGATGATTCTTCTGCTACTACCAGTGGTGAGTGCGCAGGGCATTAATGAGGTCCTAACAAGAGAGTCAGGTCAAATGGAGCAGTACAAGTCAAATGTCAGCAGTCTGAGAACTGTGGTGTGAATCAATGGATCACATGTATTCTGGTGGACTGTCAAACTGTCTTACCTGTGTGTGTGAGTATGGGAAATTATATAACTTTGTGTTTCTTCCCAGAATCGCATAAAGACTGCGATTTGAAAATGACACATCATTGCAGAGATGAAGACAACAGCAGTCAAGTGCATTTCAGTTGAACTCTGACAGTTGCTAATGTTGCCATGATAACCACTTCACTGATAAGTATCATTACGAACAATAAACATTCAACAGTCTTATTCCATCACCACGACGTCCCATTACAAGCTACAGCTTGCATTAAGGCACTCAGATTCATTCTCTGATAGTTTGAGATTCATTCTCTGATAAATAAATTTAAGCCTGATCACCTCTTTAGATGAAAACACACACACACACACACACACACACACACACACACACACACACACACACACACACACACACACACACACACACACACACACACACTTTCATACCTAGTCTTTAAACTCATTTTCCTCTCAGCATGTCTGGACGTGTGCAACAGCAAAACTGTTATAATTTCATAAATGTCACCTTACCAGTCAACTAAAAGATTAGCAAGTTACAGTGAGACAAGCATTACCAAGAAACATACATTTTCCCGCTAGTTTGAATATAATGTGTATTTCTTATTTGGAGCTTATATTTGTGAAGCACATTTAAAGACAGAAACTGTCACAAAGTCCAGGTGGGGCAGAATGAGTAGCAATGCATAAACACGGAGTACAACTTTAAACTCGACTCAAAGGAAAACACATTATATGTGTAAAGCAAAATAAAAGTACAAAAACTGAAAGAAATACCAAACAGAAAAACAAAAAACCAATGTAACGGTGACCAAAGAAAAAATGGTCAGAAAAATTATTAACAAGGATTAAACAAAAAATGCAATAAATCCAAAGAAATACTAAATACAAGCAACAGATTAAAATGCAGTAATTGGACTTTAAAACTAAAGTTAAGTGAAATTACGTTAAGTATATTTAATAAGACGTGGACAGTGTGAAACTAGGTCATTGTATGGACAGCGCTGCTCTGTGGTTTTCCACATTGGCAGCTTGTCCTCTGGGCTGTGTCTTTGGGGGACAGCAGACTGACATGTTGGACAGCCAGGCCCAGTGAGGCACCAGGTTGCCACAATCAGACATGGACAGTGACGGGCAGGAACATGGCCTCAGGATGGAGACCTGGGATGAGAATCAGCACTGCAAAACTGACAGCGTTCCACATTTACTACCACAAACGTCCTCACAGAACCACACATACATGTGGTTTTAAGTTCTCCACTTAACTCATATTGAATTCTCTGCTTTTTATGTCCAAACTTGTAGGTATACGTCTGTGGAATTAGTGATCTCTCCACTCAACAGCAGGACTGAACAAACCCAGACCCAACTAAACAAGGTTATAGTGCTCCATTTGATTCTATGTATTCTGACTGGGTGCAGAGAATGCCAAACCCAGTGAGGACTAATGACTTCATCTCTCATACAGTGAGACCCAACTGCCACTGCCCACACGGGGGCAGAAAGAGGAAACTCATATTTTTGTGGCAAAGACCATCAGTGGTTAAGAAACAGGCATCCAGCCCTTGGATACTATCTTGTCACTATTGAAAGCTGTAACTTTGATGAGCATTGGAATTACTTATACACATACTTAAACTTAAGGGAACCATTTTGTTTTTAATCTTATCCAGTTTTAGCTTATCCAATTTTAAAATACCTTCTGGAAGTGTTTAAAACTAACCTCTGTGGGGTTTCCTGTGTCCAGCACTGGTATTTCGACACTTTCAAAATAATAAAAAGCTAACCTAATACACAGTGTGGTATCTATAATATGGGAAATAGATTTTTCAGGGTTTGATTTGGTGTGACAAACCAATTGGCCTTTGCCTGCGTTATTTCTTTTTCGCTGGACACGGTCCATTATTGTAGCCCAACATTATTCTTTGTGGGGATGGCAGAGCTACCGAGCGTGTCAACTCAGCACCACAGAGACTCACATTGGCCCGATCCTCTGTGCTGTTTCCTCCCATCGGAGAACTTTGTTTCCTGTGAGACTCGACTTAAGTCTGCAGGATTTTATGGGATATCCAAAATATGAACCCTCATTTTCTTTAGATTATGCTAATTCTAATGAGATGTTGAGAATGCCTCCCTGCCCATGTTTCCCCTCGCTCACTCTTTAAAGATGACATCCAAACTTATTATTTCCACTAATACCCACAGAAACCACTCAAGAGTAGGCATGTTACTGATGAGGTCCTTTTAAAAGGTTATGACACCATTTGTATAAGGAATTCATCTTACTAAGCTTTTTCAACCTGCCTGGGGTGCAGTGAGCCATCTCTGTAAAATAAATCCTTCCAGCAAGCTGTCCATCTTTTCAAAGATGAAAACATTCCAATATGAAAGTCATGTATGACAAGATTTGAGAAGACTACACCCAACCCAACCTACAAATTTAAACTGAACCAGTACCCTGTGTTTGCTGAAAGTGTTTCTTATTTATTTTACAGCGTATGGTGTTGGACAGTGTGCATTGATATCACGGCACTAAGGAAAAGAGGTTTTTATACCCATACCAAAAACTTCAAGTATAATTGTGATTAATACCACAGTATTATCAACACAGATCCATAGGTAGGGCTGAATTAATCAATCCAACATCAAGTTATCATCAATCAGCCTGAATTTTGTATTAGCACCAAAGAAGGAAAATAAATCTAGCTTGATCAATATTAACGCCGTGTATGATCAATACATGTGAAATGCATTTCTTGTGCTTGGATGTTCCCTAAGGACATCCAGCGTAAATGGCTTTTTTTGTCATGGCAAAGAGAAGGATTTTCAAGATTGGGTTTAAAGAGGCAGAGAAGATTTAGTTTCATGGAAGAACCTTGGGAAGTTTACAGACAATCAGATCCAGCACCTCGAATTCATGGGCCACAAAGTAAATCTGGTTCCAGACAAACTTTGAGAGACCACTTTAATTGTGTGATGGTGGGTTGAAGGGAAAGGTTATGTATTTGATGCTGACAAAATGTCTAACCCTCTAATGCTCCAGAGAGAATCTCCAGGTTTCACAGATGGTTATATAATACGATCACTGACTTGTATACTTCATGCATGCATTTGATGTCATATAAAATGATCAGTGCTACTCTGTAAACTATTAATTCTACATTTTAGTGTCAATCCAGTTATGAGTGGCCTTCGGTGTCAGGGGTGAGAGGTCAGAACATTGATGAGCTGTCATGGTATTGATGACAAGATTTGCACACTGGAGTTTTCCCACTGACACGCCATAGTGATCTGACCTTTACCAACATCAGCTTATGTCTTTGTCATGCGCCATTCACTTTCCTATGTATAATCTGGTAATCAGAAGATTAGACTCTCCGCAATGTTGCTGACTGTTGCCAAAGAACTCTTTGTTCACTAAAACTCCAGTCAACCAATCAATTTTTACATGATCTGATCATATTTTGACAGAACTATCTAGTGCTATTTTCCCTCTCTAATCGTTTCATGAAAGAATCTGTCCTCCCACCAAAATTTCTTTTACCCAAAAATAAGCAGCTTGGAGTTTCAGTCGACAGCTTGGAAAGAGAGCAACAGCTGCTACATAGTTCTGAGAAGAAAGACAGGTACTTTATGATGTAAGTGGCGCAATCAAATCTTTTGTTTACCTATGTTATGACAAGTTGAGTTCTTGTCAAAGGTTTCACACATATTAAATGCAAATAGCTTTTGACATTCATTTTCAAATATTAAAGCACCATGAAAAAGGTCCTGAAGGTCATTTGGCTATATGAACTTTTCATAAGGGTCTGGATTACATGGGTAGGATGTGGATGATATGAGTAGGGTCTGGATGGCATAGGTACAGCTCTTTGCTCTCAGTTGCTTAAACAGTAGACGAGCGAATGTTGGCAAACCGTGTGCAGAGCAATCTCTTTTTAATCCAGTGGGATTCTGTTTCCAAACACTAACAGGAAAACAAATTATTTAATTAACCAACCCCACATAGAAGTGTGGCCAGACTATGAATGCACAGCTCCAAGGTCAGGTTGGCTGTGGCCCCTGTGTTCTTAGCCACAAAACCGTACCATAAAAGATGGTGGTTTTCCTGTCTGAGTATGTGCACTGGTCTAAGCACTATGAAAAGCACTGTTCTAAAACCCTTCAAATCAACACTAAAAATCATCAAGACCTTATTTAGGACTATTTTCAACAGAACCATTATGGTTCTGTCTTAAAGTCCTTAGATGTGCGCTTGCAAGTGAACCTCCAGAAATGTAAACACAAGTACTTGGCAGCAAATGAAAATGAATCTCAAATGATATACGTCAAGAGACACATTTGGGCATTTTGCGCTGCTTTGATAGCCTTGTGCCGGCCACATTTTTGATGAAATGCTTTTTTTCATCCTGGCATTGCTGTGGTAGAGGCCACACCCACATCTACTCTTGAGTTTGCAGATTTTGAGGTTTGTTGTTTTTCTGGCATGTGATGAGCTGTCTAAGATTTACTGGCCTCAGTCTTCAGTTATATTTTAATAACCACGTCTGTACATCTCCTTAGAACTGCAGTAAAGACAAAGAACAGATCTTGAACACAGACACTTAGGTTACACACACACACACACATACACACACACACACACAAACACACACACATTTAGTCTCTTACCCACACCGTGCCACCCCCCCCCCCCCCCCCCCCCCTCCACCTCTACCAGGCTGCAGCCTTGGTGGTCAAGTGTCTGGGGATTGGCACACTAGAAAACAGTCAAATCTATTAATCATTCATTAGACATTTCAACTATACAGACAGGGAGAACACAAACAAAACCATTTTGATCACACAGTATTGTCTGCACGAAGATTCCTCTCAACAGTCCTACTGCCACAGTACAAAAGGTCATGTGATGCTACGCGGCTTTCAGACATTTCAGCATCACAAATTATTTTCCAAGCTACACCAGACCACCTTCAAGCTGAGACCTCAGAACACAAGAGAGGAAAGAAGCCTCTTGTCAGGAATTCTGGTTAGGGAGCCAGCTCCGAGCCTAGGCCCCGCACAGGTGGACCAGAGAGGTGCCTGACGCTACGTTGTGAAGACGGCTGTAAATGAGTATAGTGTGAGCTTGGAGCGGCGCGTGCGTGTCCGAGCGTGACTGTGAACCAGATCCTCTCGGGTTTCCGAGTGGAAGGTGGTGATCTGCAGTGCCGTGAGTGTGCTCTGACATGCTGGGAGTGACCAGCAGCCTGGGGGCCGTGTGTTCCTGGGAGCGGAGAACACTGTCAGTCAACCGCATGAGAGAGAGGCAGGTTAGCTGTGCACATGCTCACTTTCAGAAGGACGGGAACTGCACTGACCTTCCAGACGACTCAGCATACAGACAACAGGTGCCTCTTTTATCCACGAGAAACACTTTCTCTTTGTGCTCTTGTGCGAGTGTGAGCATGGCTCTCTCATTGTAGGCGAAAGCCGGGTTCACTCCTCACACCATGCACTGACATGTGGGCTAACAGAGGCACTTTCAATGAAGGCACGTGACTATTACAGTCGATCGCCCCACCATTAGCTCGATCTGCTGTAACCGCCCACTCAACAGGAAGTGGCTAGGCTACTGCCTTTTGATGCCACCAGTACAAACTTGTCTGCAGTTTGTTCCAGAAACGAACCCTCTCAGACATCTTCCCTATGACACAAACAGCTCATGTGGCCACATCTGTCTGTAATAAGGTTGCTATGCCCTGAGTGGGGGGGGGGGGGGAGCGATTGCTTTCCAGTAGAACACTCACTTCTGGATCCCAGCATCCTCTGGGCAATTAAAACATACATTATGCAGCACGTTGGCATCTGGAGGCACGTTCTGCCACAGGAATGCATGCACAAACAGTTCCTTCCCTCTCGTAGTGGGCTGCTGAGCGCAGGCCTGAGAGAGGCATGGGGCACAGGTGAAGAGCGTTCAAGTGCGCCAAGATTATCAGGCAAAATGTTGCCAAGTGTTCGTCTAGTGTTCACTGTCTGAAAAGTTGCTAAAAAAGTGTCACGTAGGAGGGAAACACTATAAAACGAAATTGTTGCCATGCATGAAGCATGGGTTAGTAATCCCATTTCAGTCCTCACTTTTCTCTCTCTGATTCCCTCTCTCTCTCTCACTGTCTGTATCTCTCTGTCTTTCGTTCTCACATCCTCTCTCAGTCTCTCTCCACATGCCTCCTGTTCCAGCAGAGTCAGGGGTGCTGTTTGAGAAATGAGGAGACTCTTTTACTTAATCCTCAAGGATCCTCCAGACATCTGGAGACCATCAAGACTCGTTCCACTCAGTGCACTTGGCAGCCAAGCAGAATGAGGGCAAAATTACAGCTTTGGTCATTCAGGTCATCTTTTCCATTAGAATTTATCACTTGCACAGTAGTCACAACTCTTTACAGTGAAGATTTCAGTTGCAATGTTTCAAATAACTTTCCTATTATCACACATTTATCAACACATTTAAGACCTTTTCATCCACATCAGTGTCTCTGTGTTCTCCATTCCTCATTCCTAACACCGATCTGTCCGTCAGACTCCTGTCAATTTGTTACATTTACTGATTTGATGATCCATATATGCCAGTTTCCCTATTGGTAATTTTGCGCATTTCATGACCGAGCATGAGGAGTTATTGATATCTCTGCTGTTTAATGATGATGTACTGTACCCAAGAGACTAGCACACTCTGACAGCAATAGGTGTCTGTCCTACACTGAGAAGTGAACAGGTGACGTATATTCCCAGAGCACATTTATTCAAAATTATAGTCATAATATTTTTCACTGAATTGGAAAACTAGAAACTAAACTTATATGTGATAAACTGTTAACTGGATATTTGGATATCCTGTATCATATACATGCACACACACACATACACAACTCCTGCTCACACTACTCTTATAATGTGTTGTGGTGTGAGCGGTGTTTCCTGCAAAGCTTAAACGAAAGCCACGCCACTGTCCTGAGCAAGCCACCCTTCTTATGTGTAATATGTACCTTTTGTTGTGATTTGTTAGTTTTGCTTAGCATAATGTATGCCTATTGCATTACTTGAAATGATGTTAAACAAACCTTACCTGTACCACTCAAGTCCTTTATCATAGAATCTGTCGAAGAAGTGCGGCTCGGCTCCCACCGCACGGACATCAGGGTGAACGCGCAGAAACTCCAGCAGTGCCCTTGTGCCTCCTTTCTTCACTCCGATTATAACAGCCTGGGGAAATGTCTTACTACCGTAAGTGTTTGAAACAGACAGTCCGCTTTTGGCGAAAGTCTCGTGTAGGCTGTTGTCCGGGACCGCGGACGGTGAGGATGCGCTGACACACCGAGCCGACAGCGTGACTGCAGCGGACGCGCTCCTGTTTCGCGGAGGGTCCATTTGATGAGAGACAGTTTCGACCTGCGTTTTATCTGGTCCATTATGTCTTGATAATCTTAGCTGAGTGCCGATTTTTGGCGCAGAGTCGCACAATCCCGTGAAACAGTAGAAAAGACAGGCGGACAGCAGGAGCATCGTAAACGGCAGCGACACCTTGACCAGCGCTCTCCCCAAGTTCAGCCGAGCTCTGCATACACCGCATCCCATGAGTCGCGGTCCCGAGAAGCGCACAAGCGGTAAACCACTGACAACATAATGGTTAAGCCTATACAATATGACTTATATTTACTACCAAATATTTGACTAAGATTTAATCGATTCCTGTTCCATTTAACGCGTAATCTGCGTGTCCGGGGTTTTACGTCTAAACGCCTCTTCGAAGCGCAACTTCAGCACTATAGACGTATGCTTTCAAATTCTGATAATATATTTATGAATTCCATAACTCGATTTGTTTTGCCGTGTAAAGAGTCATGGTGTCCTTTTCTTTCAATTCGAGAATAACTTTCAATCCCTGTCACTATTCAAGTTTTCTTTTCCACGCCCTCTTGGGTGTAGACCCCACCCAGTGCGCGTTTGACATAAGGCAAGATCAAAGAGCCACCAGACACTATGTGAGATGTCATTTTCTCCTTAGATAGAAAGAGAATTACACAATTCCAAATTCAAACTGAACGAGCATTTTGTTTGGTTTTATCCCCGCGTAAAAAAACAATTTTTTTTCTGTCAACAGCTGTTGCAAGTAGTTACCAGGTATGCACAGTCTGGCCATACAGCCTAAAGTATCTTCACTGTACTGACACACACATATCACATTACCCCTGTCAAGACTGTGGGATTCTTTGAACTTGGCTAATGCTTCACAGTCTCTACTATGAATGTGAGATGTGTAGTGGCGAATATCATCTGTCTGGGAACAGGGTAGAGCTGCCCTGGAGGTGCACGTACTGACAACACTCAGAAAGACCTTCTGGAGGTTGTTTCACTAAACAATTTAATTCCAAAAAGAGGCGTCCTTTATTAGTGAGTGATAGACCTGTGTGCTCCTTTGAAAGCATGTTGCACTAACACACTGGAAAGTCAAACGTGTGCAACACATCCTGAAACGCTCCCTGGTTCTGAAGTGACAGATGACCGAAGGGATTAGACACCCTAACTGCTTTAGTGATTGTAAACATTACAGGAACTAATGAGATTACAACTGAATGTAAAAACATTGACCCTTACAAATATTTTCAAATGTAACATTTTCAAATTCCTAAATAAGATAATATGAAATCTTTCCTTAAATCACTAAACGTACGTGGCATTCAGAACTCCACAGAACCTCCGTATTCGGTCTTCTAGACAGTACGCTGAGTGAACACAGAGTAGCATTCAGTCCTCAACAAACCACGAGGGCTTTGATGAATGAAGAGGAATGGCCTTCTCTTCTGTCAAACATATTTATGCGCTTTTGTTTTCTCGCAGCCTGACATCTATTTGGACCAATCCTAACAGATATGGATGCACAAACACAGGCTATGCTATAAGAACAAGATGTTCAAACAAGCCGCCTTTGGTTACTGCAGAAAAGCACATATGTGGTGGATGTGTGCCTCATCTGAAAGCCCATCAACACATTTCCTCTGCTGGAGGCCCCCAGATGGTGGCTCCATGTGTCTGCCATTACTGCAAATTACAAGTCCTCTCCACTAAAAAGAGGCTGCTCCACTCTCATTTAGTCATTTCCAGGCCCAAAAAGAAGATCGCACTCATTTACGATAGCCACAAGATCCCCACCAGCTAAATCTATTACAGGAGACAGAGGACACCCACCCCATGAGCTGGGCACAAAGAAGGTACTGTGCACCCCCCCCGAAGCCCTTCTCAGCCACCGTAGCCCGATGTAGTCCGAGTGGCTGAGCGTAAAGATGGATCCACAAAATCGGATCCAGACTGAAGGCATATATTTGCATACCGTGACACCCTCATTTTCACTGACACAGAAATTTAAACATACCAAAACGTCAAGTGTAATTAACACTGATCAATATGGCTTGTAGCTCATAAGTCTCTGTGAATAAGGCAAACTATCTTTAGTCCGCCGGAACAGGATGCATTTGGGAAACGATACCTACAGGCTGCCCTGGTTGCTTTCTGATCTATGACTGATCTGTTTACTTTACCCACTGAAAAAAGAAACCCAAAAAAACTGATTCCAGGTCAGCAATAAATAGCAACATAAAACATGACCTGTGTAGTTGTAAAGAGAGGATCAAACAGAGGAACAGACAGGGAGCAGCACTGAGCACCAGTGATCCGCGCTCGCCGGACTGACTTTCATCCTGAAACCAGATAGGAACAATGGGAGTGAAAGAACAGAGCCAGTGGACACACCCAGCATTCCCGTCCCTTTGGATGTCCCCAATCCTGCTTTGTCCACCCCTGGGTACGTCGTCTACAGCACGTTCCCCACCACACGCGTACGCGATTCACACCACATGTGCACACAGGAATGTCAGCTCAGACACTGTGCATTCAAAGCTTAAATATGCCAGAGTCTACCGAACTGGCAACTTGTAATGTGAACGACGACGTTACTGAAATGGTCTTATTTGGGAACTGCTAAAATAAAATCTATCCAGCTCATGTATACATGTGCAGTAAAGGGTTGGTGGAGAGGCTATTGGGCTGCTGAGGCCATGCGCACAAGTGATGGACCTATACAGAACTGCAGAACACACCAGAAAACAGAAGGAACAGAGTGCAGGAACCAGAAGAATCAGTGCCATGTTTGCTGAGTGTCAAACATATGAAATATGACACAGAGCACATTAATATCTGTACTTGAGAATGGCAGTGACCATGCAGCTGGTGGAAGGTGTTTTATCAGCTGGTAGTTCATGACAAAAGGTCTTTCGATGCTTTCAGGGCAGGAGAAGCCTGCACAGGCTGGTCTTGTGTACCTGAATCAGACGTATGTCAATAGAAGAGACAGTGAAAGATTAAGCTGTGCTTTATGTTAGATTTGTTGGGTTAGAATATGATGAAAGATACAGAGCACTGGTTAAAACGTCCTGTTATGCATATGGACGTGTGTGTGTGTGTGTGTGTGTGTGTGTGTGTGTGTGGTGTGTGTGTGTGTGTGTGAGGGAGTGCAAGATGCTGTTGTGTACTATTGAAGGAATGGAGCAAAAGAAGACAAGAAAGGGATAAGTAAGATACAGCCATGATAGGTTTGGAGTAAAGTTTCATGCCTGCTGGCTCACCTGAGGATTAACACAGACTTGGCTCTTAAGCTGACAGTGCAGAGTCGCTGATGGGCATGGTGTGTGTGTGTGTGTGTGTGTGTGTGTGTGTGTGTGTGTGTGTGTGTGTGTGTGTGTGTGTGTGTGTGTGTGGGTGTGCGCGTTTTTGCGTGTGTGTGTGTGTGTGTGTGTGTGTGGGTGTGTGAGTGTGTGTGTGTGTGTGTGTGTGTGTGTGTGTGTGTGTGCGCGTGTTTGCGTGTGTGTGTGTGTGTGTGTGTGTGTAAGCACATACTGGAGGTAGATGCAGCCAGCAAGCTTTAGCTATGGCCTGCTGCGTCTTCACTCATGTGTGTGTCAGCCCCCTGTGTGTGTGTGTGTGTGTGTGTGTGTGTGTGTGTGTGTGTGTGTGTGTGTGTGTGTGTGTGTGTGTGTGTGTGTGTGTGAGTGTGTGTGTGTGTGTGTGTGTGTGTGTGAGTGTGTGTGTGTGTGTGCGTGTGCGTGCGTGTGAGTGTGCGCGTGTGTGCGCGTGTGCGCGTGAGTGCGTGTGTGCGTGTGTGTGTGTGTGCGTGTGTGTGTGTGTGTGTGTGTGTGTGTGTGTGTGAGGACAGGCTTGGTCTCTGCCCTAGTTTGGCATTTTACTCATTAACTTCACTGCCATGGTGTCAAGCCAAAACCACAGCCACCTCTTTTATATTTTACTCTTACGACAGATTTTTGTCCACTTTGTGAAAAACACAGGTCTAGTTTCCAGTCTGTGCATTTCTGAGGTAATCTAGGAGGCTTCAGACGCTTCTTTATGTCCCCCTGAACATAACCTAATTCAGAGTGAATAGCTTCAGCCTGTTTAAAGGCCTGGGGACTAGTCTGCTGACTCAACAAAGCAGGAGTGAGCCACAAAAGACCGTTTGTGGTTGTGCCTTGTTACTGGGTGAAGTACAACTACACAACATTACAGTAACTCCTTGTGGTTTCGGAGACCACAGCTACTAGTACAGGACACCGTTCAAACAATGAAGATGGCTGCCATCAGTCCTGTGTCACAGCACTACTGCTTTGGTCTGAAACAGGAAGAGCAGCTCCTGTGTTCAGCTCAGTCCCCGGTCTGGATATTTTATATTCTATAACATCACCTCAGTGGTATGACTTTGGTAAAGTCACAATGGCTGTCCTTGCACACACGTCATGTTTCCCTCTTTGTGTGTATCTACTAGAATGTCACTGGAGACACCTCCAAGAAAAAAGAGCATCATAGAATTGGTGTAATTTTTAGTCCTTGACAAAACTGAGCTCAAGAAGATCAATGTACTTAGTTTATGAGTCATCAAAGCTATAAACCAAGAACACATGGACGTAGATGTTTGACTCTTGGGATACTGTAGAACCGGACTACCATGTCGGTTGAGTCTGAAGCGCTATATGATATCTGTGGAAAGAAGCCATCTCCCTTCCTTCCTAAATCAAATGGGGATTTGTCACCTCTTGTGTGCTGTATTCCATACCTCACACACACCCAAGCCCACCGCCCCCACACACCACCCAGACATATATACACCCACACACACCACACACACACTCCTCTCACGCTAAGAGCTCTGCTATATGACAGGCTGGATTAGTGTGGCCAACATAGTTCTGTAAGAGAGGCAGAAGGACACTGTTCTGTGGTCAGCCTCTGAGCCTCCAGAACTTCATATTGTGCCCTCAGGAACAGTGGATGTGTGTCGCCTCTCTCTCATGCTTACACTCTCTTTAGATGGTTAGCTTTGTGGTCGGATTGCTAAAAGATCTGAAGAGGATTGCTCATGAGCCTGGGGTTGGTAACACACACACAGAGACACTGGGACAACTCCTGTGGGAATCTGCCCATACACAGTGACCCCGTCATTCTGACTCTAATTCTTTCTGTCACCAGCAAGCATCTGGACTCTGTTTAAGAGCTTTGTCCTCTTATGACTACAGGAAGACCAAAAAAAAGCGCGGGTCTGCTGTAATCAATATGAAATTCTACTCACAGTTTAAATGAGGGCATTGGGGAACGAAGTTCTCAAAGGCCACTGTAGTCGTAAATAAATACTGCAAACACCTTCAAACTATTTTAATATCATTTATTACTTTTTTAATTTAGGGCATGTGACTCCCTTGGTGCATGTGCAGCCCTTGCATTCAACTCTGTCGAAGCACAAAGCCAGTCACACCACATGTTGGCCTGTGAGAGAGGTGCCCTGTCATCCGTCCTTACATGTGAGAACATGGTCGAATGATTCTTTAGGGAACCTGGATAGCAAACTGTGCCACTGAGACCCAAACCTGAATTAAAGCTCCATATGGGGCAAGCTGATGATGAAGAGGCTGAATTTGGCTCCATCAAGACCAGGGGGATTTTGTGAAAAGCGCACAAAGCCTGCCAGGGATCCGTGCGAGTACTGTGGGGCATAAACCTGTGGAGGATGAAAAGCTGGATCCCCCCCCCCCCCCTGCAGGTGATGAAAGAGTGCAGGGTGAGCACGGAGCCTGCTGATCTCGCCCTGCCCCAAGGCCACATCACCTGTGCTGGCTGCTACTACTGCCACCAGGAAGCCGCCCTCGCTGATCTCAGATCAGCTCTGCTCCTGTGATACAGAAGGGTGGAGTTTGGGTAAAACAAACAGTGGAGAGAGACCGGAGCTTGTGCTTTATTATACACTGACAACACACAGGTTGTTTAATCCCAATTAAAGTGCAGCAGGTAATCGGATAGTGATTTTTTATTGTGTGGCTCTTTGCTGTGTGACTTTGCTTTGTGGCTGGATTTGAAATTAAACAACGACTGAGGCTAAAATCCAGAATGTCAGTTTTAAGTCAAACATATTTACATCTGTACTGGGTGATCCAAATAGGAGTGAGATCATGTTCATTTCATGGTGACACTCCAAATGCAAGTGTCACATCTAGAATCAATTTTGGCCGTTTTGTTCACTCTGTTGCGCATTAAGTAATGATGCAATGACACAGATTGGGCCAAGAAATAACCGAACAGCCAATTGTCCAATCATTTTGGAATGGTGAACCGGGATGGCCACATATGTACGCAAAGGAGTGTAATCCCTACACATTCCCATAGATGGAAATAACCTTAAATTACTTTTGACAAACTGCTTGTTTCGTTTCAAATCGACTATACTAGAATATATGGACCAAACAATTAAAAAAATAATGTCCCTCAATGACAGACTTGAAGCTGCGACTTCCTTTGTGATTTTAACTCATCCTCCTACAAGCATACGTTACAAGAAATAAGGTTATACAATATTTCACAGAATTGTTGGGAACCCATGAAGTTGATTCCAAGGAAAGAGTGGAGAGATCTGGACCACCCATCAGAGCAGCCTGAATCTGTGCAGTGCTGGACTGGATACTTGTTTACCATCCACATGGTGGTCCTTCCAAATTGGGATCCTCAAGGAATTGAACAAGAGGCCATTGGAGTTCATATTCTAAACACACTCTGGCTGGTTCATTGCATTTGTGCCATTATATGAGAACACTTTTGTGCAATTGGTTAAGTATGATATGTGTTTATATTTCATGTTACAAACACCTTTTTGCCAGAATTGTTGCCAGAATTTACTGACATGCACATGCACTGAGTATAAATGTGCTTTTTCCAGAAAAAAAGAAAGAAAACTCATTCTATGTTCTATTCTACACTGCTCTCCAGAATTAAGATCTCTGTGTAAGATTTTCATTATAAGATCGTAACTCTTTTTGTCACTGGCATCGCCCAGCTCTCCAGCGGTGCCACTGGACGCACTCTATTCTATTCTATTCTGCATCATTAACCATTAACATATAGCCTGTTATTTATGTAATTACAAGATAAACACTAGACCAGCTGATTTCAACTGTTGGGATATAGACATATGATGTTTGCAGCATGAAGTAGGCCTAGTGGAAATATAGTGTGTGAGAAAGGAGAAAAAGTAATTAGTTTGAAAAAACATTTAAAAATTGGTGTTTGGCATTAGTTTGGTGAGTTTAAGCAAACGAATGTGAAGCTAGAGAATAAGCTAACTGAATTTAATTTATATCTGCATAACATCTGGAAAATAGCATATATTATGCATGACACAAAAAAATAATTCCCCCAAACAACTGAACCAAGCTTCACAGTGGTTTTTAATAATCATTTAAATGATTATCTGATGATTATAATAGGTATCTGTCAGGCAGAACGCTGGATGTCAAGGCCAGAACATCTGTAACAAAAATTTTTTGAACAGCTTTTAACACTGAGAACATGGAGACACACGGAGCTTAGTTCAAACATGGACAAACAAAGGACATAACAGACGCAAACTTACGTTATATAGACGTTAACCAGACATGAGTGCATGAAACACATGAAACGTATAACACATACATGCAAAGAGACACACACAAATGTATATGGACACAGACAAAGACTACTCCTCAGGGAGACATTTTATAATTCTTAATTTGTTGTGGAAATTAAATTGTCTTACTGAAGCTAACATCACCAGCTTGCCATAATCAATATAGCTCCATCAGCCAATCTGTACATGTTAAGATCAGATCGGTTTTGCCTGTAATAACAGAAGCAAATTAAACAATGGCAAACTTCTCATTCAAGATTACTGAACCATGTTTCTACAAGTCTGAGGTAGATATAGACTGCGCGTGATGCTATTTAGGAAAGTCTAAATTACAGAAAATGATAAAGTCCCAATTTTTAAAGTAAGTATTTTGAATTTGCCCTAGATTGATCTGTGGAAGGAGCTGGCACTGACTCAATCTCCACAGTTTACATTTCCATCCATCAGAAGAAGAGGGATTGATATTTACCCCTATTACAAAAAGGCCCTCATGAGTGCCGAACACATGGACAACAGACATCAAATGGAACATATTCCAACTTGCGCCTGAAAGCCTGACTGAGTTTATTCATTCATTCCTAATATTTTGGAAGCCATTTTAAATAAGTCAATCTCTTTTCTTCCTTTGCTTTGATCAAAGGCCCAACTGCAGCATAATGGGACAGTGACAACAGACACATGTTGCATTGTCATTGTTTGCATCTATCTATCTGTCTGTCTGTCTGACTTTAAATATAGAAATGTAGAAAATATTTATATATTTTAAGTTAAATATAAAGTATCTTTACATTTACAGTTATATAGGTGATTAGATGGTATAGATCATTAGATCACAGCTTCCCCCTGAATCCCTCTTAGTTACTCTCGGATTACATCAGTAGTTATACTGCAACATACATCCAACATTAATGAAACACTGGGATGTGACCAGAAAGAAGCAATCAGAAGCCAAACTTTTGTCCTTTTCACATCTGCATTGCCACAGGAGGAGACAGACAGGAGGAGGAGACACAGGAGGAGACAGACAGGAGGAGGAGACAGAGGAGGAGACAGACAGGAGGAGGAGACAGAGGAGGAGACAGACAGGAGGAGGAGACAGACAGGAGGAGGAGACAGAGGAGGAGACAGACAGGAGGAGGAGACACAGGAGGAGACAGACAGGAGGAGGAGACACAGGAGGAGACAGACAGGAGGAGACACAGGAGGAGACAGACAGGAGGAGGAGACACAGGAGGAGACAGACAGGAGGAGGAGACAGACAGGAGGAGGAGACACAGGAGGAGACAGACAGGAGGAGGAGACAGACAGGAGGAGGAGACAGACAGGAGGAGACACAGGAGGAGACAGACAGGAGGAGGAGACACAGGAGGAGACAGACAGGAGGAGGAGACAGACAGGAGGAGGAGACAGACAGGAGGAGGAGACACAGGAGGAGACACAGGAGGAGACAGACAGGAGGAGACAGACAGGAGGAGGAGACACAGGAGGAGACAGACAGGAGGAGACACAGGAGGAGACAGACAGGAGGAGGAGACACAGGAGGAGACAGACAGGAGGAGGAGACACAGGAGGAGACAGACAGGAGGAGGAGACACAGGAGGAGACAGACAGGAGGAGACACAGGAGGAGACAGACAGGAGGAGACAGACAGGAGGAGACACAGGAGGAGACAGACAGGAGGAGGAGACACAGGAGGAGACAGACAGGAGGAGGAGACACAGGAGGAGACAGACAGAACAACTTAGAACAACTTAGATCTTGTGAGCATAACCATAGTAGAATTTCCTAATGACAATTTGTGGTTTATAGTAGTTAGGGTTAGCAGCAGAGCATAGGAATGGTTAACTTGGGCCTGGAACATTGCCCTCTGAGGGTAATTCATCAATTAAGTGAAAAGGAGACCACTGATTAGATTATATCATTGCGTCCTTCTGCAGAGTCTCTCTTAGTCCCTCTGGGGGAATATCAATTCCCAGAACTGATTCACTTAACATCTAAAGTGTATGTACAGTATACACGGTTATATACATAATATATTAATATATCCGCTCTAATTCCGCCCAAAGATGTTCTATTGGGTTGAGGTCATCCACACCAGACTCTGCTCTAGCTCTGGTCCCAACACTTTATTTTGTGTGACAATATGGTAAGTAGATACTATAGAGTGTGTTGTAAATAAATGCAGATGTGACTTAAATGGTGTCTTTAAATATCCAGTGCAAATGATCTAATATATTGAAGCAATGAGACCAGTGTGCTCAGTGTTAATTTTCTTGTGATGTTTAGGCGCACAAAGCACAGAAGAAATTTCTTTTAGGCAGGTGTTGGCTTTATAAATATAAATGTGCCACATTTGTCAATTGTGATTTTCACCACAAATTTTCACCGTGCTCAAGGGCACTTTAGTCATGGCCTCAGGCCTAGGAATCGAACCCCTCCGGTCACAAGACCGGTTCTCTAACCACCAGACCAGGACTAAAAGTAATGGCGTAAAAGTTATAAGGGCTTTATATGGAAATGTTAGTGGTTCTGACTGGTTAGTGGTTCTGACACCCTGACTGACACCTGGTTTAATCAAATCAAATCAAATCAAATTTATTTGTATAGCGCTTTTCACAACACATGTTGTCACAAAGCAGCTTTAGTGTTAGTTTGATGTGTCCTAAGGTTTTGTTCTATAATGAAATGTTGATTGCCTCCAAAGCCTGGCCCTAATTTCATTGGTAGGACACACCTGCTAACCATGGATGACTGTTCCCAGGTGTGTTGGGTTTGGTAATCTTATATCTCCATCAGCAGGGGCTGTTAAAATTCTTAATAGCATACTTTTGTTGATAAATAACTAGATAAATAAATAAATAAAGACTTCAAACAAATATATGAAAAGAGCACCACCAGCTGGTGATAGGACAAATTGTACTGTATAAGCAGTTTAATTAACATTTAAAATCCAAGTGTATGTTTAACAAAGACAAAAAAGTGCAGTGACACATGAATACTGTAAAAGCATTCATACTGAGCAAAGCCAAAAAGAAACCCTCCTCAAATAAATCTCTATTTATACTTTAGCCAGTGCAAAACATTTCCAGTAGGCTACAAAACATTACTTTTATTTCCTGCAGTAATAATTAAAAATAACATGATAATGATTATGTTGTCAGACTGAAGAGAAAACAATTAATTATGCTTTTTTAAAGCATATCAGTTTTACAGTTACAAATCATCATATAAAAACTAACTGAAAAAGCACTCTGTTCCTGTGTGCGTGTGTGTGAGTGTATGTGCGTGTGTGTGTTGACAACATATTGTTGTCTTGGAGCAGACTTGTGCTTGTTACCAGGTGACATCAGTGCATTAAAATCAGTGTCCTGAATGTCCACTGAGGGCTTTATAACAGGACACGTCATGTAACACCAGCTCTGGCCACAGAAGACAACCACTCCACTGCTGTCTATCCCGTCTTCTCTCCTCCGTCCACCAACTCACTCTGTTGTTCATCCTTCTCTGCAAAAGAACACAGTGGACAGCACATGACTGACTTATCATTGAAGTTAATGTGCAAACTGTTATAACAATAAATATATGGCAAAGAATCATCATCATATTAGTTATGAGAAGTATGCTACACTACAAAGGCTGAAAATACGATATTATATTATGATGATATCAAGGCAATGTATTAAATACAATAATTAAATGGCAGCATACAAAATACAGCATTAAAAATAATAACTGAAAGGAACATAAAGCACAAAAAGTGGAATTTTGAGGTCAAGCAACGAGGTGTTAAGTGATTAGTGCTGACCCATGTCACTGGTCCAGGTGTGAGCTTATAAGGTAATACCTTTAGGGATGAACTTGAGTGAGCTGCTGAATATTCAGAACCGTGAGAGGCCACGTTTGGGTCCATCGTTCACAAACTCGTGACCCAGGCCATTTCCACACTTGCCACAGCTAACCTAGAAGATATTTCCACATTTCTAAAACTCAGAAGCTTAAATAGGCTATTGAAATAGCAAAGAAGGAAATTAGCATATGCAAATGCAACACAGACACTGCCCTGCCTCTTGTAAGATCCTATTATTCATCAGCAGACGACATTCTGTTTTGTACACGTTCTGTAAACATACTGTGAATACCTTGTGCGCCCCTGGTCTCTCTGCCTGCTTGGATACACTGTCTTCGTGAATGGGCTCTGTAAAGGCAGGCCAGGGCGAGGAGTGCTCATATTTAGACCTACTGGAGAACAGCTCATAGCCACACTTTGTACAGACATACACACCTGCAGTAGAGAAATAAACACATACACACAAACACACATGAATGATTGTCAGGTAAGACATGAGCGTGAGAGACCATGAGTATGAGCAGGAAGAGAGATTGTTTAATAATATGTGAACTAATTTGTTAGTACATTATTACTTGACAATGCCTTTTAAACTGAGTACTTTTTATTAATATTTTGTATTAAGAACTTTCCAGTGTACCATAATTTGTAATACTTTTTATTTTAAGCAGGTTCGCCTAACCCTGGGGTGTCAAACATACGGCCCGACAGGGGCTTCAATCCAGCCCGAGGAATAAACCTGCATTATTAAAGAAGAATAAACTCCCATTTTATTTAAAATATGCAGTTCCTATATTGTCCGCTAGGGGCGTGTTTTAGTCAGTTCTATCGCTTTACCCGCTTTTTCTGTTGACCCTGTCACCCTCTTAAGTGAAATGTCTTAGTCAAAAAAGAGAGAGTGCCAGGTTGTTCAAGAAAATTTGACCTCTTTCTATATGTTCACGGAGGTGAATGGGGGGAAAAGTGGAATTATTGTTAGTTCCATGTAATTTTGGAACGAGTTTACTGGTCTGGCCCCCTTGAGATACGATTAAGTTGTATGTGGCCACCAGAAAAGTTTGAGACCCCTGGCCTAACCCAATTAAAGGAATATCCCAACTTTCAAAGTCTAAAATGCTGTTTGTACAGTCGGTTAATGCACTTTTCGTGTCGACAGCATGTAAGTAAGACTATGTACACAAGCTTCCGCGATAAGAACTCACCCGTTTTAAAGTGCTCTTTAAAGACTTCCCCTCGCGTAAACGAACAAAAAGACATGGCTAGAAACTTGCTGTTGAGAGAAAAGTCTGAATGAAAAGTCCCTCGAGATACTTCCCTTATGGTTCCGATTCGGCCGGTCTAATTTGAGGTTACCAAACCACGTGACCGTTTACGTCATTGGCCGTTTACGTTTTCTGAAATGTAAAAATAACTTTTTACATGACTATAGCTCTTTTTAAAAATAGCATGCATTGTTTCTTCATATGTGTTAAGTTGGCACTGAATCACGGATTACTAGAGTTCCACGAGCAAAATAGTCATTGTCAAACTATTTTAGCCGTTAGTGTCCAAACAGGGACATATTGAAAGTTTGACACTTCTACAATTACATACAGGTTAGAAGATAAACAACCGTTTATTCAGTCCTTCTCCGTCTTCCACGTACACGGATGAAGGACAACACATCTTGAAATGAAGTCTGAACATTGTGGTTTAAATTCCACCATCTCTCTCCTCTCAGTTCATTTTGTCAAAACGTCCTTTCCTCACAGTTATTAAGGCTTAAAAAAACATCTGTTGTGACTGAAGACTTCGCCAGACAAAATTGGATAGAAATATGACTGATTTATAACTGTGGATTTCCTAAATTGTAGATTATACCTTTGATGTCAATGCTAGAATTATGGCAGCAAAATGTAGCTAAATCTCATAACTTCATTAATCACAAGTTACATATCTACAGAGTACATATTTTTGTAACGTTTTGTTTTACAGTGTAAAAATACAATGTGACTGTAACTGAAAGATTAGAGGGCGGACACACAAACGCTGAGAAGAGCATGATTTATTCAGGCCCATAGTCATATAGAGCCATATTCATTAAGACGGTCCAAAGTCGTAAAGGTTGTAAAGATAAATCTGAGACAGAAACACGACAAACACGAACAACAGGTTTTGACACATTTTAGACAGGGAGATAAAATAGACATAAACCAAACGTACACTGTGGATAATAACCCAAAGACTGAACACTGCCACTGAGTAACCAGATAGCTGTAACATAGCCGATGTCAAATCATCGACTGAAACAAATACCAGCAACGAAACAAAGAAAATACTGGTTTTAAAAAGACAGGAATAGCAAGGGCACTAAACTAGAAAAAGGTGACGACGATTAAAAGGGGGCGTGGTTACAAAATGACGGGCGGGAACAACAAGAGCGCGTGGAAAACCATAACAAAAGCACGTGGAACGAGAAAACCAAGAAACAAGAGACGTGATCGGTGGAGACCGGGCTAACCGTGACCGGGCTAACAGTGGCAGTAACGTTACGCCGTGCTTTCGGATATGCAATATCGTTTTTCACTGAGTGAAATAAATCACTACAATTGTTTACTGTGAATAATTACTCTCAGTAATCACTAAGGTATGAAACATGAATCACAGCTGCGATACAGGTATCTGCCACCAAATAACTTGCTGCAAAGTTTTTTTTTCTAGAATAGCTGATAATTGTATTGACGGTAAGGTGAAATTGCCAAAAAATTGTTATCTATTTTAAATGGGCTGCCCAATTGCACTAGCTTGGTATTAAGAACATTTCCAAATATTACATGGAACAATTATGAAACAAATAGATATAGTATGTTAAGACCTGCATTTTGTATTTGGAATTTAGAGTAGCCTAAGCACGTAATTCTACCTTCCTATAAATACTTATTCTGTATTAAACATATCAGTGCCAAAGAACAAATTATTCAGTCAGACTTTGTTGTTTCATTGATATGATAATCTGCATTTGAAAGTACAGAGTAATATATAACAATAACAGTATTACTGCCAGTGCTACTGGTATTTTCTCATTTGAAGTGTTTTGTGTTTTGTATGTTATGTTAATGAGTCAACTTATAAATTGTGCAACTCACCATGTAAGGACATTGTATTAAAAGTTATATTTCCATATCTAGAAGAATGTGATTCCTTTTGACTTGAGTTGGTAAACTGGTGTTACATTTTTATATTGCTGTAATAAAAAACTACAGAAAAGTATCATTTGAGATTTTGCTTTATTATTCTTAATGTTGGACTTTGTGTTGAAGGAGATACATATATATCAAAGGGATTTATGTAATCCACTGATTTGAAGTGATTGTGGCTGTACCTGTCACGGTGAGGAGGCCGGGTCGCCACCAGAGGGCGCGCATCCCGGCCAGCAGCCGATCCCAGCACACACCCCCGCGCACGCAACCACTCCCACAGTCACAATCACCATCATACTGAACACCTGTTTCTTATTTACTTTGCTCTTCTTAAGCCCGCAGGTCGTCTGGTCCAGTGCTGCACATTGCCGCTACATGAGTGTCTCTGGTCTCTGCCACTGCGTTTCCTACCTGCGTGCGCGCTAAGAGCTTTACCTTGCATCACTTGCAGTGTGTGCGTTACGAGCCTTACTAGTGTGCGCTACGAGCTTTACCTTGCATCACTTATAGTGTGTGCGCTAAGACCTTTACTGGTGTGTGCTACGGGCTTTACCTTGCATCACTTGCAGTGTGTGCGCTAAGAGCTTTACTGGTTTGGTTGCCATGGACAATAAACATCCTTCTGTTCAACCGTCTCCGGCGGCCTCTGTCCCGACACCTCCGGCGTCACAGTACCTGTTAAACTGTTTGAATAAATAGGCCTAAATAAACTGATAGGAAAATAATCTAATAATAGCATAAATAGCAAAAATTGTAAATACTCAAGAGTACTTTCATAAAGGGCTGTATTTGGTTTAAAATATGTCTATTATAATTTAAAGTTGTAATCTATTGTGAATTTCACATCCTCATTTAACATCTTCATTTTACATCATTGTAACTTTAAACATCTTACCAGGAAGCCACGAGGTAGCCTACTATCCAGCCCAGTATAGTAGATATTTGAGTAAACATCATTGATCAGAAATCGTAGTCGGATTTAAAGCAATCTTTCTACGAATGGATTTTATAACTGTTTAATAAAGGCTTACATAAGCTATTCACTGCTGTCCTCAGCGAGGCGAAGGAGTGAATGTTGTATTCATATAGGCTACTGCGGCAGGGTGGACGAGGAAACGAGGTGTAGAAACGGAGGCGCAACGTATTGCGTACGTTAATGATTTAATCTGGATTAGTAACTGGCAGTTCAAATCAATTTGGTGCTGCCGATTTCTCGAAAGATAGAAGGTATGACGCGTAGGTTTTTGTTTTGTTTATGTTGTTGTTTTCCTTTGTTTGTTTCGTTTGTGTGTTGACGTTGGCCTCTTCAATACAACATCCAAGAAAAAGCGTACCACAGCGAGAATTGCAATAGTCGATATGTGGCATTTTATTACTAAAATACGCGTGCGAGTCAACCTTTGTCTTTTCTCTTTTCTACTGCAGAGCTTTTCACTTTCGCAGTCAAAGATGCTCTGCAGCGGATCGTCCTGAGCTGTAAATTACTGTTCGAATTTAGGATATCACCTTAAACTCTACCTTCTTCACACACCTGTGTGTATAAGCATGGGAATGAAAAGATTTTGACTGCTATCTGAAAGAATTTGGTGAGTTCTAAAGAAAACGGTGTTAGATTTACTATTTTTTATGATAGTCTTAAAACTCAGTTGAAGAGACAACAATGCATAGACTGCCAAGATGATCTGGAAAATGTGTAAAACAATAGCATGATTTTATTACATTTTGGTATGACATATGGTTCGCTGGATAATCTGATTGACCACAGGTGGCCAGGTTTTGGGCATCACACAAATTGGGTCTAAATCCATGCTTAGGACAAGGTAATTCTGTGATATTGACATTTGTACAACAACTCTACAAGTTTAGATTTTTGTGTCATTCTCTTATATGTTACAGGATGGTGAAGTTGTGTAATAAATCATCTGGTGCAAAAATGCATTTAAATATATATATAGACTCAGATCAATTTACATATATACAGACTCATGTTCATTTATGTAGTGTGCTGCCATGGCACTGTGGCCAGAGCCTCTGCATGACTGGATACTGTCTTTAATATCACATCATTCAGTTAATCTACAGTTAATCTGTGGGGCCGAAAGCCTTAAAAAAAGACTTTGAATTGATTATCAATCCAGCCTGTTTTACTGTGAGTTAATCATTCTTCTAGGTCTTGGCTTGATGCAATTGGATCCAAAAGTCATTTATCAAAATCAAACACATATGCTCCTAATACGCTGTGTTGATATAGATTCAGATAGTATAGTCCTGTGTGCTTTGCAGAATAACTTCTGTTGAGAAATATTTTCCAGCTTGCAACAATCAAACTTAAACAAACTCGAGGTGCTGGAAAACTGGGACAATGCCAGATTCTTCACTTCTTTGATAGTGGAGTTGATCTCTTGTAGCCCATGGCAAGGATGCCTTTCACTTCTATTTTTTTAAAAGTGCAGCTCTTTGTTCAGCAGTAATGCCAAGTTAAATTGTTTCATTCATTAAGGGGCCATAAAAGATTGCATAGTCAGTGTAACAGCTTCTAGTCTTCAGTGCTGCAGTGATTAAGAGCAGTGCTATTACACCATCAACCTGGGGGGGGGCAGGCTACTCTTCTGAGGTGAACTCATGTTCACAGTGTCCAGTGAGGAATATCTGATTCAGGACACCAATAGGTTGATGCTAGTAATTTGCCCCCCCTAAATTTGCTAGGGCTCCTATATGGTGTTAGTCTAAGCCTTTCACTTTTTACATCGGTTGTGTTTGTCTACATATCCCAAAGTGCTTTATATAAGACAGGTTAAACTTTAGTGTCTGATGCTATGATGTATTGTATAGTGACATACAAACATGTGTCTTCATAAGCAGCTCAGAATCTTAACTTTTATGAACTGATGTTGGTTTACGTTTATTAGATGTTTGGGCAGCTCTTGTGTCTCTCACCCCCCGTCTTTTCCTCTGCCTTCTCTTTCTTCTTCTCTCTCCTCTCTCTATCACTCCTTCTCTCATCCTCTCTCTCACCCTCTCTCCCTTCCCCTCTCTCTCTCCTCAACTCTCTCCACCTCTGTCTTGCCATCTATTGGCTCTTCTCTCTCTTCCTCTTCCTCTCTTTCTCCCCCCCCCCTCTCTCTCTCTCTCTCTCTCTCTCTCTCTCTCTCTCTCTCTGCACCCTCCCTGTGATTTCTTTCTCTGCTGTTAGACTGAAGCCGTTAGCCTGCCTGCTGCTCGCCGAGCTTGCACAGGAGTGTGGGTGTAGGGAACCAGCACCCACTCACTGGACTGGACAAGAATCAGCTGCTGAAATCACCCACGAGAGGAGAGGATGACCTCGCCTACAGACCACAGACCCAGCACTTCGTACGGCCACGTTGCCCACAAGCCAACTGCCCGTCGGGTGCGGACGCGGTGAGCAGCCCTGACCCGGGTTCCTGCCTGCATTCATGGACAGCGATGAGCTTGTCATTCACTTGGAGCACGATGACGAGGACTCTGCCATCAATCCCAGAGAGAGAACGTGTGAGAGGGGGGAGAGGGGGGAGAGGGGGGAGAGGGGGGAGAGGGGGCTGGCTCTACAGAGCTCTGTCTACCAATTTCCACTCTCGTCCTCCAAGCTCTGCTCTCCAGGTGAGATGTTAGCCTCAGCTCCTGACACCAGCACGGAGCCCCCATCTCTAGCAGCACCAAGAGGCATCGTCAAGTCCTCCTCTTCCTCCTCCGACACGGAGTCTACCTCGGCCGCCCCACTGAAGCCTAAGCAGTCTCTTGGACTCGTCCGGTCGCTCTCCGCCGAGATCTCGCAGCGGGAGCCTGAAGCTTGCCTCTCCCAGTCTGACTCCGAGCTCCACCTGCAGACACGTGAGCGGCCGCCTCCACCACCCAGGCCGCGGTCTGAGGATGAGGGGCCCTCAGCTTCCACGGGGCCCTCGTCACGAGGAGAACACCAGCCCAGCCTGGACACCTCCCTCAGGGCCGAGCTGGAGGACACACGGCGTAAGCTGTCAGAAGCCATGCACGAGCCTCTCAGCATGCTTAGCAAAATCATGGGCGAGGAGGGTGTCGGCACCAGAGCCCAGAGGGGGGTGATGTCCAGGGATCTGCCTGTGTCCCAGGGTGGCGTGCTGGAAGGGACACTCGTTCGGGGAGAGGCCGGAGGGGTGTGCCAGCACCCAGAGGAAGCTTCCTGTGAAACTTCACCGCAGGAGACCAGGAGAGGACTGCCCGAGCTCTGCCGCGAGCTGCCCGCTGACGGCGGCCGCTACGAGATCCGCACCTGCACCAACGTCATGCGCGTCGTGAAGGTTAAAGGTCACGCAAGCTCAGAGCTCACAGAGCCACAGCAGGACAGGGCTGGAGCGTGTTTGGAACCGGGCAGGTGGCTGGCCTGCGTGGGTTTGCTGACCTACAGTTTCTTTGTGCTGCCGCTCTCGTCATACCTGGCAGGGCTGTCTTTGGGCTTGGCCTGCGGGTTCATGATGGGCCTGGGGGTGATGCTGATGCTAGCGCCACGGCGACTGACCACCACCCGTAAGCCGACTCCCTCCCACGACGACAGGCCATCTGCAGACTCCACCAGCAGAGGGCAGAGCGGGGTGCTGCAGGTCAGTCTGGTGCATACTCTCATAACATACTCCCATAACATACTCTCATAACATACTCCTAAAACATACTCTCATAACATACTGGTCAGTCTGGTGCATACTCTCATAACATACTCCCATAACATACTCTCATAACATACTCCTAAAACATACTCTCATAACATACTCTCATAACATACAGGTCAGTCTGGTGCGTACTCTCATAACATACTCCCATAACATACTCTCATAACATACTCCTAAAACATAGTCTCATAACATACAGGTCAGTCTGGTGCGTACTCTCATAACATACTCTCATAACATACTCCTAAAACATACTCTCATAACATACTCTCATAACATACAGGTCAGTCTGACACACTCACTGTCTCATAACATGGAGGTCAGTCCATCACTCTCTCATACTGTATCGTGCAGGTCAGAGGCGGTTTGGATAGTTACAGTTATGCTTATACCTGCAAAATCTGCTCAGTCTTCGCCTTTCTCTCTCTTTCTCTCTCTCTCTCTCTCTCTCTCTCTCTCTCTCTCTCTCTCACACACACACACACACACAGATATTAGTGGTTTACAGTGAATAAGATACCACTCCCAGAGAGAATCCAGGACCTTGCTGTGTACATCTGTTCAGTATCAATCAATTGTCCCCAAGACAAGTTATAATTATTTAAGCTGGTTAATTAGTCAGGTTGACAGGTGGCTGTGTGCTTACAATGCTGTAAACACGCTTACTATGTTATACTATGTTATCAGATGAAATGCCACTTGCTATATCAACATTACTCTGGCCTCTTTATTTTGTTACATCACCCACGCACCCATGACTTATGACACGTGCAGCTCCACACAGGTAGAGGTGAGGGCCTCTTCCCAGAATGCCTCTTTCCAGTGTGCAGAGGCACTCACCCCCAGCAGCTGCTCCTCACGTCTCCTCACCCAACACGCCCACCACAAGCACGCAGAGACCCAGCTCTCCACTGTACTGATTGGATATGCCTGTTTCCCAGTTCCCTACGTGTAGATAAATCCTCCTGTTTGCACTCATTGACTTCTTGATCCACATTACTGAGCTCATTGTCAGCTGGACAGGCGCCAGTGTGCTGACCTGTTTATCCTGTTCTAACGTCTAGCTCTGATTGCTTAGCCCTTTCCTGCCCATGCTGTTTTGCTTTAATGGTTATGATTCTCACCTTTTCTGTTTTTTCCATAATGTTTTGAGCATTTTGAACTACTGGGTTACTCTGTGACGGTGGACACTTCAGGAATAACCACATACGGAGACAGAAAACGTCAAAAAGTCTCTGTTATTAACTTCATTATCTGTTATATAACAAGTGCCAGTGGCCTTAATTATGCTGCTATGTGTTATCTGTGCCCTCTTTATGTCGGAAATAGAACAGCAAACAGGATAATGTAAGGCTGCAGGAAGCCAAGGCTGTAATTAACCCTGCTCTCTGTAGGGGGCGTTTTACAAACGCACATACACAGTTATATGTTGAGCTTGAGCTTTATAGTAACATGTCGAGATTTTTACAGCAATGTATTCTATTGATTATAATCATAATAAATAGAGAAATGTTGATACTAGATCAAGTTTTATATCTCAGAGATCCTTTGTGAATACAGACCAGTATCAGTGTAACCAACGGGCACGTGTAGAATCTGATCCCAGATCAGCACTATAAGACGCTAACTACCCCATGTACTCTTGGATGCAGGGCTGGATGAACGAGACGTGTGCTTACGACCCGGAGACGTTCCACCCGTCACTGTGCCACCCGGTCTACGCCACGCTCCACAGCTGCTGCCTTCGCCTGGCATACCCGCCGGCCAGCGGGCCACACCGCGCTATCGAGGGTGAACCCACGCACGATGCCACGTTCACACGCACGCGCTGTTTCCGGCTGACCAATAGCAAGGTCTGGTTAAATGTGACCTCACCCTTTATGTCACACTGTAGCACACTTATGAAACATCTTTACAGCATCTACTGTGACTAAAGGGGCTCTTTCGTCTGCTTCCATTTTTTGAACATTGCCAAACGATCTGTTGCGCCGCAGGTGTCTCTGCTGCCATCGGCTTTGGCCAAGAAGCGCATGTGGAATAAGAAGTACCCCATCTGCATCGTGCGGGCTGAGGAAGAGGAGTGCGGAGAGGAAGACGGGTGTGGTGAGGACGTGCGAAGCAGCAAGCGGGCGGAGGAAGAGGCCGAGGACGAGGAGCAGCCCCGGCGGGCACAGAGGGAGGGGCGGGGCAGCGCCACGCTCTACCTGTTCGCCCGCACGGGCCGGGAGAAGGAGGAGTGGTACCAGCACCTGCTGCTGGCGGTGCGGGCGGAGCCCCAGGGCATGCTGGGACACAGCGGTGTGAGGACAGGTGCGGTGCTGGGGCCCCCAGACTGCTGACACATGCACACACTGCAGAATCGTGCAATGAACTTTGCAATGTTGCAACTAATTTTTTTGTCAGTAATGGGCACAACCTGCAACATTAAAACTTCTCTCTCTCTCTCTCTCTCCCTCTCTCTCTCCCTCTCTTTCTCTCTCCCTCTCTCTCTAACTCCCTCTCTCTCTTCCTCTCTCTCTAACTCCCTCTCTCTCTCCCTCTCTTTCTCTCTCCCTATCTCTCTAACTCCTTCTCTCTCTTCCTCTCTCTCTAACTCCCTCTCTTTCTCTCTCCCTCTCCCTAACTCTCTCCCTCTCTCTCTCTCTCTCTCTCTAACTCCCTCTCTTTCCCTCTCTCTCTCTACCTCCCTCTCTCTCTCTAACTCCCTCTCTCCCTCTCTTTCTCTCTCTCCCTCTCTCCCTCTCTTTCTCTCTCCCTCTCCCTAACTCCCTCTCTCTCTCTCCCTCTCTCTCTCTCTCTCTAACTCTCCCCCCCTCTCTCTCTCTAACTCCCTCTCTCTCTCTCTCTCTCTCACTCACTCTCTCTACCTCCCTCTCCCTCTCTCTCTCTCTCTTTCTCTCCCTAACTCCCTCTCTCCTGTGTGGATCTAGAGGGGAGCATCACTGAAGGCTCGTGTCTGGCCTGTCCTGATGACCTGAGCTCTATGCTGGCTCAGAGGGAGCTGGCTGGCTCGGTGAGAGAGCGCCTCCTGCTGGACTACAGCTCCTACATGGCCCACTTTGGTGCAGCAGAGAACAGCAGCCTGCCGGGCACACCGTGGCCCAGCCGGCCTGACAGCCCCACCAACACACTGACGGTGACGCTTAACAGCATTCAGCACCATGGACGAGAGTTCAGAAGGATATTTCTGGGCAGAGTATCTGCACATTCCTCAATATATTTCATGAGTTTCTGGTTCCAGTTCAATTTCAGCTATGTTTAGCCCAGGAACTTTCATCTAGTACATTGTTCATGTTGATCAGTTGAAAAGATTAAACAATGATTGGCAAAGTAGCAAAAGAAAGCTTAGCTCAGCAAAACACTGGATAATGTTCAACAATCCAGGAAGCCTGAGCAAAATCCTGGTGAGGACTTTTACTTTCTGAACCTGGAATTGACACTTCTGTGAGGTGCTAGATGAACATTCAAGTCAGTGTTTGTCTCATTAGTTACGATGTCTACTGTGTCTGCTCATCTCCTGGAAACTGCACTGACTTTGGTGGACATTTTTTTATATGAGCATTTATACAAATTTCCTATGACCAGTAAGCATCAACACAGAAGCATCTCCCCTGACCACACCCTGCCCACAACCTCATTCAAATTACTTCCAGCTTTTCACTAAAGCAGTATGGACACTGAAGTGTCTGTCATCGATATCTGTGTGTGTTCCTCCAGCTGCGGTCGTCCAGCGAGCAGGGCCCGAGGTGCAGAGGGGGGCGGCCGGCCTGGCTTAACGCCCTGATCGGGAGGGTCTTCTGGGACTTCCTTCGAGAGCACTACTGGGCTGAGCAGGTGGCCCACAAGATCCAGAATAAACTGAGCAGGATCAGGGTGAGGGCGGACGTGATGCTGGGCTCGGCGCGGCTGCAGCCAAGATCACTAGGCCGGTCAGAGTGTGAACATGGAGAGTTAGTCCGTGAGGGTCCGCTCGCGTAGCGTCACTCTCTACGTAGGTTTCGTTGTAAACACTGCAGTTACGTAAGCGTGCAGAGCCCACGAGGGTTTGTTGTGATGACTGCAGATGGATTCAGAACACACAGGCTCTGCTCTCACACTTCTGGTCCCATGATAAGGGAGCTGTTGATGACGGCAGGATTCCTCCCACCTCGTCCTGCTATGTGGGTGAATGCTGGATAGTTAACGTGCAGGTGGCCGGGCTCACAGCCATTAGCTTGCTAGAGACTGCTGGAGACCTAGGCAGCTTGTCAAAGCACTCTCTCTCTCTCGCTCTCTCTCTCTCTCTTCCTCTCTCTTTCTCTTTCTCTCTCTCTCTCTCTCTTTCTCCCTTTCTCTCTCTCCCTCTCTCTCTAAAATTACTTGTGATGGCCAAAGCACAAAGCTAGCTATGACTCAGCTTGCTAAAAACATAACAAGAATGAGTTTGATGATAAGGTGATTGCCAGCCCATGAGTATTGGCCTTATTGTCCAGATAGTTGACTAAATGCTGCTAGCATTAGCCTGTTTTGCATTCCACGTGAAATAATTTGTAATGACTTGCTTTACTGAGCTCATTTTAAATCCCAAAGTATCTCATTCTACATAACATGTCTTGGCTGACATGTTTAGGTCTACTATAAAGTTTTTACTCTAGATTTTTTGTCCTGTGGCAGTTGCCATACTTCATGAACAAGCTGGCCCTAGCTGAGCTGGATATGGGCACCTGCATGCCACAAGTATTGAGCACCTCCAAACCTTTGGTGGATCACAGAGGTGAGACACACCGAACACATATACACACAGAGGTGAGACACACCGAACACATATACACACAGATCTATGTGTGTGTGTGTGTGTGCTCTCTATCTCTCCTGCCTATTGTTATCACACACACACACACACACACACACACACACACACACACACACACACACATTACACACACACACACACACACACACACATTACACACATACATGTGTGTGTGTGTGTGTGTATATATATATATATAGATAGATAGATAGATAGATAGATAGATAGATAGATAGATAGATAGATAGATAGATAGATAGAGAATATATAGAGCTTAGCTGACTGAAGATTTTTGTACATAAGCCCAACATTTTTATTTGATGCTGTAAATGTTATATGAATGGATGCACTGACATGAATATGTATGTGTATATTTGTGCAGGTGTACATATGTGTTCTGAAGTCTGTTTGTGCATATGATATGTGTGTGTGCGTGCGTGTGTGTGTGTGTGTGTGTGTGAGTGTGTGTGTGTGTAGGCCTGTGGCTGGAGCTGGAGGTGGTGTATGCTGGCTCACTCCAGATGACCCTGGAGACCAAACTGAAGCTGTGTAATCTGGGCAGAGAAAACGTGTCTGAGACAGACAGCAACGCAGAGCCCTCGAGACTGGCGGGGTAGGAGTAGGCCATGGGTTAAAGTTCTCCGTCACTACGACGGATTTCCGTCATTTGATTTTTTGGGGGGGAAATTCCGTCAAATCATAATAAACCACACACGCGCGTGCTATCTGTTTTGTGGCCAAAATATGATTCTCTCACTGGCGCTCTTCAGCACTGGATGTGTATATATATATAATCGAGTGTCCGCGCGCCGAAAATGACGTAATCGCGGTGGCTCCACCCGTGCGCGAGAGCCTCGCGCGCTGGCGATTCGCGAGGTCGTGCACCTCTCGAAATTTGTAACTTCGCGCGCGCCACGCTTCAGCCCAATGTACTAATCATTAAATATTCATTTGTTCATTCATTTTGAATATTATAATGTCATGTCCATACTATAAAGTGACTACATTTCATTTTTTATTTGAATTTGTAGTGAAATATAGAAGTTATGGTTATTTATACTGGAGAATCTCTCCACCGATCACAGACTTTTCTTCATTTAGCTTTTATACAGTCGGAGAAAATAGGCGCATTTCTTCCATTTAAAATGTCAACTTTTTATTTCTAAACCAATTTAACATGGATGGTGTTGTTCTGTTTGTATTTAAAAGCTCTATCCAGTGGTGTGATTTAATTTGCCATTTTTGGATATTTAATTTTTTTATACTACTTTTGTATCTACTTAAAGCAGGTAATCTTACAGCTTATGTTTTGCTATAGTGAATCTGATAAAACCAAGAGAGCTTCATACCTTTTAAAACTCACCAGGATTCATTAAATTTGACTTGATTTTTAAAAAATTTTCTGGAGGAGGAGCCCAGATAACTCCATTATATAAACATTTATGTACATTTATTGCTCAGGTGTTGCATTTTGTTGCTTCATAGATTCTCTCTTCTGTCCTTACACAGGCTGTTTAGATAAATATACTTTATAAATGTTTCTTAATGAAATCCTTAATTTAGTGCACTAAACCAGAGTCAAAGCTAGACCCGGTCAGAGGGAATACACACAAAGAAGGTCTCATTTCTTAATGAAGTATTAGTGATTGTTAACATGCTTTGAAATGACTACAAATTATTCCAGCATTTCTTGAAGAGGTGGATCTTCAAGCAGCAAGTCACTCAGATTATTCAGACAAGTCGGTCTTAATTCCACCATCTGAACACTGGTGCAGAAAAGAGTCTTCCATGATTCTTGAGCTCAAGTGGTTGAGATCCTGCCGTACCAGTAACACATAGTTTTCTCGTGTGCATGTCTGTTATAGCTCCAGGGTGTGTGTTATTGAAGACAGTGATGAGGAGTCTTCTAGTGCAGGCTCTTCTGATGAAGAGGACCCAGTGCCCTCTGAGTCTCAGGGAACTTTGGGAAATATACCCCCACATGCTGATGGGTAATAATCCTCTCTTGTCTCTTGTACCACTTCAGTACTGAATCAGTATATCAGTATATCTGCCTCATTTCAAAGCCATTCTGACCAGGAAAATTAGTCTATCTATAAATAATACCTGTCTAGACATGGTGGTGGGAGCAGAAGAAGGAAAATTCTGCGCTTTGTGGACAAGATTACCCAGTCAAAGTACTTCCAGAAAGCCACAGAGAATGAGTACATCAAGAGGAAGATTGAAGAGGTTTCCAACACTCCACTACTACTCACTGTGGAAGTGCTGGAACTCTCTGGAACTCTGGCTGTCAACGTTCCACCGCCCCCTACTGACCGTATATGGTACTGAGAATTTTTCCGTGCTATATGCATGATCGTGATTCTAAATAAATATGCTTTATATATATCAGTAGCAGTTGTGTGTGTGTGTGTGTGTGTGTGTGTGTGTGTGTGTGTGTGTAGGTACAGTTTCCGTGTGCCTCCGAGGCTAGAGCTACGAGTCAGGCCCATGCTGGGTGAGAGAGAGGTTACTTTCACTCATGTCACTCAGTGGATAGAGAGGAAACTGCAGTGTGAGTTTCAGGTCGGTAGGATTGTAAACAGAGCAAACACACACACACACACACACACACACACACACACACACAAAATAAACAAACATACAAACAGAGCCAAAAGTTGTTCCTTGCAATAATACGAGCCTACTTTGTTGTTTGGCATATTGATTTACTTCAAAAGTTGAAAGCCCTTTTTACAGTTAGCATTAACAAACAGCATTCAGCACCTAAACAAGGTAAAACATGTGTCTGTACAACACTGCTGGATTCATTAGAACACTACTTCTTTTTCTTTTCGTTTTTTCAGTACACTACAGGAGTGTTTTATAAAGCCTACTCTACATTGACTGAGCCACAAAACTGCACTGTTCGATTTTCTAAACAACAAATATTTTTGTCTTTCAGAAAGTTTTTGTGATGCCCAACATGGATGACTTATACCTTCCTCTCATGTCTTCTGGAGTGGACAGTCCTGACATGTCCCTGCATTCTTTAGGAGAACATCAAGACGGACTGTTGTGCCAAGGCTCGGAGTGAGACATAGACACGCAAGGAGGCGGAGACACAAGCAGAGTGACTCGCAAGGAGGCGGAGACACGAGCTGAGTGACACACAGGGAGGCGGAGACACGACCTGAGTGACACACAGGGAGGCGCAGACACGAGCTGAGTGACACACAAGGGAGGCGGAGACACGAGCTGAGTGACACACAGGGAGGCAGAGACACGAGCTGAGTGACGAGCTGAGTGACGAGCTGAGTGACACACAAGGAGGCGGAGACACGAGCTGAGTGACACACAGGGAGGCGGAGACACAAGCTGAATGACACACAAGGAGACGGAGACACGAGCTGAGTGACACACAAGGAGGCGGAGACACGAGCTGAGTGACACACAGGGAGGCGTGGACATGAGCAGAGACTGAAGCATGAACAAAAAATGAAAAATGTATATGAGCCACAATGCTAACAGTGCATGGTGAACTTCAAATAAAAATCTGTCTTATCCAGATTTATAGAAAAGTGTACCAAAACCATAAGCATAACAACCTCAAAAATCGGTATTTAATAATAAATTGCAATGCTATGTCTTTTCTTCAGATGCCATGTTTACACAATTTTGGGACCAGAGGGCTGATTTTATTGTTTGAACCGCATTGTGCTCTTACTGTTGATTTTCCTTAGAGTTAGACTAGAGGTTTCATTGAGTTTGTGCATGTCTTTGTAACATGATGTTCATGGACAATAAAGAATGACCAGAGATTTGAGCAAGTGTTGTTATGCATAATACATATTACATTCAGTGTTGGATAGCCGCAAGTGCACTAAATCAATTTCTGAAAGGGCTTTTATTTTAAATGTCTGCTGATTAGTTAAGGGACCTCATAGAATCATCTCACTGAGACTGTTCTGGGGCATCTGATGCTTTTTTCAGGAGGTGTTTTTTCAGAGGGCCCTAGAGGGCAGAGAGAGAGAGAGAGAGAGAGAGAGAGAGAGAGAGAGAGAGAAAGAAGGGGATGATCACAGGACTATGAATTTCATGTTATCTAGTCCAATGACATTTCAACAATGTCTAATAAACAACTTCAGTAGTAACCATACATGGATTGATAAACACATTCGCAGTTACATAGGGATTGTCAAGTATGAGCCTGACTGAAACTAATTTGTCCTGCTACATTACGGCTGTTCTTGTTGGGACTTTTAACGTACCATGAAAGCAAACTTCTCCTGTGCGGTCTGGAAGCGTCCATGCCCGAACTTGGAGGTGGTGTCAATGAACTTAAGCTCAATGGCCTCCTTGGCCTTGCGTGAAGTTTGGACAAGCAAAGACTACAACACAGGTACACATGGGTGGAGTTAGCATACATGCTTACCTTGATTACTAATGAGACAGTTCTCTAACACCTTGGCACACAACTGACATGAGATGAAAGATACACTGTACATAGTGTTCATACTATTGAGATATACTGCACAGTGTCCATACTAGAGTGAAATACACTGTACATAGTGTCCATACTATAGTGAAATACACTGTACATAGTGTCCATACCAGAGGTGGGACCAAGTCAGTGTTTTGCAAGTCTCAAGTAAGTCCAAGTCTTTATACCTCAAGTACCGAGTCAAGTCTCAAGCAAAGACACTCAAGTCAAGTGAAGTCTCGAGTCAAGACAGGCAATAATCAAGTCAAGTCCCAAGTCTGAAACTTGGAATTTCAAGTCCTTTCGAGTCTTTTTTTTTTTTACCAATGTTGCAGGTATATTTTAAATGTAAATAATAGACATGCGTTCTTTTTAAAATCTGTATTCTCCTCAAATCTTGATAAAACATGTGCAACTGAAAACACGAAGTATAAAAAAAAATTAAAATTACACCTCTTTATTGCACAGTTCAATTTGTTAAACTTAGCTGCAAAAATATTCATACTTTAAACTACAATTTTCCAGAAATAAATATTCTGTGAAAAAGTCATAAGTTGAACTCCATGTTCAAATAAAAAGTGCTGATATTTTCACAGTACAATACAAAGAACCATAACAGCATTTTCCCTCTCTTCTCTTATCTGGTTTCTTGGAGAACATGTGTGAGTGACACAAGACAAACAAATATAAGAACTGAACAATTAACAGGAATCTGCAACTTTAGACATTTCAGTAAACTATTCTGCATTGCATTTGCTGGCCAAAAGTCTGTATGTCATTTGTGCACGATGAATGATGTCCCCATAGCTGAAAACTCGCTCCACTTTTGTCAATATATATTTTTCTCGACGTAGATGTCTTCAAATACACAATCCATGCTGAGATAGAACTGGATATTATGATGGTGACAGAGAGAGGCTCTCTTCCCCGAGTTCAGATACAGAACCCAGGGTTGCCAACTCTCACGCATTGAGCGTGAGACACACGCATTTGACCGTCTTCACACGCTCTCACGCCACACATCCGAATATCTCACGCCGGAAAAAAATCTAGTTTATTTACCTCTGATCCACATCTATGATTCAATGAGTTACTAGTACGCTCTGGCACCAACCACTGGCGATCGATCGATCGCGATATAATACTTAATTTGTGTCCATTTTACACCCCGCCCGGTAAAAATTTACGTTCGCCAACCCCCCATTTGATTGGTTGTGCTGCAGCCCATGCATACACACACGTACAGAGTGTGGAAAAGCAGAGGACTGGTCTGCGTCAGAAGGACGGAAATGAAATTAATGGGGCGCACTTTATAAATATTAATATGCGTTTTAAAATTTAGATTTGGGGTAAAAAAAAATCAAGTCTTTGCAAGTAAACAGGTTCAAGTCCAATTCAAGTCCCAAGTTATTGGTGTAAAAGTCCAAGTCAAGTCTAAGTCTCTGAATATTTTTTCAAGTCAAGTCAAAAGTCTTAATATTAATGACTCGAGTCTGACTCGAGTCCAAGTCATGTGACTCGAGTCCCCACCTCTGGTCCATACTATAGTGAAATACACTGTACATAGTGTCCATACTAGAGTGAGATACACAGGTAACATTTAAAATTCAGAGAGGAGGCTTTGGTTTCCCAAAAGAAAATGAAATATTTTGCATATCATTATTTTGTAGAATCTACATACATAATATTGAAATACATTTCTGGTATAGTAGTGGTATAATGTGTAACTGTACCTTCCTGAGAGTAAGAACTCGTTTCTTTGTTCCAACTACACATCCTTTCACCATCACAAAGTCATTGTTTACTTCCCCGTAATGAGGGAACCCCCCCTGTTGGTGCAAATCAAGATAACCGTCTCTGTTTTTAATTTTTCATGATCAACAATCAGCCAGTATAACTCAATCAAATTAAATTGATTCACCAAACCTGAAAACTATAACAGGAATAAATTTGACTTTCTCAATGCATTTAGTACCAGTGGATTGATGGTCTTCTGGGTGGTGTCATAGTTAGTGGAGGCGTTGTTGTGGACCATTTTGCCATCCTGGACATGAATCCCTTTCCCTATGCGGTATATCTAATAACAAAAACACGTCGGTTAGTCATTTGAGAGATCAGACTTTGATGCACAATACCGTGAACTGAATGAGCAGTACATGCCCCTTAACATATACAGCACATATGTTGTGCTTGTATGCATATATATGCTTATATAAAAGTACAAGTGTCAAACCTTTTTGTTGAGCTCGGTGCGGTGATGGTAGCCCTTCTGCCCGGCACGGGCGATGGTGTAGCCCACGCGGGCTGGATGCCAGGCTCCGATGCAGGCCACTTTCCTCAGGCCCTTGTGGGTTTTCCTGGGCAGCTTCTTGGTGTGCCAGCGGGAAGTCACCCCTGCATGGCACGGAAGCAATTTGGCACTGAGCAGGAGTGAGGTCTGTCTGAGCTGTGAGCTGTGAGGTCTGTTTGAGCTGTCAGGTCTGTCTGAGCTGTGAGTTATGAGATCTGTCTGAGCTGTGAAGTGGCAGGTCTGTCTGAGCTGTGAGCTGTGAGGTCTGTCTGAGATGTGAGCTGTGAGGTCTGTCTGAGATGTGAGGTCTGTCTAATCTATGAGTTGTGAGGTCTGTCTGAGCTGTGAGGTCTGTCTGAGCTGTGAGGTCTGTCTGAGCTGTGAGCTGTGAGGTCTGTCTGAGCTGTGAAGCGTGAGGTCTGTCTGAGCTGTGAAGCGTGAGGTCTGTCTGAGATGTGAGCTGTGAGGTCTGTCTGAGATGTGAGGTCTGTCTAAACTATGAGGTGTGAGGTCTGTCTGAGCTGTGAGGTGTGAGGTCTATCTGAGATGAGAGGTGTGAGGTTTGTCACCCCTCCTGTCCTGTTATCCAGCTTACCCTTCATACCATGGCCCTTAGTGACCCCGATCACATCGATCACCTCATCCTGGCCGAAGACGGAGGACACGGGCACGGGCCTCTCAAAGTGCTCCCGTGCCCAGTCCACCTTCTCAGCCACGGTGCCACCGTTCAGCTGCACCTCCATGACATGGGCCTTCTTCTGTCTCAGAGGCAACAGACGCATCTGCACAGAGAGAAATGCAGGAGGGAGAGAGGCAGGCACTAGGGCCCTGCAGCTACCAGTGCTACGCTTAGTCAGGAACATGGAGGCCTTCATAGTCCCTACAGAAGCCTGCCTGTTGGGACTAAAATGACATGGCATTTTAGCAGCTTTTGTTTTATTGTGCTGAATAATTGTGTCCCAAAATGAAATATAGCATAAGACGATGCTCAGACTTTTTTGTTCATATTTTATGATTATAGAAACTAACATGTTTACATGATCCCCTCTCTCTGGAAAAAAAAAATCAGACATAAAAACATTACTGCCATAATGTTCCATACAGAATACTGTTGTGTGTGGAAAATCACGTTACTACTCGTCTGCTCTAACTGTGTAAGCACTGCCCTCTGTTTGGGGGCTTATTTTTAAACTGACATTTGAAACTGCACCCTCACACTTACACACATATGAGGGATGTGTGTATGATATGGTGAAGAGACTAGCGAGATTGTGAAGCACTCCCCCTAGTGTCTGCACTGTAAGTGCTCAGTTGCCACACAGCCCCTGTACTAGTCTGGAAAATTTGTTTACTTTCACTTCAAGACCCAAACAAAGTTTTTAAGGTATTCATTTAAGTCATATTTCTAGCATGGACTATAATATACTTATTCATTTAAATAATTTAATCTAGATATTTCAATTTCTAACTACTATGAGCCAAAAATGGTCCATTTGACTCTGACATTAATAATACACACAATATGGCTGTGCTGTTTTTTGCATTATCTCAGGCTATGTATTTCCTGCAGATGACATTCCCCCATCCTCTTCTGAACATTCAAAGGGGCTACAAACTCTGTTATACTCTGTTTGGTTCCCACTGAGGAGATGCACAGATATGTTAAGTAGTTATTATGTTACCTGAGAATGGACAATGGCCCTGATCACAGAACAGTATTTCTTCATCATTGTAAAGTCCTTCTCCAGCTGCTTTTTGCCTGTTTCATCCTGCCATTTCTTGCTGTATTTAGTGAAGGCCTTCTTCTTGCTTTTATACCTAAAAAAGTCCATTTAGGAATTCAAACTCAAAGTCAAAATCTGAAGAGAAGGAATAGAGGCTAAACTTTGTGTAGCTTACATGTTAAACGGTATTGACAAGCATAATAGCAAATGCAGGTTTAAACACACAAACATACACACACACACCAGTTTTTGTAGAATCGGCGCTTGCACTCATCACTGATGTGCTCAGCAAAGATGGTCTTGAAAGAGCGCAGACCCTTCACCGTGTTGATGTATCCAACCACCCCCACCACAATCACAGGAGGAGTCTCAATGACGGTGACAGCCTCCACCTCCTCTCGCTTGGACACCTCTGGAAGAGACCCAAGGGAAAAATTATACCACAGTGACAAATAAACCCACACCTGGTACATACTTACTCTTTCATAGGGTACTTTAAAATGTCAACTGGACAGTTGCAATGACAAATATTTTGGAATGGCAGAATTTGCCTAGCTAGATTCAATGTCCATCCAAAATACCTGCATAATTATTGACAGTATGGTCTGCTAAGCTGACTGAACAACTTCTATCTGTTTTGAAGGATGAGGACTCACTCATGGCACTGCGGTGTACCTCCCGCAGAGTATGGGTCATGCCAGCCTTGTAGCCCAGGAACGCCGTGAGGTGAACAGGCCGTTTGGGGTCATCCCTGGGCCAGCAGCGCACCGTCCCACGATGCCTCTTGCTCCGCTTGTGGGCCAGAAATCCCATGTGCCCATGACGAGGGGCATGGAATTTACGATGAGACTATGAGTACAACACACACCAACAGATAGCCACTACAGACATCTAGACTTCAAACATTTATACTGAAACATTGAACAGTGTTAAACACATATCTACGGCATTGAAATTTCCTCAAACAGTGGAAAGAGTTTTCGAGAGTTTTCCATGAAGCCAATTAAAAAAATACATTTTGTTCTCCACCAATGAGAGGCTATAATTTTGAACAAAACTATGAACCACCATGGTACATTACTCGACATAAATGACAGAACAATAATGGTCTATTGATGGAAATACATGAGCTACCATTGTCTAAATGGAATGGATCAAGCTGATCAATAATGTGTTCACTTTCTTGTTATTTTAGGTTATTGAAAGTTAAATAAAGACAAATGATAGCACTTTAGCCCAAAGAAGATAAGAAATAACATTTTAAATAAATATTTTAGTAGATGTATTACATACATTAAAAACTATGCATTAGAATAGTTTGTAGGCATTGTGACAATGTATTTCGCATTTAGAGCAGTTATTCATTAGTAATTTTCTTCCCAGATACAGGACATATGCACAAGTACAGAGCTCTCGTCGCCTAGGAATGGCACTTAGAGGAAAAACCTCAAACCACTCCGTTTAATGCATCTTACACAATAACAACATGCCAGGTTAAAGTCAGCTGTAGTCTCACTCACACCACCACCAGCCCTACAAGCAATACTGCCCTGACAAACATCAGCTTTAGGCTTTAGAAACATGGGAGGTCACTGACCATGGCTGTGTGCGGTCCTGACGCAAGGCAAGAGGAGACACGGACAAGTGCTAATCTAAGAGTCATACTTAAGGTGACACAGAGCGTAAGAACTCTAAACTGGTTGTTGGCCCAGTTAGGAAGTGGTGTTGCTTTCATATAAGCTTAATGGTGCCAAATTGTGACTTGTAAGGGGACTTGTAAATCATATGGGCTGGTAATAGTGGTGCCTGTCACTTTTCATGGAGATTTCCAGCTCAGTGTTTATTCTGTGAATATGGTACATTTTAATAATGTAATATGGCACATATTACAGGGTTGTGAAATCGACTATAATTTAAACTACAGCTAAATTGAACTGAATTGTTTTTCTTTGCATCATTTGAAAATATAATGGCCAGTAAACTGTCCACAAAGTGAAAGAAACAGTGGTCAAAAAGATAGGCTCATTGTGAGCAATCCCAGAGACCTCAGGCCACAATATATTCTCAGTGAAAGAAGACTAAAAGTGAAATTTAAAAGAAAACCAACAAAATTCTGTAAAATAAATAAAAAAATAAATACAAACTGATTCCTCATCTTAGAACTTCATAAGCACTTTGCATTTATATACACTAACTATATATATTTAAATGAATTGTAAAGAATTGTAAAATATGTTTAAAACAAATTTCACAGTATATCTCAGCTTCACTTCTCAAAAGTTTTGTAAACGTGCCAGTTGGGAAAAGTGATATTCTATGTTACACAATTTAGAGTAAGAAGGACAACAAGGGATTATTTTTTTAAAGCATAAAAGGTAGCGTTATTCGGCATTACGTGCCTCAGTAATTACATTGTTAATTTTAAGCCATAATTACTCCACGTTTGACCTTTCCTCCATGTTGCTACTCACGCGCATGCGCATTGTTGAGAAAGGCTGTGCTGGAGGTCGAACGGAAGGGATTTTGTTTTATTTCCCTTCTATTTCGGAATATAAAATGCCGCAGGATTATGATAAAGATGCGTACCCCGAGCCTCCGAGACAGACTCCAGTTGTGGATAAGAAGACTGCCCTACCTAATACATCTTTAATTATATCAAAGCTCTTCTACTATTCCGTGGACCTTCCCGTGACCGCGTTCAGAGGTAACGCAGCCGTGTTGTACTAGTACTCTAATACCGAGCTGGAGTTTAGTGTAGTCTTCACCACGGCCGCCTGTGTCTGTTATATGACATGTATAAACGTTAAATGCTTTGCTGAAAATGAGAAGTCTCTAGTTATCCAGCTAAAATGATATAAGCTAGGCAGCGAACAGACCGGCAGGCCTCGGTACTGTAGTTCCCACTAACAGCTCATGTTGGAGCTCAGTGCCAGTGTCACTTTCAAATGTAGCTTCTCGCAACAACACACACACAGTAAACTAACCCTAACCTAAACTAACTGCAGTCTTTATTCCACGTTTTCTTTCCTAGACGCCATCGACAGCATCCGGAACAAGAACAAGTTCCACTACTACCACCAGCGGTTCCGCCGGGTACCGGAGCTGACGGAGTGTCAGGAGGGAGACTTCGTGTGCTATTATGAAGCGGAGATGCAGTGGAGAAGGGATTAGTAAGTGTTGCACCTCCACACCCTTCATTACTGCTGTGTCCGACCTGGTTGTGTGTGAGGGCTCGGCGTGTCGTTGTAGCAAAGTGGACCAGGAGATCGTGAAGATTGTGCAGCACCGCGCCCGGGCCTGCCAGCAGCGTGAGGGGGGCAGCTACGTGCAGAACTGCGCCAGGGAGTACCAGCAGTTCCAGGAGGTGGCCAGGGCTTTCCAGTCCCGCTGTGAGTGCAGATGCACCAAGAAAACATCACCACAACGTTTACACAGAGTTTCTGACCGTCCCATGCCCTTCTGCACACTGCCACAGCATGTACAATTATTTCCAGTACCAAAACCCAGGCTTTTAATCAACACACCATTTACTGTTGTCTTTAATTGCCAACTTGGGCGTTGAGTCGTACTCAAGGAACCTAGTGCAGCCTAGTGCTTTTACAGTAATCTTTACTTTTCCCAGTGCTATCGTTACCACTTCTATTTGATTGCACACAAGTGTTAAAGTATTAGGATTTTTGCGTTATAACCTGCATATTATTGCACTGTGACGAGCATTCATGTGGTATATTGTTGTCAGTGAGCCGTGCTGTGATCTCCTCGTTTCAGATGGGGACCTGGGAGCCTATGCCAGTGCCCGGAAGTGCTTAATGAAGCAGAAAGAGCGCATGATGGCCAAGGCACAGGAAGCATAAACCCTTTTCTCCGTTCAGTCCTTTCTCTGGTGTAAAAATGTGTAAAATAAAATTTGTTGAAAACTGAATTTGCATCTTTCCTCCTATTTCCTTAATTCACATTAGTTGTAGTCAAGTTAAATAGCCCAGGAACTGATCAGTGTAATGTTTCTAAAATGTAAATGAAAAATTATTTGCTCATGTAGGCTTTCTACCCCTTTCCCCGAATTGCTATTTAAAGAACTTGACTTAATATGCATTGGAGAATACCTATGTATTGTATCAGGGTTCCCACACCTTGGTTAACATCAAATTCAAGGACATTTAAATGACTTTCCAGGGCAAACTTCCTCAAATTCAAGGACTGCACCTGGCAGCATTTACCTACTCTTACCCCTGAATATGTTATCAAAAAACGATGTTAATACAACGCAAATTCAAGACTGAATGTCATTTCAAGACATGCATCCTGAAATTTCCTGTGCATGACATTAAGTGCTGATTCAACAAAACTTCACTCACACTCAACATGACTGTCACCTTCTCACAGGTGCATTGCTAAATTGCCATTCATGTAAAGTGGCTACACATACGTTAACTACATACAGGAAACACTAGCTTTCGGTGCTGAACAAACAAACTTCTCTACTGGAGAATGACCAAACTTTTGCAAAGTAAGTCAGCATAGGCCCTGTGGAATCAATGTCACTTTAAATGAACTTGTGCTGGCAAAATGACAAACATGCATATACACATACAGTATACATAAAATAGAGGAGCAAAGCCATATAATGAGATTAGAACAATAGATTTCTAGAGAAATCTGGTGTGAGAATTCTAGCATTTTCCCAGTTTTTTTAATCTACTTAATGAAGAGTAATATGAATTTAATTCATTGATGAAGAGAAAATGTTTTTAACCACTCCACTTACTGTAGTGAATGTGGTATTTTGCTAAAAGTACGACTACATTTATGGCATCAGAAATCCACTTAAGTTTTCTGCATAAAGTAAAATGGCATCAAAAGACAGAATGTTAAGTTTGAGATCAATCCTGTTTCTAGTGTCCATGCAAAAACTTTGTGAATATTGACACGAAAAAACAAATGCTCCTGGAATTCATCTTCTGACTTACAAAAGGTACATGAATCCACATCAAGTTTAAATCTTCTTTCAAGAAACATGGCTACAGGATATATCTTATTTATTATTTTGCAATGAGTCTCTTACTTTAGAAGATATGGGCCATTTGACAAGCCATTGTGGTTTTATAATTTTGTATTAGGATGTTTCTTGAAAGAATCTCTATTATATATTTTGTCTCATACCATCAGTGATTATCTTGTCATTAAACTTGGTCAAGTTGGACATTCACTTTTAAAATGGGCATCGACCAGTCAACTCTGAATATGACATTTTGATTAATTGAAGAAATGCTAAAAAACTCACTTAAAATCTTTCTAACAACTTTCATATCAGATCACATTTTTCAACAAAAAGATAAATTTAACATTGACAATCTTTTTCATAGCAATCTTTTGTAAATATTGACTTCCTACCAACTGTGCCCTATTATTCCTTGACTGCGGTCTTCATCCATGTGAAACTTCAAACCCCCCCCCCCCCAAAATATTCAAGGACCTTCAAGGACAGCTGTCTTATGCCCGTTTTCAAAAACCTTCTAGGGCCTTGAACTTATTTTGCAGATTTACAAACTTTCAAGGACCCGTGGGAACCCTGTTGTATATTGATGCCCCTTCCCCAATAAAATTGCATACAATTACAGGTTAGATACTTTTCTAAAACAAGCAAATAAGTTACAAGAAATGGAGACCAAATAAAGGATGTTCCCAGGAGTTTATTTCAACCCTTCATACAAAACTTAGGTGGCTGCCTGAAGAGCGGCCTGGCTCCTCTGTACAGAGACCCTGGTGTGAGTTTTGGCTAGATGGTCAGTGAATTCCTAAAAAGGGGAAAAAAAAAAAAAAAAAAAAATCAATACGGAGTTCACAAATAAAATGTCCAATTTACATGACTGTATAGGAAAATTACCTGATAAGGAGACTTTGTGAACACCGTTTCCTTCCAGAGATCAGGAGTCAGGTAGCTGTACGTCTTGGAAATGGCATCAAAAGTAGCCTTGGCTGCAAAGAGAATAGTAAAATTGTCATGAGCACCACAGTAAGCTTCACAGCCAGTTGAAAATAGTGCTTGCAATAAGCTGTAGAGCATAAAGGAACAGAAATACAACATGGACTCATATTCCTGTCGTGCATAAACATACTCGTTTCTCTGCTCCCACAAAAAGTCAAACGCACTACAGCGGAGGTGCAGCCGACCAGAGCGGGGAGAATAGGTGCTCACGGCACCACAAGCGTCCGTATTAAAGCCTCCTTACCGAAGTTGCCCAGTGTAGCGGTGCACCCTCTGGCTGAAGTGTAGCAGTCATCGATACCAGCCATCATGAGCAACTTCTTGGGGACAGGGGCAGACACGATGCCAGTACCACGGGGAGCAGGGATCAGACGCACCAGCACAGACCCGCAGCGGCCAGTAACCTGTGGAAACGGGTAAACGAGTCAGCACGAAGGTGTATAAACAGCAGACACCACACAATCAGGGTTCCCATTCCAGGTCAAATCAAATTCCAGGTGCTTTCAAAAACAAAAAAAAGCTGAATTATCATGGTCTTAAATTGAAATAGGCTGGTTTTGCTCAAGTAACCATATCTATACATGTAGAAAATGTGTGAAAACTGAAATGGTAATTTATTTTTACACTACAAGCAAAAGGCCCTGAAGTTCCATGACTTGACACCAAAAATGATCAAATGCTTCAACTGGATTAGCCTTTTGAAAAACTCCATATTACAGAAATGATCCAGGGGGACAGCAGTCTGTCGTTGCCTTCATCTCACCTTGCAGGGCACGGTGTGAGGTTTGCCGATCTTGTTACCCCAGTAGCCTCTGCGGACGGGAATGATGGACAGCTTGGCCAGGATGATGGCTCCACGGATGGCAGTCGCCACCTCCTTAGAGCACTTCACTCCCAGACCAACGTGGCCATTGTAGTCACCAATGGCAACAAAGGCCTAAAGCATAGCCAGCGTGTGAATTTTTTAAACAACGGTGATTTTAAGATACTTAACATAATCTTGAGTGCAGAGGACAAATCACCTTGAACCTGGTGCGCTGACCAGCCCTGGTCTGTTTCTGGACAGGCATGATCTTCAGCACCTCATCCTTCAGGGCTGAGCCCAAGAAGAAGTCAATGATCTCTGACTCCTAAAATGAGACGCTACATTTAAGTCACAAAGAAATTATGAATATTGGCATTATAACATGTCATCAAAGTTCGTGCACACACCTTGATTGGGAGAGAATACAGGTAGATCTCCTCCAGGGACTTGATCTTCATGTCTTTCACGAGACGCCCAAGCTTGGTCACCGGCACCCACTAAACGGAGACAATTCCAGTAACGGCACGACAAATTAGAACAAAACACATTTAACCAACTACACATTTACTAACGTGTATTAACGCCGCGACTCACCTCCTTGTCCTCGGATTTGCCCCCACGGGCTCCACGACCACGTCCGCGGCCTCGGCCCCGTCCACGACCACGACCCCGGCCGCCAGCCCCGAAACCTCCGCGGAAACCTCCTCTACCACCGGCGTCGTCCGCCATTTGCTGAAATACGACAGAAGACACAATATTTATAATGTACATTAACGCGAAATTATAGTAATGTAGCGTCACTTAAATTGGAATAAATGAATGAAGTTCGGCTGGCTGGCCAGTTAACTGAGTGACTTCATCTTTAAGTAAACTATGTGGGTACAAACTATGGTAACTGAAGCCCATTTTAAATTCGCCTAAATACACTTTATATTGTGGCTACGTAAGAAACCTCAACAAGCCTCTTGTATCTTACAATACATCAAGCAAGCTAGTTAGCTGTCGCAGGCTACCATTTTGATACCAAGAAGAAACGACAAACAGATAACTGCTTTCTGTTGTTTTTTAGAAAATAATTTTAACTTTACCAGAATATAAAAACATCATTCGTCGATTATTTTACTAATAGCGCATTCGACTTCAAGTGATGGCAACGATGCGCTTAGATTTTTAATTTTCGTGCGAAGGGGCGCCCATGTTGACTTACGTGATGCGTATTCAGGAAGAAGAAGAAGGCCTGACGACAGTTCCGGCGGTATTTATGTCCGCGCGCCCTCGCGATATGTGCGCTCGAGGCCTTCTGGTAACCCGGTAACCGCCTTGATATCTCGCGCTCTCTCAGTTCAACTCCATTCAAATCAATTCAAGGTTCTTTATTGGCATGACAAATAATGCTACATTTGTATTGTATTCCCAAAGCCCAATCTAATACCATTAACACTTGAGTTCACAGCTCTAAACACTGCAAAATTGTTTGGAGTTATTATTTGTATATAATCACATATGTACCTACACGTGTGTGTGTGTGTGTGTGTGTGTGTGTGTGTGTGTGTGTGTGTGTGTGTGTGTGTGTGTGTGTGTGTGTGAGAGAGAGATATGATCACACGCTGTCCCTCTCACGGTGGCAGGTCATGACGTATTGAGCTGCAGTAGTCTCTATGTAGGGCAGTTTCTCTGGATCAAAGAGGCTGTTGAATGTGGGGTGTTTATTATTGAATTTGTTACAAATTTCAGTGAATTTTAGGAAATGTCAGGAAATTAGCTGTTTCAGTTTTGTTCAGTTTGCAATCCTGGCATGTTCTGTTTTACTTTGAAGCCATAAATTGGTGTGATTACTGATTAAAATATTTGAAACCAAATTTTGATTGGGATTTCTGCAAAGATTTGTCGTTTTATGGCATAGAAAGTTTTTCTTTCTTTCAGTTCACTCACTGCCTGATGAAAATTCCCTGAAGAACTGAAGAAGAAGTAATTTGGGTTAGGGTTATACAGGTTGATTACAGGTTGAGGAGCTTCTGATCTAAGTGTCTTGATTTCTTGTCACTTGCTCAAATTTGTATCGGACTGAGGTTTGGGGGTCGACTTCTACCGGCAAAAATATATTTTGTACAAATGTGAATTAATTAATAACAAAACAATACACATCTGCCTGCCTGCTCTTCCTCCTCTTCCTCAACCTTCTCCACAATGTCCATGACCTCCAGGCTCTCATGCTGGCCTGTCTCTTCACATGTTAAGGCCCCATTGACTGTTATAGTGTTAAAGTGAGCAGCAGCTTGATCTTAAGCTGACCAGTGGTCTAAGTGAGCTTGACCATGATGCATATCAGAAATGGCTTACAGGATAGAAAATATGGATAGAAAATACAGGACTAGCGTATGCAGAACATGACATGCTGAAAATAAACAAATTCAAGTTATATTTTATATAATTAAAATACATAATAAGCATTATATATCTCACTATAATATAGATGGGGAATTATGTAAAACAAGTGGACTAAATTAAGATATGCAAAAACACAAAGACTTACCATGATTTAACCATGTGAGTACAGTACCACACTACACCAAATACCACACTCTAACAATGAATGATTTGGATATTGAACCAAAAAAAGTAATGTTTTATTTTTATTTATTTGTTGGTTTTTTTTTATATAAAGCCATTGCTTACTGAGCACATCTCAGCCTCATTTAGCATTATTGTACAGTGTGTGATTATGTGACAAGAAATAATTAGATTGTGAAAAGCAGCAGCACCAGTAATCCACTACACAAGCAGTGTGATTACACAGGTCTGACATTTCCCAGTTTGGCAAAGCAGCTCTGACGCTTTGCTGATAGATTGTAAATTTGAGATTATCGTAATACAGTTCAAAGAAGATGATGAAAAAAGAAAGAGCAGGCTTCAGTAGCATACCTTGTGTTTGATAACTGCATTTGAAACATACCCTGCCAGATTATTGGTGGATATTTGCAGCAGAAAATAGCATGTGTCACCTCCAGGCTCTTGCATTTCTGGGACTAGCCGCAGGATCTGACGGATCAAGCCTTTTACTGGTTTACTCCTGGCTCATAGGCCTACTGGTTTAGGTGAGCACTGGACACTGTTTAAAGGGCAATGTTTATCCTGACCAAAAGCTGCCCGCCTGAATGTTGTATCCTCTGACTGTCTACTCTCTTTCCTCCTTTCGTCTCATTTGTCTCGTTCATCCAGTCTTATTCAGGTTTTGGTAGATACTTTCCCTCTCAGCACGGCACTGGAGACTTTCAAACTGTAAAATAAGGGGTTACCACGGAACTTAAGGAAGGAGTTCATTTCGTTTATACAGTCCTATTTATTTTAGAAAGATATATAAAATATCAAGTGAACCTTGTTTTCTGACGAAGCTTCATTAATAGAGGTTCCTCTTCCACTACGCAAGTTCTTCTTCTTGTACAATTCTTGCACCACAGCTCTGAAATGTACTCTCCTGGTTGAAGTATTCTGAAAACATTAACAGGAAACTACTATCTAATTCCTTCTCTTATGAAACCAAAGAGCACATCTAGAGAAATAATTAGAGGGCAGTGGAATATTGCCTTGAATTTGAATATATCTAGACCTCTTAAAATTAGACTATGACGCCATTTATCCTCTCTTTCACAGTTATGTATCCAGAATGACACCATTTATCATTCGCAAACAGCACAAGCCCCCCACCTTTAGCTTTCCCACACAATTTGGGGTCTCTGTCCGCACGTATCATGGTGAAGCCGGTAATGCTAACAGTAGAGTCAAGGGTGTCGCTATTCAGCCATGGTTCAATGAGAAAATATAAACTGCACTGGCGGTAAGTCCTATCATTCTTCATCAGCACTTCCAGCTCTTCACATCAATAAGAGCGTACATGAATTTAACTAAAATTAATTAACAGACAACATGGGCAATTGCAATGATTTAAGTTAATCTGAATAGGACAGATAGTATATTAAATATTCAGTCACAGCACAAAATAACAAATACCAAAAAATTAGTCTTAAAACACTTTACTGAAAGGGAAGAGTTACCTTTTCTGAAGTTATAAAGTAAAAATCAGCTATACCTTAATCTGACTTGTTCTCAGTCTTCTTTGTAAGAACAATGTGCTTCCTCTTGTCTGGTAAAGTAAATTTAGTTCAGTACAGTTGAAGTTGAATGCCATGCAAGGAAATAACATGGTAACCTTTTCTTTAGTTACATCATTCTATGATTTCGCAGTATGCATTTCATATTTGGCTTTTAAACTTCAGACTTACCTTTATACAAACGATGAGGCTCAGGATAGTGAGGCTATAGAGCAGCAGTAATACAGCCAACAGCAGCAGCAGCAGCAGGCCAGTGGTGAAGCTCCTCTCTGAATACAGCACAACTCTTAGCAACGATTAACAACAAATCTAGCTGAATCAATGTGAAATCAGTAACACAGCAGCTGTGTCTTACCTTTCACTGTCACCGTGGTACCACTCCCAAAAGCCTGCATGCCTCTATTAGGGGAATTCAGGGTGTCATTCAGGGTGACCGCGCAATAATACACGCCATTGTCATCCGCCGAGAGGGAAGAGACGCTGAGATGATAATCCTCCAGCCTGTACTTGAGTGGCTGGCCGTCCGTATCCAGCTGGAAGTGGGAGTCTTTCTTGAACACATACCAAAGCCTCTTCAAAGTTGGCGAACCGCTCGTGCAGGACAGCACAGTGGCATGGCAGGGAATGGAGACCGACTGGTGCACCTTCCCAAAGAGCAGCTTGGGCTGGTCCACTGCTACCTGGCACACCTCAACATGTAGCACTGTACTCGAGGGTAGGAAAGGTATCTCATCACCTGGTTACTGAAAGTAACCTACATAATCCTGCCACAATTCTGATTAGTGTTAAGTTAAATTGCTCAAATGTGCAATGGTTAAATGTGGATATGGTTAAATGTAGTATTTTCTTTTAAGAAAAAGATCAGGTATATGTAAGAGCCTGAATATTGATGTATCCTAATTAGGACACACAGCTTAAATTATATTCCAGTATGAGATCAACTGAATGTCATAGGTTTACAGTCTTTAAATAATGACATAACTGAAGTCAAATTTGCCTACTTACCTTTATGTAAACTGTCTAATCCAAAATGAAAGTTGTGTTTAGGCAGCCCAATTCTTCCTTGTTATGTATCTTAACAAAAATGACTTAAATACCACGATTAAATATCACTAAATATCAGCTCCTTACCTTGTGCAATGATGAAAGCAAATGTTAGTGGCACAAATGGGTAAAGTACCATGATGATAACAAATCTGGTTGAAAGTATCACCTTGTGTCTCGTTTGTAGTCCGGACAAAAAAAAGTGTGTAAGAGTCACTGACAGAAAGAAACTTTAAATGAAGAAAGAGAGAAGTGACCTAGCCTTGAGCTTCCTTCCTCTCCCGCAGCCCCTCAGCTAAGTTTGGTGATTCATGGGATTAATGAGACAACATGAGTTAATAAACAAAAAAGCACAGTCAAAAACGTTTACATTTAAAAACATGAAAATTAAAAAAAAAAGATTGATTGAAAACTGTAAGCTCAGCTAGTCTCAGATGTCATAAAAAAATACTGACAGTAGTGGTGATCACCACTGATTATCACCGTATAATACAATCTACTTATTTTATTTAAATATAACATTACACTTTTAATTTTGTATAAAATAAAAATATTTTATTATTTTTCCATTAGAGTACAATGTACTGGAGCCCTAGGCTGCTCACCCTGGAAGACCCCAGTGGGCGTGGCGAACTAAGTTACTACTGTTCCCGGCTTGCATTGTAACTCGAGTTGGCCACGTCCACCGGCCACGTCGGCCCCTGTTCGCCATATTTCTCGGAGGAATGCACTTGGAAAGTGTAGGGATCCGGTTAAAGCACATTTCAGATATTTTTCATTTGGAATAAGAGCGGACCAAAGGTTATTTCCTGCCGTTTTAAGCAAAAAAAACCTTAAAAGCGACAATGAATATCTTTAGATTGGCAGGTGATCTGTCTCACTTAGCAGCAATCATCATCCTGCTGCTCAAAATATGGAAGACCAGGTCCTGCGCAGGTGAGTTTACTGGCGATCTACAAAGAAAAATAAATGAGATGTTAAATAAAACCTTGATTTGTTTATGTATTTACATCTGCATAGGGGTCTTCTATTTCCTGGCTGTACATTTGTGCATGATATTGTCCTGTCAACGATAGCTAGTGCAGTGTTCTCAGGCTAGCTACTGCTACTGCTGGGTTTATTAAGTTTGGTTCTTACCTCCATAAAATGAATCATGTTTTGTTATATTAGACATGCACGGGTCATTTATTGCTAATAAGAGGTTTATGGTGATTCCAGTGTAAAATGCACTTTTATATATTCTGTGTATATGCTCCTGAATTGCCCGTTTTGAGGGCTAGCTTTAGATGAAGTGACGTGCTAGCTAGACAGCTATGAAGGTTTTTATTGCTGACCTGGTTCAGCTGTGGGGATGTTGGCTGGATAACTGGATAAGTTAAGTCGGCTACCACTGACCAAGTTGGCTAGATTAGTGTAGGAAACCAGCGAAACACCTGATGGCCTGGACCCTGTATTTGTTGTTTGTTGCTATTAGCATAATCAGTTAAGTGGTTTGTAACGACCTAAATAAAGCTAGAAACATGTATTAGCCTGGTTATCTATAACTAGCAGGTTATCCAGCTGTCAAGCCAACTTTAGTCACTTCTTTTGTCGATGTCTTGGGAGAGAAATACATTTGAGGTTGTGCTCAGTGTGCCACATATGCAAACTTAGCAAACTAGCATAATCCAACAATGGTCAAAGTACATTTCGTATAGATTTACTTTGTTAAAAAGAGATAAAGGCGAATGACCTGTTATCAAAACCATTAAACTACGTTATCCAGCATGCACAGCATAATTATTAAATTATTTAGGTGTGGCAATGCGTTATGTCATAGAACATGTTTGTAAATGTCAAGTGTACTGCATAGTAATAATGCCCTGGACTGGGTGTAATTACAAGCACGCATCGTTACGATTAATTACAGAGAACAACAATCCTATTAGGAAAGGGACAGTTATTTAAGTGTCTAGATCTTTAAGAGCTGGGCCCTAAAACCTCTACAATAATTCTGCTCCTCAGGAATTTCTGGGAAAAGCCAGATACTCTTTGCCTTGGTTTTCACAACACGTTATCTGGATCTTCTCACCTCCTTCATCTCCCTCTACAACACAAGTATGAAGGCAAGTAACCTGCATTTAATGTTTGTTAAAGGTGAAGCTTTAGTCAGGAACAGACACCAAGAATTACCATACTTGTTGCATTCATCAAACATCTGCCTTTTATATCTGACAACAGATCATTTACATTGGATGTGCCTATGCCACCGTCTACCTGATCTACATGAAATTCAAGGCCACTTATGATGGGAACCATGACACTTTCAGAGTGGAGTTCCTTATAGTTCCAGTTGGAGGTCTGTCTTTTCTGGTCAACCATGACTTCTCACCACTGGAGGTATATGCAAACACATTTGCACTGTTGGTTACCACAGCAAAATGTATTTTATGCCGCTATTGCTTTACCCGATTTCATGTTTCTTTTTGCCATATCTGAGCTCTAAATACATTGTGTGTTGATTTAACATTAGTTATACCTTTTTACATTGACAACAGATCCTGTGGACCTTCTCCATCTACCTTGAGTCGGTGGCCATTCTCCCTCAGCTCTTCTTGATCAGCAAGACCGGAGAGGCTGAGACAATTACGACCCACTATCTGTTCTGCCTGGGTGTCTACCGTGCCCTCTACCTCTTCAACTGGATCTGGAGGTTCTACTTCGAGGGCTTCTTTGACATGATCGCCATTGTGGCCGGGGTGGTCCAGACCATCCTCTATTGTGACTTCTTCTACCTTTACGCCACAAAAGGTGAGCTTCGGTGAATGTACAGACGGGGCATGGTGTGGTTTTATGATGGTGAATGTGTGTTGACGTTCTGTCTCTGGTCCATACAGTGCTGAAAGGAAAGAAGCTGAGCCTACCAGCGTAAGTACCAAAGAGCAAAGACCCGTGTCACCGTTCAGACTGTTGCGGGATTGGCACGGGCTGGTACTGCCCCGGCAAGAGGCCGAAGGCAGAACATTGCTGGATTTGTGTAACGTCACCTGGATTAAAAAAAAAAAAACAGAGAAATGGCTCCGCAAACTGCAGTGAAGATTTCTCTGGGATTTGGCACCAGTCTTTGTTTTTTTGTGTTTTCTTCAGCATCTTTGCAATACCGTTAGTGCTGTTTAAAAAAAATAATAAAGCAAAAAAAAAAAACATAAAAAAGGGAGGGGGGATTATTTTTTTATGCGAGGTGTTCTACAGGATCCAGCTCTAAATGTTAGGTTGACTTGATTGAAAAAAAATACTCGTACCCAACAAACTCTGCTTATAATGTTGTACTTCTGGAAATTTGAGATTATAAACCCAATATTTTTAGAGAAGTCATGTATGTTTCTCAGTTAAGAAACTTAACTATCCAGAATAATTTGTTTTCATTTCAGTGCATCACTTTCCTTCCATGCTAAAATGAAAGCCCTGTAACATTCTATTATTGATCAAATTCACACAAATGCCTTATATTAATTTCAGCTATATTGTGTACAGTATATAAGCAGAGATGTCCCCTTGTAAACATATCAACCTTTGTGTAAACAAGAGAATGTGAGAACATTTTGTACTGCCACTTCAGTCAGCACTGAGTTTGTATTCTTTATGTATTGGCTCCAAATTACTGTGTATTTTGTATCTAGAATGTTAGCATCTATCAACAGTCTTGATGTAATATACATGGTAATAGTATCCTGCAACTAAATATTTGTTCATATTCAGTAATTTATTGCAAAAAACCCAAGAATTTAACATGGTCATGTATTCTCAAAAGCAGTCTGGAGTGTGTGCGTGTGTGTGTGTGTGTGTGACAGAATTCCTATTTTCCCCCTATTTTTCCCCCAAGCTCATAACTTCTATGATTTGTAGATTGTGCACCCTAGATGTTTCCCCAGATGCAAGTCTTTCCTGTAGTATTTCCTTTTTTTGTTCATCGTATCACCTCCAATAAAAATTTTACAGGCCACTGTTTTTGCTTTTCATTATTTTAAGGCTTTTTAAACTACATTGATAGTTTATGCAGTTTTGAGAAAATCACCATTTGACCTTTGAGACATTTTATCCTTTTACATAACATTTAGCTGGATTGCTGTTGCATTTACTTCATGGGAGTGATTATAACAGGACCGCACATTTGTATGACAAAGCACTGTATCAGACTCTAGTCTAATGGCTCCATTTTGCTTTTATCATCTCAAAACTTGTAAGTACACAACTAGTACAATTTGTGCAAATAATGCTCAGATGTCCGTAGTGGAAAGGAGGACTACTATGCTGTGACATTGTTATACAGAGTTTGACTTATTATGTCAAATTAATCAAGTTTCATATCCCTCACAGATGAGTTGCAGATCTTTTGCATTTTATTTATACAAACGCTAAAGCTCTAGACTACTGCACATTCTTCTTCAGGAAAACACTAATGCAATGTAGCGATGGGTCCAACAGTTTGGGAAGCCACACTTATTTTACATTCCACAGTAATATTATGACTATTTGAATTTGCTGCTCTTTGTTCCAGCCTTTTTCAGTGATGAATCACTGAAGTCTCTTCCTCTAGATTCCAGTCCACAGAAGTCAACACAACTGGCATGTTAAAATCTTGGCATTACCTGTTATTGCACTGCCACTGTTGTGCTATACTGCATTTGGTATGGTCTTACTATGCAGGAAGTACAGTCCAAGTTAACTTCTAAAAACTCATCGCATTGCGTTCTCCTGTAGGTAAGTGCAGTTCAGTTGTTCTACTCAAAAGAATGACCCTTTGATTTATTGGAGGTTTCACTGAATGGAGCTTGAGGGTTTCTCCCTGGATCCCAAATTATATGGAGTGCACAACAGTTATGCATGAGATGCATTACCAGACAGGTTTTCTGCTCCTTTTTGTCTCTGTGTGCTCAGTAGAGACTGTCTGTTCAGACACTCTATCCAGAGAAATAAAGAAACATAATTAGGGTCATTGACAGTAATATGGTGCTATCAAATACTTCTGTGAAATCAGCCAGGTGAGCTTTTGTACCTAAGCAAGAAACAGTAGTTCAGCACATGTGAGGTAATGATGTACAAGGCACTCAGGATACAGGAGACAGAGAAGGCAACCACAGCAAGGCAGCAGAGCACACACAGCAAGCTGGCCCCTCCTGCAATCAGCAGGAAAACTACAGGGGAAATGGCAAACAAGGAGAAGGCATTAACTCAACTTTTGTATTTGCATTCCATGCACTGACGGATATGCAAATTCTCCTAACTCACCTTCGACAAAGACGAAGAATGTTGTAACGGCAACGAACGTAACAGCAGCGAATGCCAAGAAAAGCCCGACAGGTACTGAAGCGATTACACCGAATACAAGCAGAAACAGCGCGACGAAGGGCTGGTCACTGAGATACCTTCCCACTTTAGTATTCAATAGTCCTGCTATCTAAAGATCAGGGAAGAAAAAACAATCAGATAATGGAAAGGCGTCCTTTTCTGAATCCCACGAGGTTATTCTCACCCTGGGGTCACCACTCAGGTCGTCCATTATTCTAACATCTCCCTGGAGCACCAGCGTCTACGTAGGAAGCGGAGCTGCATTGCAACACGTCGCCGTCCCTACTTACCCTGGGTGGCAAACGCCAAAAAGACAAATAGGTTTCCAGTTACATGCACCTGCACACGTATTCAAGCTCACCAACCTACTGGATGAGCACGATGCAATGTTAACTTAAAGTCTCGTGAGTGTTGTGAGCTGCCACAGCCCATGAAGTAGCTCAACTGTGTTGGGTGAGGAACAGTAGGACAGCTAGATAGCTTGTACTGTTAGTCGGAGATCTAAAACAGATTGCATAACGGTCTGGATTTAACTCGAAACTGTGGAATTTACTGTTTCAAGATAATCTTTATGGCTAAATGCTAACCAGATAAATTTAAAAGCCGCAGCAATCAGATAACTCCAGACGTAGCTGAGCACGTGACCTTAGATTCTACTAACTTTAGCTTGCTGCAACGCACCAGTTATATATAGACTTCGTAACTGGGCTAGCTTTTCTCTAGTTAGTGATCAAACAATTTTGAGTTAACGTGCATAAACGAATCCCGTTACCTGGAAATCACCCCCTCAAAGAAAAGCCCATTGGAAACGTCAAGGTCTAAATCAGAAATTACGGTAAAATTAAGGTTGCCATGTATTCGAATCGATCTCCTTTTGCAGGGTTTGCAAAGCATTCCTTTTCTGCTTGCTATATATACATTCTCAACAACAGGAAATAGGCGAACAAAAATAAACGTATCAACCGCTGTAAAAAAAGTTTATAATAATAATAAATTTTGTATATATATATATATATATATATATATATATATATATATATATATATATATATATATATATAATATGTATATATATTATATATATTTATATATTTATATATATATGATATGATAGCATGATAGGCTTTTACGCTAAAATGTATTATATGTGTACTGTTATAATGACTTTCTATGCCATTTATCACTCGATGTCACGGTGAGGGGGCCGGGTCGCCACCAGAGGGCGCGCAACCCGGCCAGCAGCCGATCCCAGCACACACCCCCGCGCACGCAACCACTCCCACAGTCACAATCACCAGTATACTGAACACCTGTTTCTTGTTTACTTTGCTCTTCTTAAGCCCGCAGGTCGTCTGGTCCAGTGCTGCACATTGCCGCTACATGAGTGTCTCTGGTCTCTGCGTGTCCGTCACTGCGTTCCCTACCTGTGTGCGCGCTAAGAGCTTTACCTTGCATCACTTGCAGTGTGTGCGTTACGAGCCTTACTAGTGTGCGCTACAAGCTTTACCTTGCATCACTTATAGTGTGTGCGCTAAGAGCTTTACCTTGCATCACTTATAGTGTGTGCGCTAAGAGCTTTACTAGTGTGCGCTACGAGCTTTACCTTGCATCACTTATAGTGTGTGCGCTAAGAGCTTTACTAGTGTGCGCTACAAGCTTTACCTTGCATCACTTATAGTGTGTGCGCTAAGAGCTTTACCTTGCATCACTTATAGTGTGTGCGCTAAGAGCTTTACTGGTGTGCGCTACGAGCTTTACCTTGCATCACTTGCAGTGTGTGCTAAGAGCTTTACTGGTTTGGTTGCCATGGACAATAAACATCCTTCTGTTCAACCCCCGTCTTCGGCGGCCTCTGTCCCGATGCCTACGGCATCACAGAATGTGCAGCCTGGAGCAGCCGGAGGCGAGGGCACCTCCGCTATAGAGGTATTGACCCACCAAGGCATCGCCCTGGGCCGACAACAGCAGGAGCTCCAGGAACTCCGCGCAATGGTAACCGCTCTGACGAGCTGTATCCAGGCTTTGTCAGCGCAGACGTCCACACCCTCTCCGAGACCGCGGACACCGATTCCTCCTCCCGAGCCTTACAACGGGAATCCGGAGCACTGCGAGGGCTTCCTGGTCCAGTGCAAACTATATTTTACCAGCATGCCCCACCTAGTGGATGCGGAGAAAGTCGCCTTCATGGTGAACCGACTGCAGGGTAAGGCACTGGACTGGGGAGCAGCCCAGGTCAGCGCAGAGAAACCCTGCACACACCTGCTATGACCAGTTCGTTCACAAACTGCGGGCGGTGTTCAACCACCCTAGTCGCGGGAGGGTTTGTGGTCAGAGCCTGTTGCAGCTACGTCAGGGAAACCGTAGCGCTGCCGATTACGCCCTGGAGTTCCGGACCCTGGCCGCCAGAACCGGTTGGGATGAAGCCGCCCAGACAGACTTCTTCATAGCGGGGCTGAAACCCGACCTAAGGGCGGAACTGAGCTGTCGGCCCGAGGGAGAGGACCTGAACCAGGTGGTGCACCGAGCGATAACCATCGACAGGTTGCTGCAGGAGCGAAAAGGAGGAGCTTCCTTTCACCCCGCAGGCTCCTGTGCACACGCCGCCCCGTGAAACCACGACAGTCAAGCCCATGGACTTGGGTACTACCGTCCCCCCTCTCACTTGGACCGCTGGTCCAAGGAGGGGGCGGGCTAGGGTAAGTCTCTCTCTGATGGGTGGCGACCTGTGGGCGGGGGTTTTATTTCTCACCGCACTGCACCAGTCACCATACACGTTCAGGGCCGAAGGGAACTTATCAGTTTTTATGTAATCCCTTCCACGCGCTATTCAATCACGTTAGGTCTCCCCTGGTTTAAGCTCCACAACCCCGTCATCGACTGGTCCACGGGTAAGCTGCTGAAGTGGGTAGCGCCCCTACAGGGCACCCGGTCTCCCTCCTGTGTGTTTGCGCAATCCACCAGCGTTGAGAGCCCTAACATCAGCTCCACCCCAGTCATTCCCGCTCTGTACTGTGATCTAGCGGAGGTGTTCAGCGCTGCCAAGGCCACCCAGTTACCACCCCACTGACCCTGGGACTGTCACATCACCCTCAAGGCAGGTACTACTCCACCGCGCGGTCGAGTCTATCCACTTTCTCAGGAAGAGGAGCGGGTCATGGCTCAGTATGTTAAAGAGGCTCTCAGTCAGGGCTATATTACTCGCTCCACCTCTCCCGCCTCAGCCAGCGTCTTCTTCGTGAAGAAGAAAGACGGTGGGCTGAGGCCATGCGTAGATTACCGAGGGCTCAATTCCCTCTTAGTGAACTTTGCCTACCCGCTGCCTCTAGTGCCGTCGGCGCTGGAGCAGTTAAGGAAGGCTAAAGTTTTCACTAAATTAGATCTGCGCAGCGCCTACAACCTCATTCGCGTACGCGAGGGTGATGAATGGAAGACGGCGTTTAGTACCTCTACGGGGCACTACGAGTATCGCGTCTTGCCTTATGGCTTGGCGTCTGCTCCGTCATTCTTCCAGGCGTTCATTAATGAGGTCTTAAGGGAGTATTTGAATAGATGCGTTGTCGCTTACATCGATGACATCCTGATCTATTCTCCCTCCTACGACCAACATGTGCGTGATGTAAGGGCAGTTCTGGGCACGCTCTTGCGCAATCGGTTGTATTGCAAGCTCGAGAAGTGCGAGTTCCATCTCAGCGAGATGAACTTCCTAGGCTACACCATTAGGCCAGGCTCCATGCACATGCAGCACAGGAAGGTGGAGGCGGTCGTGAAATGGACACAGCCTCACACACGGCACGAGCTTCAGAGGTTTCTGGGCTTCGCGAATTTTTATAGGCGGTTCATTCGCGCGTATAGCCAGATAGCAGAGCCCCTTACTGACATGCTGAGAGGGGGAGGGGTTAAGCTTCGCTGGACAGAGAGATCTACGAGAGCGTTCAACCAGCTGAAGCAAGCGTTTGTCGACGCGCCGGTTCTGCACCAACCGGATCCTAACCGTCCCTTTATAGTGGAGGTAGACGCGTCGAACGTGGGAGTAGGCGCGGTGCTGTCACAGCGGCCGAAGAAGCATAGCTCCCTCCGTCCCATAGCCTTCTACTCTAAGAAGCTCACCGCCGCCGAGCGCAACTACGGGGTGGGAGACCGTGAGTTGTTGGCTATGCGGAAGGTGTTCGGTGAGTGGAGACATTGGCTGGAGGGAGCTAAGCATCCATTCACCGTGCTTACCGACCACAAAAACCTGGAATATATCAGGACCACGAAGATGGACGCCTGGGCAGGAGAGGTAAACTGTGGGAGAGATATGCCGGCCCGTATGTCATCCTGAGGCGGCTTAACCCAGTTACATACCGCATCAGTCTGCCCAAAGACAGACGTGTGTCGCGTGCGTTTCATGTGTCCGCTCTCAAGCCATACAGAGCAGGTGCACTGGAGGAGGCCTCGACGTCACGGCCGCCCTCGCCGCTGCAGTTATCGGACGGACCCGCGTACCTCGTGGAGAGGTTACTGGACTCGAGGCGCAGAAAAGGTGGCTTACAGTACCTGGTGGACTGGGTCGGATACGGACCGGAGGAGCGCTCCTGGATACCGGCCTCTCAAGTGGTAGGCCCCTCCCTTATCGCCGACTTCCACAGGGAACATCCAGACCGGCCAGCTCCGCGGCAACGGGGAAGACCGCGTGGGAGTCGACGGGAGGGGTCCTTGGGGGAGGGCTCTGTCACGGTGAGGGGGCCGAGTCGCCACCAGAGGGCGCGCATCCCGGCCAGCAGCCGATCCCAGCACACACCCCCGCGCACGCGACCACTCCCACAGTCACAATCACCAGTATACTGAACACCTGTTTCTTATTTACTTTGCTCTTCTTAAGCCCGCAGGTCGTCTGCTCCAGTGCTGCACATTGCCGCTACATGAGTGTCTCTGGTCCCAGCGAGTCCGTCACTGCGTTCCCTACCTGTGTGCGCTACGAGCTTTACCTTGCATCACTTGCAGTGTGTGCGTTACGAGCCTTACTAGTGCGCGCTACGAGCTTTACCTTGCATCACTTGCAGTGTGTGCGCTAAGAGCTTTACTGGTTTGGTTGCCATGGACAATAAACATCCTTCTGTTCAACCCCCGTCTCCGGCTGCCTCTGTCCCGACGCCTCCGGCGTCACACTCGAGGTATTGTATAAGCACTATGTAAATTTAAAATTTCATGAATATATACTGAAAATATGCTTCTTAAAATAAAGTTGACAAGAATAATTATGAGTGGCAGAGAATTTAAAAAACACGTGTGAGTTTAGAAAACTCAATGCATTTTTAGTTTTACAAGTCCACAGTAAACTTTTTTACCGTGTAATGATTAGAACAAATGCTATTTTGGAATTCTTACACATTGCTCATCAGAATGATTGAGAGTTTTTTTTTATTAATTGTATTTGGTAACTGATTGAATACCCATTCTAATAAAGAATGTGTGGTCAACGAAAACAGAAGTAAAAATTCCATTCATTATGAAAACAACCATATGGTTGTGTTTAAAAGAATGCATATTGGTAATGCACATTTGCTTTTCAACGCAGCCGCGGCGATACAGTGGCCCGTCTGCGCTATTCTGCATCTGTATCGTCGTTTATAAACACCGTGCACTTCAAAGGAATCGCATTCCCCGCTTTGTGACGTCACCGCGCGAGCGTCTGGTCGCCTCAGCTGTAGTGTGGAGCGCGAGCACCACGTAATATCCTACAGCAGCCACTTCCAGGGAGGGACTGTGGGCCGAGGAAGGGAGACTGTGATTGTTCAATCTTACAAGGTATATATTTGCATTGACGGAGATTTTATGAGAAAACTACACCGATCCGGGAGAGAAGGTAAAATATAGGGCACATCTGCGCGAGGAAGGCAAGAAAATGGAGTTGGAGGACGGAGTTGTGTACCAGGACGACCCGGGGACGGCGGCTATGATGTCGGAGAGGGTGTCGGGCCTGGCCAACTCCATATACCGCGAATTCGAGAGACTTATCGGGAAATACGACGAGGACGTGGTGAAGGAACTCATGCCTCTCGTCGTGGCGGTGCTGGAGAATCTCGACTCCGTCTTCGCGGAAAACCAGGAGCACGAAGTGGAGCTGGAGCTGCTGAAGGAGGACAACGAGCAGCTCATCACCCAGTACGAACGGGAGAAGGCTCTGAGGAAACACGCCGAGGAGGTGAGGAACGGGGACCGTGTGAGGTGCTCCGAGCATCCTCCCCCAGTCCGTGCACGCTCCCCACGAGCTCGCGAGCAGCTCGCAGGTGTTGTTGTTGTTGCAGCACCTGGCCCGCCTAGCGTGCACGTGCGTGGCTTTGTTAAGTAAGACTGTGATGCTGTTTGATGCTGGGATGCTCACGGGTCAGAGATGGGCTGTTATTAGGGTGTTAGGACAGGTTTGTTTACGTTTACTGCTTCGCTGCCTTTTTGTTATGGCTTGTTAAGTCTTGAATATAGCTAATAGATAGATAGACGTTGAAAAAAATCTCTTGCTTGCATCACAGTGTGCGGCTAGAGAGATATTCTTGATGTCAGAGCACAGTAGCTAGCTCTTGCATAGTTAGACCTTTACAAGCAGTCTACAACGCAGTGAAAGCGTCAACATGTAAACATTTGAGTCCTCCGTATGTTTATTATACTCTAGCATTCAAGCATCTTAGGGCTGCAGACCTTTTTTAAAACATAAACACTGCCACTAAATCAAGGAATCATGTCAAGTTGGACTGAAGTGATAACTTATAAAGCTTTAGAAAGAGTGCACCACCAGTTTCTTAGTCATCATGTGCTTTGTGGCTTTTTGCATGTCTCTGTAACCATAGATGTGTAACAGAATAATAATGTAATAGAATAATATAATAGAATACAATAATAATGTAATTGAACTGTCTTCCTTACTGGAATGTGTTACGGTGAGGGAGACTCATTCATTTGCACAGCTCTCTACGAGCATTTACAACAGGAACTTTTTTTAAACCTTAAAACCATTTTTTTCACCTGATGCTGAAGTGGGATTATGTGTAATATAGCCGTCACATCTTCCAGTTAATCCAGCCTTTGGCTACATGGTCCCGACGTCCTGACTGAAGTCCTAGATTTCTAAATTGTAAAGCAATGTACATGTTTTTTTTAATTGATGATCTCATTATAATATAGGTTAATAATATACTGGAGGTTCACCCCAGAGAGCCTGTAATGTGTTGTAATATGGTTTGCTGAAACCTTTACTCATTTCGACTGGCTGCTATGGGAAAAGCTTGGTGCTATCTTAGCCTAACCAGTCTCATGCACAAGTTTAAGTCAAGAGCCCAGTTTAGCGTTTAATGTTAGCAGGTTGCTTCATCTGCTCGGAGCTGAAGTGACTCAGCACTTTGATTGTTTTTACCTTGTCACTGTCACCAACTTCATTCTGAATGGGGCCTAAAGTATATCACACGTCTCTGCAGAGCAGCAGACTGTGTTCTATTTTCAACTGTGTGGTCTGTTTTAGACATCCAAATCTGTAGTTTTCAATAAATACAGTGAGATTAGGAGTGAGATTAGGAATGACACTTTGAAATGACACTAGGTCAATATATATATATATATATATATATATATATATATATATATATATATATGTTCAGTTGCCAATACAATCATGTTGTTAAATACATAACTGCATAAACAACTCATCCATGAATACTATACATGTTAAAATATCAAAACAAAATTAAGCAAACTAGTAGGAGTTCATAATCATGGCAGCATATTTCAAACAGAGGAGGAGCAGTGTTAACTGTTGAAGTTCAGTCGGGATAAGCAGACACTTAAACAGGTCAGTTGCTGCAGACACGTATCAGTGACCTAAAAAGAACTCATCTTAAAACTCCTTGACCTAGTCTCTAGACTGCAACGTTATCCTCACGCATCTGGCATAATGATGTGTGAGGATAGCAGGAAACCACTGCTGTTATAGTTTATATTATCTGGTTGCTCCCTGCTTGCTCTGTCTGACTGAAGCACATAATGTTTCTGTTAGGCCTGGATGGGTCCCGTCCCCTAACACTGGATGGGTCCCGTCCCCTAACACTGGATGGGTCCCGTCCCCTAACACTGGATGGGTCCCGTCCCCTAACACTGGATGGGTCCCGTCCCCTAACACTGGATGGGTCCCGTCCCCTAACACTGGATGGGTCCCGTCCCCTAACACTGGATGGGTCCCGTCCCCTAACACTGGATGGGTCCCGTCTCCTAACACTGGATGGGTCCCGTCTCCTAACACTGGATGGGTCCCGTCTCCTAACACTGGATGGGTCCCGTCTCCTAACACTGGATGGGTCCCGTCCCCTAACACTGGATGGGTCCCGTCCCCTAACACTGGATGGGTCCCGTCCCCTAACACTGGATGGGTCCCGTCCCCTAACACTGCCTGAATGTTGTGTTTAAATTAAAAGAGATGCAAACAGAAAGTGACAAAAACCTTCTGCTTTATTCTATTCAGTTCTTGGGGTGCTGGACTAGTTTATTGTTCGCTCTTTGGCGGGGGCCATAAGCGACACAGAGACACCTAGCACCCCTCACAGAGAGACAGTTCTCCAGCAGGGCTCCTAAGACTGCCAGATGCCGGGCGAGCTCCCCTTTAGGGGAATGGGGTACGATCCAGGTCATGTGACCTTTTATTGTGATGGGCAGGGCTGGGAAACTCCTGTGTTCCTCCTTCTGGTTTCCTGCTTTTGGTGCTACGCCAGAAGGCTTCCCTGTAGTCAAGTTCCCTGTAGTCAAGTTCCCTGTAGTCAAGTTCCTGTAAGAAGCACAAGCTTATGCTTTGTGTGCATATAATAAATATTCCATAAATATTCCAATTGATTGATTATTTATTTGGTTATAAAATGCAATATACAAATATGCAGATTGCCTATATGGAAATGCTACTACATTTTGCTAGTAATTCTCTTAAAATATTTTAAATGAAGTCTTTGCATCACCTCTCTTGGACTATATGGCAAATACTAACAGGTGTCATACCAAATAGGTCATTTTGGAGATTTGCTGGTTAGCATTGCTGGGAGAAAAGATGAAATGATAAGCAGCAGATTAGACCACAGCAGCTGGGCAGGGTGTTCCATATCCTGATCGCTGAGCTACCGTGGGTGGAGCTGGGATATGTAGTCAGACAATAAGGTTGTTGAAGTCACCCTGTGGTGGGCAAGCCTCTGCCATCCTGTGACCTTTCTCCTCCTTTCCTCTCTTCACTTGTGTTCGATTGAACTGGAGGTGATCTGTGTGCTTGTGTGCTAATGAATCCCTGTGCGTCTCGGCCTTGCTTGGACTCTTGTGCTCAGGGTTGTTGGTAAATTTGTCCAGAAGCGGCATCTATGTGAGAGCACAACGAGGAGAAAGGGGTGTTAACACAGGAGGCAGTGGCAGCTGTCATGGGGCCAGCATGCTGCTGTGTGCAATTTGAGAAACGGTGGAGGGCTGAGCTTGGCCTGCCATATGTTGGGCTGGGCGTTCTTCTCTGGAGGCCTGCTGAGCTCCTCACCTGAGTGTTGATGTGCGTGAGCCCAGGTTTGTGCTGTGCGCGAGGCATGAATGAGTAATGCCAGCCTTTGTCTTCTCCACGAGCAGAGGTTCATCGAGTTCGAGGACTCGCAGGAGCAGGACAAGAAGGATCTGCAGAACCACGTGGAGAAGATGGGCTCATACTCACGCCAGCTGGAGCTGAAGCTGAAGAACTCTGCCGACCAGAGTAAGCGCTCGCTCTCTCTCCTCCCCTCCCAGTGCCCCCACCTCACGTCGCACCACGTACGTTTGCCCAGTTAGCGTGTCACATTGGCCTGTAGATGAGGGTTCTTCATCGCAGGATGACCTTCCTCTGTATCAGCGTAATTATCCCGTGTATGTGACTGCCTAGGGATGTTATAATGTGGTATATTTACATACTAATTAGGAAAGATGCTCTTGAACAAAGTTATTGTGTAGTGTGAGATGATCACAACTCATCAATACAGGCCATAACTGTCAAAACTATGAACCAGCATTTCCTACGTTTTCATCCTTTTAGTAAAGGAGTAAATCATGGAGTAAATCATGGAGTAAAGCTTTTATCTGACTTATGTGTTATTACAGTATTACTAGCAGTACATTAAGGCAGCATTGCTCTTTCCCCCCTGCTATTAACCACTTGATGTAGATGAAGACTTCATTTTAACAATAAGACAGATACATAGCGCTTGCTGTGTGCATCACCTTTGTTGTAATCGAAAAACATCAGTTTGCTTTGTTTTGTTCAGCTAATACTTTTATACATGGTGACTTATTGTGATTCACACGTTTGAGCTCATTTGAACTGGGTTACTTTTATAACTTGTCTTCCCCACTTTCCCAACTGCTTCATTTTAACATGAGCGTATTGATGGTTTAAGCCTTGGGAAGCAGCTTTGTTGTATGGAGGCCTGTTTAGAACATAATGAATCAACAAGTTCTATTTACATTATATTGATGCCCCCACCCACAGGTCTGTAGGACATAGATATCACAACTAATGAGCAATAAAGACCGGGACATGATGATGAATGATTCACAAGAGCCACATGCTGCCCAGAAATATTTCACACTGAGGTCATAGTCTAGTTTTGCTTGGAGGAAAGAAGGTGTTGGCTGACTCCGCCCTCTGGTGGAGCCACGCCCAGATAATAATCATCACACCAACGGTTGTCGGTCAGCGGCATCATGAGATCATCTTCACATGTGGTATTGCAACAAAAATGGTGAACGCATTTATGGCATTTGGCAGACGCCCTTATCCAGAGCGACTTACATTTTTATCTCATTTTTTATACAAGTGAGCAATTGAGGGTTAGGGGTCTTGCTCAGGGGCACCTCAGTCATGGCCTCAGTTCTGGGGATCGAACCCACGACCCTCCGGTCACAAGACCAGTTCCCTAACCACCAGGCCATGACTGCCCATCAAACCAAACCAGATTTATTTTATGTAACGTTCATTGCTTGCAAGTCCTGGAGCGCTCATTCACTTGTTAGTGAGGTGCTGAGGTCCAGCTCTGCCATCTACAGCACCTGAACCCTCTCCCGTTTCAATGGGCACGTGGGACTCTGGCTCGCTGCATGGCTGGAGTTGGCATGGGGCCACCTGCCCATTCAGCCAATCACAAGCAGGCCCCTGGAGTGCAACCAATACATCACACTGAAGGTTCGAGTTGATCTGCCCAGTTTATGTATTGGATATGTGTGCTTATGCTAATAACAGCCTCGAATCCATTCAATACCCTAATCACTATATTGGACTGATGTGTGAGTGCATACTGACTGTATAAAAAGTACTATAGATTGCATTTATTCAGTACTAATTGTTCTCTGGTGTCTGTATATAAGGTAGTTATGTGATTTTGGACAGGTCACACAAATTCTGAAGCCTGTGATTTGGTCCTAGAGTTAATATACCACTGTAGGAGCTGATATGATGTACTTTAAAATGCAAAACTACATCAGTTCTCATCAGTTCACCAGGTTGACTAGATATGTTGATGACAATCGTTTACACTTCAGTGGTGGAGAAGCTAACGTTAGATAGGAGCGAGTGAACTAGTTTGTCTCTAAGCAACTGCATGAGTTAGCTTCTGAAAGAACTCTTGTTGAGGAAATATAAATAGTAACTTCAAGGAGGGATTAACCAAAGTTACATACATCTTATGTTGTAGATTTATATAACAACACAGGCTGTTACTTTGAATGGGACACAGGCATGAAAATAAAGAGAACCTCATTGTAAATTAGAAAGATAGTTTATGTTGTCATAGTGTTTAGCTAGCTAGGTAGTCAAACTTAGCTAGCTAGCTGTTTGACTTCAGGCCATAGAGGCTATGCATGTGATGTCAAAGTTGAGAGGAGTCATTGCGGCTATATCTATGAGTGCCAGCCTGGTTCATTCTGTACTGTGTGTATATATGGTCTATGGTTCATACGTACTGTGTATATATGGTCTATGGTGAATTCCTTGCTGTGTATATATGGTGTGTGGTTCATACGTGCTGTCTCCTGGAGCTTGACATTACTTTCTTTAGGGCAGAACCGTATACTGTATATACAGGCTGTGATTGATATAGCATACAAGATACTACTTCCAAACTGATTGATGCTGTATGCTGTATGCCACCCAGAAGATGCACTTCTGTGGCCACGCGTAATGCGTCCCATGCAACCGTCACAAAATAGCCTTCAGAAGTGAGCGGAACCTTCATATGTTTTCATGACCATATAATATGCTTTGCGTTTGTTTCATACTGGATAGTACTACAGGGACCGATATGAAAACTGTACCGACTCCTTGAGTGGAGACTATGTGACACTAAGTGGAACAACAGTAACTAAGTGCACTACTGTCTGTTAAAAATAAACAAACAGCAACATAGCCTTATGCATTTGGAGGGTTTATTGCTATTTTCCCTGTTTTAACGAACAGGTGGCCACTGTTACACCATTGACTGTGGTGGCTGGGTGAGAGAGACCACCCTGTGTTGAGATGGAGTTTCTTTATTCTCCATCATGCAAGGCAATAAAAGCAGAGCATCAAAGATCATGCAGAAGAACAAGAAACACGTGAGTGGTGTGAGTGATCCCCAGAGCGTGGCCTCGGCACCCACCGGCTCAGGCCAGGACGGGGTGCTTGTAGCAGTGCAAGACGAGGAGCTGGGGGGCTTTAAGTAGTGAGAAATGGTGAAAGTGTAAAGAGGAGATTGTGAATGAGGTAAGCAGCGTGTGTGTGTGTGTGTGTGAGAGAGAGAGAGAGAGAGAGAGAGTGTGTGTGTGTGAGAGAGAGAGAGAGAGAGAGAGAGAGAGAGAGAGAGAGAGAGAGAGAGAGAGAGAAAATCGGTGGGCGTGTCCCTCTGGCAGGGTGCTCTGTGCACCACCGTGGCGACACCCCTGTGTCCAAACTCTGAGAAAGTGTCCCAAGTGAAAAGTGTACAGCAAATGAACAACCTGAGAGAAAGTTGTCTGTACACAGTCTGGCATTTTCATTGTTGCTACACCAGTTGTCATTGTTTTGATCTTCACAGTATCTGTAGAACTGCTGAAGTTCACTTGCTAGTGTCTGGGCTACAACATGGGAGGGTGTGTGTAACATCTGGAAGTGTGAAAGCTGGCTAGGTTTCTTTTTCTTTTTGCTTATGCGGAATTTACATTTGAAGGAAGAAACAGTGTTCATGGTGTTTTGATGGACCAAACTCAGCCATGCCAAGGTAATACAGTTTACAGTTGTCAGTACACAGGTGATGCAGTTCTCCAGTCTAAGGCATACGTATGATCCCTGGATGTGTTGAAGTCTAGTCAGCAATATATCGTCTGAAGTCATGTTCGTTGGATCATGTTAATGCTGTGACTCATCCCGACACCCACAGCCGGAACAGCTGATCACACATCACAATCTAGAAATGCTGAGATTTATTAGAGGACCACTTTGCATGTTGCAGTCATCTTCACAATCAGCAAGGCAAAAGCTAGACCTGCAGGAACCGCACAGTGTACTGTGTAGCTTTAGTAGATACTTCCAAAAAATGAGGAAGGGGCTCCTGATGTAAGCTTGCATGGACTCATTATTATGGACAGAGAGAGAGGAAGCATTATCCTGGATTTGTACTGTCTATTATTAACTTTTTTGGATACATGCTGTTTTTTACATGCTGTTCAAATTTGATGAAGTGTAAAGTTACTAAGAAAGTAATTACAGAAGAAATAACATCTCTGTGAAGGGATCCTCTCCGTGAAATGCTGGATTTAGGTGTCTCATTCAGTCATGGTTGCATTAATGTGCTAAAAACCATGGGCACATGCTATAGTGGTGATTCATATGACTGGGCTTATTTGCCTTCAAACAGAGGAGGTTCTATGCCTGCGGGTCAGCAGTGCCTAAATCGTCCTGCTCCATTTTGTCCTGCAGCATGACCAGGGCAGCAGTGTAAACGGTGCAGATTCAGAATACCGTTCTTGCATGATGGACAGAATGCTTGAATATGGAGTACAGCAAGGACCACTATCTTATTCCTCTGTGAAGTGTTAAGACGGGTTAAGCTCTGTCAGCTCATTGCTCTCCATTGTGCTCTACATGTTGGCTACAGTGCGAGGGTTATTTGTGGGACTTCACAATATATGCCTGTTATCATAGTGCTGGCCTTTACAATTGTGATATCACACAAGGCTAAATATAGACAAAATCCAGTTTTGTAGGGCATATATTAACTAATTAACACTAGCCATTTCTTTCTGCCAGACAGTTATTTTGCGTGTGCACACACCACATGGAAGCCCTGGCTAAGCTCTAATAGGGTGTGGCTTTGGAGAAGGGGAGGGTGTGGCTTTGGAGAAGGGGAGGGTGTGGCTTTGGATGAAGGGTGTAGCAGTAAAGTAATTCTCTGACAAAGATGCTTGGATGGCTAGTGAGAGTTAGCAAAAGACTATGGTTTTAACTGTGCTTGGGCTAGTGAGAGTTAGCAAGGACTTGACTTAAAATCTTAGCTGTACTTCAAGATGTTAGCAACACCAAAATTGTTAATGTACTATATTACTATATACTAAAATATTATTTTTAGTGGTACGACTTGTAGTTCCTAGTAAATGTGACTACACATTTCTGGGTTCTTCTCTGATTATGAGTTTCAAATGCTGATTCCATGCAAAAATCTGACTGGAACGTATAATGAAATTATATGGATTTTGTTTGTCTTTCATAATGTGTATGAAAAGTGCTTGCCTTGCCTGCTACAGTAGACTACAGTAGACATGAGCACATTCAGCTGAGTCATGGCCCCTCAGCCACAGTCAGGTCCGGCTAACAGGAGGACGGCCCGTACCTCCCTGCCTAAGCCTGATTATAGTGATTTGTTGGGATTTAGTGTCTCACACTCCCTGCTGCTCTGGGCAGAAGTTGAAGTTTTGGGGAATTAGCATATAAGATCGGATGTGCTTGGTGACACTTCCTCAGTTACAGGTGCAAACCTTTACAAATCCTTTTTAGACTATTTTACAAACCCCTTATTTTAATGAAATCATAATATTTTTATTCATACACAAATAATGTCTAGAGGAAAGGATTCGTTCATCACAAGAGTTTACTCAATATTTTTGTAATTCCATATTTTGTTAAAATGTTTATTTTTATTTTTGGGCTTGATTGCCTTATATTGTCTGGTGGCAGTAACTGAAGTGCTTTCGTCAGACCTTTAACTTTTTAGCTATAACTTTTCCACAGTTATCAAGGAAAACACAAAAATTCAAAAGACAAGAACAGAGCCTGACAAATACGAGCTCATGTGCTGATGGATGCTCTTAGTTCCAAGAGGTTACACTGAAGTTCTGTAGGGAACAATTAAAAGCTTATTTTTAAAACCTGATTTTCAGTCTAATTTTGATCGGCTACTTTTTCATTTGCTTGAGGATTTGTTTCATTTTCACAAATTCGTCTTTCTGACAGACTCTGTGGACACCCAGTGGCCAAACAGTAGTATTACACAACCTGTCCTAACCTCATATTTGCTGAGCTCCATATCTTCCCTAATGTCTGTGATATGAGGTCATTTTGACAATAAATATATAGTATAGTGGTTTAACACAGTACTTTTAAGAAAGTACCTCCTGGCTCAAAGTATTATAGCAACTTTAAAAAAACTTATAGCAAAAAAAGGTTTTTATTCTTTTTTTGCCTTTTGTCACAGACCGTTTATTATTTGAATTGTTTACAAAAGACATTATCCAGATATTTTTTGTTTAGTGGGCCTTGTGCTGTAATGAGGGGAATTCAGAATGTGCTGATGTGTTCTCTTTCTCTCTCAGTAAGCCGTTTGGAGGAGCGAGAAGCAGAACTCAAGAAAGAGTACAACTCTCTTCATCAGCGCCATACAGAGGTAAAACCAGCATCAGCAAAACTATTACTTTGTGTGCTGAAATGGTTTCCATGTATGAATTGAAAAAGGCCCTCGGGGAGTGAGCTAAAGTTGCTCGCCACCTGCTGGATAGAAATATACATTGCTCAACGCTCTGCTGAAAAATCATTAGTCTAATGATGTCTATTACCTGTAATGACCAGGAGTCGTATCTTTTTGTGTTCTCTCCAGATGATTCATAACTACATGGAGCATGTAGAGCGCATTAAACTGCAGCAGGTACCTGGAGGAGAGGCCTCAGAGTCTGGAACGCTAGGGAGAGTCAGGTAGGACCAGCCAGGGGCATGAACACAGGGCATAAACGAACGATGAACCGCTTTAGTGCTGATAGATATGAACACAGGGAATACACGAACGATGAACCAGTTTAGTGCTGATAGATATGAACACGGACTAATGCGAAGAATGTAAATTCAAAGAGAAGGGTTCACTGAGAATGGATAATTGGTACCGAGGAGAGTAGAGCCCTTATATGTTAACAGAGTTTTGCTGGACACTGAAGCTAAATATAGGCAAAAATCATACATTGTACATTTTAGTAGCATTTAAGTGTAATAACATCCTTGTTTAGAAGTATTTATTGTAGCGTTATAAGTATTTATTGTAATTGTCCTGTCATGTAAAAACCATACACGATAGAAACATTCTAAAAACAGATTCACATTCAGCATAAAGGTACTCCAAGGTTAATCTGTTTTAGTTTGTCAAAAAAAAAGATTTTGTTACCTAGATTTCTTTGACTGTTTGATCTGTCTGTTGATCTGTCTGTCTGTCTGCCCACTTTCCCATTGTACCTGTCTGTCTATGTTTCTGTCCCAGGAAAGAGCGGCCCCTCTCTCTGGGCGTCTTCCCCATGTCTGGTGGCAGTGGTAACTCCCTCACCCCAGACGTCCTGGGGCGAGCCGAGACTCCCGGAACAGAAGGCTGGAGGTTTAATGACCTTAGCCAGCCACGCTCCAATACTAGCCTCAAGGTAACTCAGCCTACAGGTTCCACTAAGCCGGGCCAGATTTCCCATTACACACCAGCACATAATGGTACAGGGCCAGTCAGCAGTATGCAAAAAAGTCTAACTTGGCAGTGAAGCTGGAAACCAATGGGACTCTAGACATTGATTCTGAGCTTAGGTTGGAGGCTGGTGTTTAGGAGGGAGCCTGGTGTTTAGGTGGGAGGCTGGTGTTTAGGAGGGAGCCTGGTGTTTAGGTGGGAGGCTGGTGTTTAGGTGGGAGGCTGGTGTTTAGGTGGGAGCCTGGTGTTTAGGTGGGAGGCTGGTGTGATGTTTAGGTGGGAGGCTGGTGTTTAGGTAGGAGGCTGGTGTTTAGGTGGGAGCCTGGTGTTTATGTGGGAGCCTGGTGTTTATGTGGGAGCCTGGTGTTTATGTGGGAGGCTGGTGTTTAGGTGGGAGGCTGGTGTTTATGTGGGAGCCTGGTGTTTAGGTGGGAGCCTGGGGTTTAGGTGGGAGGCTGGGGTTTAGGTGGGAGCCTGGTGTTTAGGTGGGAGCCTGGTGTTTAGGTGGGAGCCTGGTGTTTAGGTGGGAGGCTGGTGTTTAGGTGGGAGGCTGGGGTTTTGTGGCTTAGAAACGATGTGCTTCTGAATGGTCATCACGAGTCCACAACGCTACGCAGAAGACCCAAAGAACGATGCGGGAACAGTGTTCAGAGGACGTTGGGAATGGGTAACGCACGGATGCAGCTGCACGGCCACATGTCGGAGCTGAGGTCCTGGCCTTAGCAGCGGTGTGTCTTTGCAGACGACGCAAGGACAGGGGGACTGGCCTGCTGTCCTACACTCCAACAGAGCCTTGGACAGAACCACTGCTCCCTCTTACCGGGCCCTTCAGATGACCCCGATCCAACACCCTCGTTTCTGCTGTGGCTCACGGCCGACTGACGCTGAGAACTGGTTGCTTGTCCAGAATAGGGAGGCGGAGTTGACATAATCATTGGCTATATGCTTTGAGTTGTTAGAAATGCCTGAAGCGCGGTCAGGGTATGTGTTGAGCTGGCACGGCATTTGAGTTGGCACGAGGGTCCAAGAGCGTCACGGCCGTTACTGTTTACGTCCTGAAACGTGTTTACACGCTGCTGAATGAGGGCGACGGGCCTGAGCAGAACGAACGGCAACTGGCCCGCTCTAAAGTCTGTGCTGCCATGGCAACGTCGGGCAGTAGCGACATGGACAGATCGAGAGGCTGAAGCATTGATGTCAGCGCAGGTTCGTCACGGCCGACATATTTCGGCCTAGCTCAGCGTCTATTTAATGTTCCTCCAAATAACCATAATGAGACATTGGACTGGGTTGTACTGGGCCTCTGTGTTGATTCCATTATAGAATGGCGATAGATCTTAAGTTGAATCTAGCTTTCTGACAAGCTTATTAGAATATGTAAATTGAATATTTATTTAGGGTTATTAGGGTTGTGATTACCATAAATGCATTATTCACGCACAGAGTGTGCTAAGCACGAGTGAAATAGCTGCAATGTAAGTATTTTAAACCATGCAACACTCACTCTCACTGGCTTTTTCACTGGTATTAATGCCTGAACAAAATCCATTTATGCCTCCATACAGAAGACCTGTGCAAAGCAAAATATCATGCATCAGAAAAAGTGTCTTTTTTTTGTTGCATGGGCTGTTGTAAGAGGATGTGAGCTGTGAGCTCTAGTCTGGATTCTACTATATGGGGGCTTGCCTGGATCTTACAATGCTTTCATATGCATGTTGATTGGCCTTGTGACCTAATAAGGCTGCCCTGTGAAACACACCATGTCCAGAGCGCCAGTAGGGGGCGCTGTGTGGAGCATTGAGTCGAAGCACAGACAGCCCACCTGCTTCACTCCAAACTCTCTTCCCCCCCCCCACCGAGCAGCTGGAGACAGCCACCCCCCCACAGAGCAGCGGCGGTAAGCACACACAGGAGGCCTGGGGGAGCTCGCTGGCGGACCAATGCAAGGTAGCTGGCTCTTGAACGGCCGAGGGGGGCGGGGTCCAGGTCGCCGACGCCGCATGCCCATGGCCACGCCCATGGCCACGCCCATGCCATTACCTCCTGCCTCTCAACCCCATCGCTTATGCTCTCAGCTGCATGCAACTACGGACACGAGAGTGGGTGAGGTCAGACCCACGGGGGCGGGGGTCACATAGAAAGGACAGCCTGTTCATTGGAAATCTGACCAATTCAGATGAATGAAAATGTGGTTGCATGCAGCTTGAGTTTCATCAGTTGCACAGTGCCTTAGGTTTCCTTCATTCTTCATGTACATTGCTTTCATCTACATAGATCGGCAATACTATTCTTAGCAATCATAATGATCTTGTATCCATGTACCATAGATGTGCTATGATATTAAATTGCCACAGTCTGTATTATTCTAAAAATTTTTCAGTTGGCTTTGTTTGCAGGCTGGACCATGTTGGAAAGTAGCAAAATGGCTTTACTTTGTGTCTTTAGTAGATCCTGATGTGTTGTTTTGACGTGCTGTCTCTCTGTGTAAGTGAATGTTGTTGGGCCTTAATGAACTGTGTGGTGTTGGCATTTCTGTCCCAGCTGTCTTCCTGTGCTGTGTCATGTATTTTTCCATTGCTTCCTGTTGTGTATGGCTCTTCTAGTATAGCATAGTGTATTAATACTCCCTAACTATAGCGTCACCTCAAAAAGAATCAGACTCTTATTTATTTATTTACTTTTTTAACATTGACTTATTTCCCCATCTAAATATTTTAATTGATCACAGTAAGTTTTGTCTTAGGTTTGAAATTAACACTGAAAATCCAAGCATGAAGTAAAATCAGGAAAGACCTGTAGATTTAAGTCATATTTAAGATTTAAGCCAGTGTTTGTTTTCTTTGGCAGCTCTGAAGGTGATCGAGTGCTTGGTGTTCCACCTCAGTTTGGGTTGGCCAGACTGAGGACCAGCAGCTTTTATTATGTTTGCGTAGTTAGGCGCTTCCCTTCTCCTTTCTGACCTCTAACCCTTTGGAGATCACCTGTGATTGGTTCTTTCTACAGGACGAGCTGTCAGGCTCTATGTCCGCCACGCCCATGTCCACCACTGCCTCCGACCTGGCCCTGGACTCACAGCGTGAGGACGGAGACGCCGTCAGCAGGAGCGCGGAGGTGCAGGCCGCACCAGGCACCCGCACCGTGTCTGTGGGTGAGTCTCCGCCATCCCGAGTCTGATCTGATTGTTGCAGGTTAATGTTCTGTACTGTGTGTGGGTGCAGGTTAATGTTGTGTACTGTGTCTGATCTGATTGATACAGGTTAATGTTGTGTACTGTGTGTGGGTGCAGGTTAATGTTGTGGACTGTGTCTGATCTGATTGATACAGGTTAATGTTGTGTACTGTGTGTGGGTGCAGGTTAATGTTGTGTACTGTGTCTGATCTGATTGATACAGGTTAATGTTGTGTACTGTATGTGGGTTCAAGTTAATTTTGTGTACGGTGTCTGATCTGATTGATGCAGGTTAATGTTGTGTACTGTGTGTGGGTACAAGTTAATGTTGTGTACTGTGTCTGATCTGATTGATACAGGTTAATGTTGTGTACTTTGTCTGATTTGATTGCTGCAGGTTAATGTTGTGTACTTTGTCTGATTTGATTGCTGAAGGTTAATGTTGTGTACTGTGTGTGGGTGCAGGTTAATGTTGTGTACTGTGTCTGATCTGATGGATACAGGTTAATGTTGTGTACTGTGTGTGGGTTCAAGTTAATGTTGTGTACTGTGTTTGATCTGATTGATGCAGGTTAATGTTGTGTACTGTGTCTGATTTGATTGCTGAAGGTTAATGTTGTGTACTGTGTGTGGGTGCAGGTTAATGTTGTGTACTGTATGTGGGTTCAAGTTAATTTTGTGTACGGTGTCTGATCTGATTGATGCAGGTTAATGTTGTGTACTGTGTCTGATCTGATTGGTGCAGGTTTGCTGGACAATGAGGAGAAGTCAGACGTGCAGGCTATTATCGAGTCCACTCCGGAGCTCCAACAGAACCTCAGCGGCTATAAAGGCTCCAGGTTTCGTAAACAACAGCCAAGTTAGAATGGAATAAAATTGTATTGCCAATGAGAACTTATGAACTCTTATCTTCACCAGTGCTTTGTAGAGGAACACCTAGAAATAAGCAGAAAAGGCAATCGGACAGCTATATCTATGTAAAAAATATTTACTAGAACATTTTGGCACCTATGCCTTCATCAGTGTGTTTTTTGTACATCCAACACACATCACCTTATTTACAACAAGATCCGCCTTCAATGACATCATCGTGTGGTCACGAGAATTTTACATCTTAGTACTGACATCCAGACAGAGAGAGAATGATCATATTAAAAGTTGCAGAAGAAAAGAATAATAACAAGACAAAAAGAAATAAAAAGAAAATGTAAGTTGAGGCTCCTTTGTAGCCAAAACAAGGGAAATCTTTGAAAACTATGACCAGTCATTATGATGGGTCGCGATGCAAAATGTGCCAGTGTCTATGAACGGCCCACTTCAACAATTGGGACAGCTGGCCATACTTAGACACCAGTGTGAGCGGGGCTGAGTCATGAGTGTGTGGAGAGTGCCATAGAGGAGAATCTAGTGCCATAGAGGAGAATCTAGTGCCGTAGAGGAGAATCTGTTATGTACACTAGCTCTATGCACACTCTCCTTCAACAGGGTCCCACGACATTCCCTGGATCGGGGACGCTGGTTCATTTTCTCTGCTTGTCTATAAAAGACTTTCGGCATTATCACAGATAATGACAGATATCACGAGATTATCACTCATAGCAGTTGACCTCACCTTTAGAAGTTGACTATATCCTAAGCTGCATTTAAAGGGTAAAGGATAATAACTGTGAAAATGTCGATAAGCATTGCTATCGCTGCATTTGAGGTAAACTTCAGTGTGACTCTCTACTCAAACCGTCTTAGCCAGAACCTTAAGAAGGTCTATGGACTCCTTATCAGCAGTGAAAGTGAAGTCAGTAAGTTGGTGTTGATGTAATCCTTCATTCTGGACCACACAAAAAAGATGTACTCAAATACTACACCCTGATGTTCTGTAAAAATATCATTCAGTACAGATTTGCCCATGAATACGCTGGTATAATTGGGGGTGGCAGGAGCGCACATGGCTGTGCCTTGAATCTGGAGATAAAACTTGAAATCATTTTCAATTAAAATTTCTCTTGTGAGCATGATTAGAAAATCGGTGGAGGGTCAAAGTTCACTGCATAATTGTAAAATGTGCTGTAAGGATTCTAATCCTGACTGGTGGGAAATATTGGTGTACGGACTCGACACATTCATAGTGCAAGTCATCCTTCCCTACATGTCTGAGCTCATCGAGTTTGATTGGAAAGTCAGTGGTATCCCTAAGATATGATGGCAGCTGATGAATCAATTCCTTGATATAGAAATAAACATACTTGTAGAAGAGGCTCCGTGAGTGACTGGATCCCAGAAACGATCGTCCTGGCAGATGTTCCAACCTCTTGTGGATCTTTGGGATTGTATAAATGGCAGGATGTAAATGACATGTCCCACAGGATGAGACATGAAGTAAAAATGTTAATTCATTTTCCTCAGTTACTGTGTGTCCAAGAGCTTTTTAAAAAATAAAAGTAGATGTTATCTCTGTAGTGAATCTGATAGTGGGGTCACATAACAGTGGTTTATAAGAATTAGTGTCATTGAATGTGCAACGTTTAATTTTGAATTACAAAAGAACTTGGCTTATCTGTGGCTTGGATCACAACAGTTTCATCAGACATTTACATTTACATTTACATTTATGGCATTTAGCAGACGCTCTTATCCAGAGCGACTTACAAAGTGCTTTGCTTCTGATCACAGAATACATCCTAGGTAATAGTACGGATAGGCTAGAATTCAAGACACCATTGAGTCAGACTACTACTAAACTACAGGAGTCAGTATCATTACCTAGTGTTTTGCAAGTTAGACGTTTGCCAAGAAGCACAAATAACCATAGACAGACATACAATTTAAGAACAACGGCAAGTGGTATGAGCTGAGTTAGTGCTCTGGCAAGAACTCAACAAATAGGTGAGTCTTCAGTCTACGCTTGAAGATAGCAATAGACTCTGCAGCCCTAGCAGCTAATGGAAGATCGTTCCACCATCTTGGAGCCAGGACGGAAAATAGTCTGGAGCTTTGTCTTCCATGATACTTTATACATGGAGTTTCGAGTCGAGCCAAGCTTGAGGTTCTGAGTGTTCGCTGTACAGATCGGCTTTTGACCATGGACATCATGTAGGGAGGGGCCAGTCCATTTTTGGCTTTGTAAGCAAGCATCAAGGTTTAATATCTGATGCGTGCCGCTACTGGAAGCCAGTGAAGAGAGCATAGCAGAGGAGTCACATGTGCGAACTTGGGGAGATTGAAGACCAGTCGTGCTGCAGCATTCTGAATTAGTTGTAGAGGTCTGATGACCCGTAGAGGAAGACCTGCAAGTAGGGAATTGCAGTAGTCCAGCTTAGAGATTACTAGAGACTGCACAAGCACTTGAGTAGCTTCCTGTGTAAGGAAGGGTAGTATTCTCCGTATGTTGCAGAGGAGAAATCTGCAGGATCTGGTCAGCTTTGAAACATGTGTTAAGAAGGACAACTCGTTGTCCAATGTTACACCCAGGCTTCGAGCAGTTTCTGATGGTGTTAACAAGATGTTCTCAAAGGAGACTGTGGTCATTGTGTGGGTTTGGGGTTCCTGGAATGTACAGAAGCTCAGTTTTGCTAGGGTTGAGCTTCAAGTGGTGAGTAGTCATCCATGAAGCAATATCTGCCAAGCATGCCGAGATACGCCTAGAGACCTGGGTGTCAGAATGAGGGAAGGAAAGAATTAGCTGGGTGTCATCAGCATAGCAATGATAATAGAAACCATGAGACAAAATAATGTCACCAAGGGAACGAGTATATAAAGAGAAGAGAAGAGGGCCTAGAACCGAGCCTTGGGGGACTCCAGTGGAAAGTTTACATGGATGTAGATCCTCTCCATGTTACCTGATAAGAACAGTCTTCAAGATATGACTGGTACCATTTCCAAGCAGAGCCAGTCACACCGAGGCTAGAAAGAACAGAGAGGAGGATGTTGTGGTTGACAGTGTCAAAGGCTGCAGAAAGATCTAGAAGAATTAAAACTGATGATAGCTTGTTAGCCTTGGCAGCATGGAGCTTCTCGGTCAATGCTTTGAGGGCAGTTTCTGTTGAGACATCACCCGTTTTAAAGGCTGCTTCTCAGAGGACAACAAATTAGAATAGAATATACGATCTGCAAAAATCATATATTCGGGAAACACACTCACACCCAGAAACAGATAATGGTCATATTAGAGGGTGAATTCACTTGGACTGATTTACATGGACCGATTCACTAAAACCATTCTGTACAAAATGCTTTTGATAATGTGTTCCAGCACACCGACCAAAGGCATTGAGAACATGGCGTTTAACCGGAACACGGACTCGCTGTTCGAGGAACTCTCCTCTGCCGGCACCGGCCTCATCGGAGATGTGGACGAAGGGGCCGACCTGCTGGGTAGGAGACATTTTCTTCATGAGCGAGAGTCTAGCTGCTCACCCCCTTCTCCTCTCCCAACCCTACGTGAAGACAGGGAACATTTGCTGTCTTGCTGCATGCGTTGTGAAAAAAGCTTCTGTCATTGAGCGAAAGCGTTTCACTAGAGTCAGGAGTCACAGCAGAGGTGGGCTTGGATGAGACGTTTTTCTACACAGGAACCACATGATTATGTCATTTCTGTCATGGCCAAAGGTTAAAGGAAGCACCACGTTGGGTGAGGAGATGTTTACAAACAAAGGTCATTACCAGAGGTGTATAATCCAGGTTCAGAAAGTAAAAGTCCTCACCAGGATTTTGCTCAAGCTTGCTAGATTTTCTAATTAGGGCAATCCAGGTAAAATGGGTGGAATCAACACAATCCAGGAAGCCTGAGCAAAATCCTGGTGAGGACTTTTACTTTCTGAACCTGGATTATACACCTCTAGTCATTACAGCAGGGCACTCTGGTCTTCTTTCAGTTAAACAGTGTAGGGTCAGTGAACTAGCATTCTGCACGTATGAGGGTCAGCACACGGTGTTCCTCGTTCAGAATCATGGGGGTGCTTGTGCAGTGGGGCGTGCTCCCCGCTCTGTGTGAGTGAGGTGAAACTAACTGAACTCTCTCTCTCCATGCTGTACCCTCCTGTCCTCTGGCTTTTGTCCTCTATCCCAGTGGAATACTCTGGTGTGTATATATCCTTCTCTCCTGCTCTCTCCTTTCCTGTTTGTCCCTCTCTTCCTGTCCGTGTTCCTCTGCCTGCAGTTCTCGTGATTACATCTATACATTCCTGCTTTATTCACACATTCTGTTCCTTCATCCTAAATATTTAATAGCATCCTAAATAGTTGCGATAGCATTTCATACATCTGTTAAATATCCGGCTGTAAAATGGGGCAGCTTTTCTGTACGTGTTTAAATCCAGTATGTTTGATGTGTTTGTGTCATTTACTCAAAGACTACTCTCATCCGTCCTGTTCTCTCTGTGTTACATGGACTGCATGCGTTTTCAGACATGAGTTTGCTTGGTAAGACATCTCATCTGTTCTCCCATCCAGCGTCTGACTGCCTGTGTCACTCTCCATACTCTGTCATGCTCAAGTGATTTGGTTTGGTACTTGCCCTTTGTCTACCTTCATAGGTGTGTGTGTGTGTGTGTGTGTGTGTGTGTGTGTGTGTGTGTGTGTGTGTAGATGGCACTTAATAGCGTGATTTTCACACCCTACCCCATCTTAGCTTAAAGTAAGGGTCACATGAGGTTCTAACCTCCTCCCACACAAAGGAACAGATTTGGAATTATTTGAGGAACGTTAGGAGTCATCAGTCTGACGTTAGCTGTGTCATTTTCTGCAGGGATGGGCCGAGAGGTGGAAAATCTCATTCTGGAAAACACACAGTTGCTGGAGACAAAGTAGGTGCTCCATGCAGAGAAAGTCATATTATTACTTCTATTCCTTTTTACTTTTCAAAAAAAGTGATTAAAAGTGTGATTGTGTGTGTGTGTGTGTGTGTGTGTGTGTGTGTGTGTGTGTGTGTGTGTGTGTGTGTGTGTGTGTGTGTGTAGAAATGCTTTGAACGTGGTGAAGAACGACCTGATCGTGCGCGTAGATGAGCTGAGCTCGGAGAAGGAGGTGTTGCAGGGAGAGTTGGATGCCATCGTGCAGGCCAAAGCCAAACTGGAGGACAAGAACAAGGAGCTGGAGGAGGAGCTCAAGAAGTTCGTCTCCTTTTTGTTCCTTGTGTGTTCAGGAGCTAGTTCAAACCATCTCTAGTTCAAACCACCTCTAGTTCAAACCATCTCTAGTTCAAACCATCTCTAGTTCAAACCATCTCTAGTTCAAACCACCTCTAGTTCAAACCATCTCTAGTTCAAACCATCTCTAGTTCAAACCATCTCTAGTTCAAACCATCTCTAGTTCAAACCATCTCTAGTTCAAACCATCTCTAGTTCAAACCACCTCTAGTTCAAACCACCTCTAGTTCAAACCACCTCTAGTTCAAACCACCTCTAGTTCAAACCACCTCTAGTTCAAACCACCTCTAGTTCAAACCACCTCTAGTTCAAACCATCTCTAGTTCAAACCATCTCCTTTCGGCATTGTTCACACCGCACATCTGGATACATGACTCACTACTGAGCCCCTATGGACACACACTTTTTAAATGTTTGAGTATGACGTAGATGGTTGACTTAATTGAACTAGTTTGTGAGGACATTTTGATATTATGCCTGCGTGTAATTCCTGCAATTATATTCATTAACATTAACAACAAATTCATTAACTGAATTTCCCATTCGTGGGATCAATAAAGGTTTATCTTATCTTATCTTAACATGGTAGTTCTGTCTGTATTGACTGACTGATACCGACTCTTTATGTACAACAGAGTTCGAGCTGAAATGGACGATGCCAAACAGAAGAACAAAGATGAAGATGAGGTGAGTTATTGTGTGGTTTAGCCCGACTGTAGACCGGCACCGTAGGACGTCTTATTCTTACAGACCAACTCGAGCGTAGTGTGTGCGTAGACACCTTGAATTGCTGGTGAAAGTGTGTGTGTGTGTGTGTGTGTGTGTGTGTGTGTGTGTGTGTGTGACTCACGGGCAGAGTGACGTGCCCACCGCTCAGAGGCGGCGGTTCACGCGGGTGGAGATGGCACGTGTGCTGATGGAGAGGAACCAGTACAAAGAGAGACTGATGGAGCTGCAGGAAGCTGTCCGGTGGACGGAGATGCTCCGGTAAACACCGCACTATGTCACTGTCACTGTTATATCAAGCCAGGGCACTTGTTAAGTGACCCAGTGTGTATTTCTTAGTATTTCAGCACATTTTACAACAGTGTAGGTTCTATAGTAATTGTAGTGAAATTTAAACCGACAGTTGGAGCTTCCTGTTTTGTTCAGAGCGTTCTCTGTGATTTTCTAGTGGCTCTTTTGTTTTAACTCCACTGACCCTCATGTCTGAAGTAAATACCAGAAAGCAACCAGCAGATTAGGCCAAGCAATTTCTCTCAGGATCCCTTTGTTCTGATTTGTCAAGATAGCTTTGTCTTTTTGTCCTTTTGTCCACAGTGCTTCGAGGGAGAACCCCGCTCTAGCTGAGAAGAAGAAGTCTAGCATCTGGCAGTTGTAAGCAGCATCACCTGAACTCCAGTGACACACCGTTCAGCAAACTGATGATCATTTGTACATATATTCTGTATATTCTCATTCCTCTTTTTTTCCTGACAAGTTCTTTGCCTTGCACTGCCCCTGCTAGGGACGCCTCACTGCTTGTCCGTTATTGTACTTTACTCAGTATTGCTCATTAATATTCATGGAGTACTCCTATTACTCATAATGCAATTTATTTATTTGGCATCCTTTTTAAACCCTCTCACTTTTTCGTGTGCCTTCCACAAAACATCTCACAGTACACCAAGCAGTCAGGCTTCCTAATTTGATTCCAGTTGAATGTGGTGTTTGTGTAAGTGTGTATTTGGTGGGTGGGTTGGTGGGTGTGTGGGTGGGTGTGTCTTGCTCCTCCCCCTCTCATGCATCACTCCTCTCCGTGTGTCCTCCCAGCTTCAGCCGCCTGTTTAGCTCCTCCTCCTCCTCCTCCTCCTCCTCTTCCTCCTCGGGTGGTACCGTGAAGGCGCCCTCCTCTGGCGTGAAGTACAACCCGCCCAGCACCATGAGAAAGAGCAGCACCTTCTCCCAGTTTCCCACCGAGAGGTCCAAGGCCTTCGACTTCCTCCGAGAAGAGTAGGCATCTCAGCAGCCTGCACCACTCATGCTCAGGGCAGCAGCCTTCATGCTGCCGTATGCTGAAGTGTGTGTGTGTGTGTGTGTGTGTGTGTGTGTGTGTGTGTGTGTGTGTGTGTGTGTGTGTGTGTGTGTGTGTGTGTGTGTGTGTGTGTGTGTGTGTGTGTGTGTGTCACAGGGTAGACCCGTGCAGCTCCCCGTGCCGTAAGGAGCAGAAGGCAGCTCAGTACAGGCAGGTCAAAGCCCACGTGCAGAAAGAGGATGGACGCATGACGGCCCACGGCTGGAGCCTGCCCAGCAAATACAAGGCAAAGTGCTGCTGTCTTCTGGATGTGTCCTCCACTATGTGATACAGTGCTGACGAACAGCCTCCTCTTAAAGCCCTTGTCCCATTGATTTCCACAGGTAGTAAATGGTGGGCAAGCAGATAGCAAGATGAAGAACCTGCCCGTGCCTGTCTACCTGAGGCCCCTACAGCAGAAAGATGCTTCCATGAAGGTCAGCTCCTTGGGTTCAATTACCAGAGTTCTCAATCTTCGGGAAGTTCTTTTGCGAAAGAACAATCATTACAAAGCTGACATAATCTAAAATGAGATGTTATATTCCTGGACTTCCTCTGATCGTTATACTGTATATGCTGATGGAATTGTCGAACCCGAATGATCAGCCTCGTCATCGTGAAGGTCCTCTCAACATCTCTGCAGACCTGAAGTCTAACTGGCTGGGCCGTGTTCTCTCTCCTAGCTGTGGTGTGCGGCTGGCGTGAACCTCTCGTGCGGCAGGTTGAGGGAAGAGTGCCCGGCCGCCTGGGCTAATGGTGCAGCACCAGAGACTGAGAGCTCCAGACAGAGCAAAGGATCTCAGAGCAGCCTGGACCAGCAGGAGCAGGAAGCTAAGGTGAGTGTCTCCAGTGGGCCAGCAGCTAGGGGGGCCCACGCAAAACTGTCCTGAATATCCACTAGTAGAGGTGTATTCAACTAAGGATTTTCATAGTCGAATCTGATTTGTCAGATTTTCCCATTAGTCGACTAATAGTCGATACATTTTTTTTGTTTGTTTGTTTTTTTTAAATCTAGAGCACCTTAAGCGGAATCCCGTTCTCATTCAGGGCTTTTTTCCACTTCAAAGTAAAAACCTAAAACACTCAGATAAATGAATAAACATGATAGTTTGGCTTTATTCAGCTTTTATTTATTTACTTATTTATTTTTAAAGAAACGGTAGAGTGCGCAGTGCCTGCCTGAAAATATACAAAAAATTGCCACACAACACCAAAAAAATTATTAGTAAAGGTTCAAGTAACGGGGTTTAAAAAGCAAACAACAACAAAAAATCTTTATAGGCCTACTTGCCGAGACGCATCGCGACGAGACGACACGACCGAAACGACAAACGGCTGAACTGTTTGTTTTTTTCGCCTTACGCGTTTTAATTGGTATGCCATGTTGGTTGTTGTCGTGCGAAATGAAAGATGTTGATGACATAACTTGCACTTTACTTTGCTTGATTCATCTTTATCTTTTTCAAAATACTTTTGAAGTTTTTTTAGTAGCATTATAATCTCGGCAGATGCTGCGTATTCTGTAGCGTGTTCAGCTCCGCTCATTTGGATTCTGCAACAGCAGGGTGTGATTTATTAATGTGTAGTAAGGAAGAAGCCTATTGTTAATGCGCACATCATTTAAAAATATTTATTAACAGAAATTAGATGATTTTATTTGACAAAAGGCTATATATAACGAAAACAAAGACATTTCATGTAACAACTAATTCTTAGCAGCATCCTTGGGCACCCCCATGCAGTTAGAATGGTACATTCGACTATGACGTTCATAGTCGACTAGGGGGCATAGTCGACTATAGTCGAATCAGCGACTATTGCAGGTCACCCCTACCCACTAGCCTGAGCAGAACGGGGAGGAGCCACTCTCGGCTGGGTATAACCCTGGATATGAATCTGCAGTCATACACTACAGTTTCCAAATGTAAACCAGACACTCCAAAAGCAAAAATATCACCCGAAATGAATATATGAATATATAACATATTTGGCTATTCCAGTTGTGTAACCATGATGCTGTGCATGTGTGATGTGTGTGAGGAACAGGAGCGAGAGGTGGTGCAGGTTGAGATGTCCAGCCAGGTTTGGATCTGCACCAGCACGCACTCCTCCACTAAAGTCCTCGTCCTGGATGCCACACAGCCGTCTCAGCAGCTGGACAGCTTTTACGTCTGCAACTCGCATGTGCTCTGCATCGCCAGCGTGCCGGGTCAGCCACGTGCACACACACACACACACACACACACACACACACACACACACACACACACACACACACACACACACACACACACACACATGCAGAAGGCACACACACACATAGTGCCCCATGATTCTAGAATGGACATGGAGTTCATGGAATTTCAGACATGGATAATCTATATATCTCTAATCTATAACTCTATATTATTCTAGATGGTTCTAGATCTTGAGAACTGAAAAGAATCACTGCTGCCTATGAAAAACATGTGGTGAAAGGACCTTTTGTATAACGCTTGGTTTATCAAACTCTAGTAGTTTAAAACCACTGATAGTGTGAAGTGAACGGTGAAAGTTGACATAAACAACCGTCATTTATTATTTGTGTGGATGTTTTTTAGGTGCCCTGGAGACAGACTACCCTGCTGGAGAAGAGGTCCCTCAAGACTCAGAGACCGGGCACGAAGGCTCATTGACAGGCAGTGTAGCCAGTAACAGCTCACAAGGCAGCGAGGGAGCTTTGAGTGGCATCTCAGCAGTCGGCTGCACAGCAGAGGGGGCGGGATCTGGTAGCACAGGGACCAATGAGCTTCCAGCAGAGCTTAGTCCTGTGAGGGGTAGAGGTAAAAACATACATTAAATAATCTAGTCTCTATGATTTCAGAGGGACTTCATCAATATATAGATGTATTAGACATTGACACTCAAAAATATTTAGAATTATTTATTTATGTATTCATTATATGTATTTAATATGTATTCAAATGTATCTATGTACATAAATATGAATATGTATTTATGACAGTTTTGGGGCTCACTCCTGACAGTTGCTTAGCCACCATCAGACTAATATGGGCTTCTTACATCTGTGGTGATTTTGTGCTCGTTGAAGGACTCCAGTGTAGTGAAGTGAAATGAATGCGAGTATATAATCCTCTCCCATGACACGTGGTGCAGTAAAGCTTGGGTGTGTGTAGTGGATTTGTCTAGGGAAACGAGCCCCAACGAGGACGGAGTTCCCACTGCGGAGGAGGCCACCGAGGCTACGGAGGAAGAGGAGGAGGGTGCGGGCGCGGACCCCAGTCAGCCTGGCATTTACACGGAGCACGTGTTCACGGACCCGCTGGGAGCCCAGCCCGCCGAGACCCCCACCCACACCCCCACACACAGTGCCAGGTGAGGAGGGTGGAGGAGAGAGAATCCTTTTCACCAGCTTTCCCTTTTGTAGGTCTTATCAAAACCTAGATGATTCAGTCGTGTAATGTTGAGGGTCAGGGCAACCAGGAGATACCAGGTGTAACCGATAACAGCTAAATATTGGTGAGCGTTTCCCAGGTGTCTGCGGCTAATGTCAAGCTCAACTCCTCCTAATGTCAGGCTAATGTCAACCATGTGTTCATCCTCTATCACGCTATTACTCTAACTTAAGCTGACTGGCATGTGTGTCCTGTTGCCAGGGGTTCGGAGCACAGGATAGATGAGGAGACGTTGCCGAGCAGCGAGCCGGACCAAAGCAGGGAAGACGGCCAGCGGACGAGCAGCGCACTGCCCACCATGTGGCTGGGGGCTCAGAATGGCTGGTGAGGGCCGCACGCCATCACAAATGCCACACTGTCCCCAGGCAGCACGGATGCCAGCAGGAGAGAACTGGAGCTTTTACTATAGAGGAGTCGGTGTGCCATAGGTTGCCGACCCCTGCTGTAGACGGTCAACCAGTTTCAGCTGTGGAAAATTCAATTAAAACAGGCGAATACACCACAATTAAACCAACTACAGGAAAGTCTGATGTATGGAAGTCATATTCCATTGTAATTAATGGAGAGGGAAATCGGCTTGTGATTGATATCAGAAAGTGTTGGTGTACGTCACCTGACGGCATGTGTTTGGGCTGTGGTAAGAAATGGGACAGCGCAATCCATCGCTATATTGCTGTTTTAATAAATACATAAGAAAATTTCAAGTACTAAATCTAATTCAATTCATATTAGGATTGCGGGCGGGGGCGACAGAAATGTGTATGTAGCGGGCGGGTGCGGGATTAAAACAAGCGATTTTTTGGCGGGAGCGGGTCTAAAACAAACGGGAGTGGAATTAAAAAATCAGTCCCGCGCAGACCTCTACTCTCCGGTTCTGATGAGAGGGGGGGTGCATCACAGGACATACTAACACACTCTCTCTTTCTCTCTCTCTCTCTCTCTCTCTCTCTCTCTCTCTCTCTCTCTCTCTCTCTCTCTCTCTCTCTCTCTCTCTCTCTCTCCCCCATCCCTGTACCTGCAGCCTGTACGTACACTCGTCCGTGGCCCGGTGGAGAAAGTGCCTGCATGCAGTCAAGCTGAAGGACTCCATCCTGAACATTGTGTAAGCAGAAGAAGAGCTCACTTTACGCGGGTCTGTGTCGGCACGGGGGCCAGCTCTTGCTCTGACCTCCGACCGCCTGAGGAGTTTGACTCTTTCCCTTAGACGTCTTTAGGGGGAGTAAACAGGCTTTGGCACACCCGCTTTCAGGCAGCCATAGATCGTAAGAGACTCCGTCCCCACTTCTGTGTGTCTTTTCCACAGTCACGTCAAAGGACGCGTGCTGGTGGCCCTGGCAGACGGGACGCTGGCCATCTTCCACAGAGGCGCAGGTAGGCGGTTCCTCTTTGGCAGCTCTGGCATGGCCTCGCCCCCCTTCTCGTCACAAAAACGAGCAAAAATGACATTTCCCTCTCCTGCTTCTCAGACAGCCAGTGGGATTTAACCAACTACCACCTGCTGGACCTGGGCCGCCCACACCACTCCATCCGCTGCATGACGGTGGTGTATGACAAAGTGTGGTGTGGCTATCGGAACAAGATCTACGTCATTCAGCCCAAAGCCATGACGATCGAGGTTCATAGCCATTTCTCTCATTTAACGTATAGGTAGCTCGACTAAACAAGAACAACAACACCTTCCCCACTTCTTCTACACTTGTGCTGTAATAGACTAGAGGACTAAGAGTGTTTAGCTGGGAGTGTTTAGCTGTGGGGTGTTTAGCTGGGAGTGTTTAGCTGTGGGGTGCGTTCTCCTGGGACATTCCTGGTTGCCTACTGTGTAGTTCACTGTGTGTCGTTTTGCACACATAGGCTTATACACCTAAATAAGCACTTAATTAATTAACTGAGTTGAATCCGATGTGTTAAAGATACACTAACCTGTTATGTCAAACTAATATTAGTCATGGTAACTGGTTAAAATCTACACATGACTGAAGGCTATCCGTGTGTGTGTGTGTGCGTGTGTGTGCGCACGCAGAAGTCATTTGACGCACACCCACGGAAGGAGAGCCAGGTGCGTCAGCTGGCCTGGGTGGGTGATGGTATCTGGGTCTCCATCCGTCTGGACTCCACCCTCCGCCTCTTCCACGCCCACACCTTCCAGCACCTCCAGGACGTGGACATCGAGCCGTACGTCAGCAAGATGCTAGGTGAGGAGCAGGGTCGGTCTCTGTATTAGCCTTCTGCTACGTCGGTCATTTCCTGAGGTGACGTTTCCTCTGTTTGACTGACAGGCACAGGTAGACTGGGCTTCTCCTTCGTGAGGATCACGGCTCTCATGGTGTCCTGTAACCGCCTGTGGGTGGGCACAGGAAACGGCGTGATCATCTCCATCCCCCTCTCAGAGTGTGAGTCTGCTAATGCATTAGCACAAACACAGGGGCTTCACGGTAGAGGTTTCTACACCACGTGTCGGAGTATAGCCAGGCAGGTCGACCCCCCTGCCGAGCCGCTGTCTCCTGACACCTCTCTTCTGTCTCTCACCGCCCCTGGGGGCTTCTTTCTCCATAGCTGTGGGTCTGCATCATGGACTCCTCAGGCTGAGGGGTGAGTGGGAACAGTGCCACAAGCCCGCCAGGCTCCGGCCTTGGCCCCGCCCTGCTGCGTTACGCTAGCCCCGCCCTGCTGCGTTACGCAAGCCACGCTTAACTGCTGCACCTCTGTTGCCTTCTTTTGTGTCTTAGTTCTTCTCTCTGTCCCTCTGTTTCACTCCCTTCTTCTTTCTTTCTCTTTCTGTCTCTGATTCTCATTCTTGCTACTGCTTTCTTTACCCTTTTCTCCCTCCCTCTCTCTTACTGGAGTGAGTGATGACTCAGTAGCTAGGCTTTGTGCGTTGTAACTTCTATTTTATTTTTTTAACACCGACATGATCTTTGCAGCAGGTGCTTTTCGTCGAGTCTAAGTGGTCGATCTTGCTCCTGCTGCACTAAGACACACGCCCTCACGCTAATGTCACTGACCTGCGTGACCTTGTCGGGGTGCACAGCTCAAGGTGAACTCACGCCGTCTTTCCTCTGGGCCGCAGCCAATAGGAGTGTGGGGGCGATAGCCAGCCGGCCCGGCGGGGCGGTGCGCGTGTATGGGGAGGAGAGTGTGGACGGTGTGGCGTCTGGTTCCTTCGTCCCCTTCTGCTCCATGGCCCATGCCCAGCTCTGCTTCCACGGGCACAGAGATGCCGTCAAGTTCTTTGCTGCAGTGCCAGGTATCATATATCCATAAAAACCTCAACAAACCCACAAATACCATCACAAAGCATAATCCGTAATCCATAATCCGTAATCCATAATCCGTAATCTATAATCCGTAATCTATAATCCGTAATCTATAATCCATAATCCATAATCCGTAATCCGTAATCCGTAATCTATAATCCATAATATATAATCCGTAATCCATAATCCGTAATCTATAATCCGTAATCTATAATCCGTAATCCATAATCCGTAGAGTCTTGAGCGTTTGACAGATGTCCTGGTTTCAGGTTTTCTTCTTTTTTTTGCATCATCATGGTGAGACGGTTATCCCTCAAAATCTCGTTTGAATGTGTGTGTGTGTGTGTGTGTGTGTGTGTGTGTGTGTGTGTGTGTGTGTCCATCATCAGGTCAAGTTGTTCCTCCAGCAACAGGACCCGACAGCGTGTGCCGGGACTCAGGCTCTCCACCTGCCGACAGCCCCTCTCAGGAGCAGCAGGCCAGGTTCATGTTGGTCATGAGTGGAGGAGAAGGCTACATTGACTTCAGGAGAGGTACGAACTCTACACACCTCCCCAAATCTCCCCGCGCCCGTCTGCCGTATCCCTGCGGGCCTCGTTTTAGTCAGGCAGCTTTTAGAGTAACGGGTCACAGTGGCGTTCCCAAACTGCTGTTTTGCATTTGTAGCTTGTGCAGCACTCTTTTGAGAACAAAACAATGTGTGTGTCTAAGGTGATGAAGAGGCAGGAGGAGTAGGGGAGGAAGAAGAGCCTCTAGAACCCACCGTCACGCTGCGGGGTGCTCCCGCCAAAACAGAACGCAGCCACATCATCGCTTGGCAGGTCGCCGTCGGCGATGACTGACCGTCCAATCACTGCCTCAGGTTCATCAGCGAGATCCAACTCAACAAGCAACACTCGGGCCTCTGTTTCGGTTTTGTTTATTTCACACCCCCCCAACAAATTAGTATTATTATACTTCCCAATATTATCATAATACTTACAGAAACCCGCATAGCAAGTGATACTTTGACATCTGTGCTTTCTTTGACTTGTATTATTTTTTATGAATCTGGGAATAATTTAAAAGTTAAAAGGAGTCAATAAGAGAGACAGTAGAACAATAAAGGGGGAGGGGGAATCTATCAGGACTCCGACACTAAACCTCCTTCACTCGGTATCTATGGGCTTACCAGACAGTCCAGAAGACGACTCTACTCTTCTAGAGGACCGACATGTTGGAACCGATGATGGATATGAATGCTTTTAGTGTACACCATGACACGTGACATGCATTAAACTGTATATGGGATTATACTGCAGGTGGGATGTGTTTGTTGTTTTGTTTGATTAGGCTTTGGTGTTCAAGACAGAGAGGGCCACCTTCTGGAGCTATAGGGCCACCTTCTGGAGCTATAGGGCCACCCTCTGGAGCTATAGGTTATGCGCACTGTGACCGTTACATCGTGCTGTGGGCATTTCTAGAGCAACAGAAAGCTGTATTTGCTTTGTGTATGGCATGAGTTTTGTATGTGGTGTCTTAGCACCTTAAAGGCACTGTTTGGCTATGTGTGTGTGTGTGCGTGGGTGTGAGCGTGTAATTAAGTGTGTCTGTGTACTTCAGGATGCATGAAGGAATGTAGTATGTTGTTTCTTAAGGCCCCAGCTCTAGATTTGGCCTACTGTGTTAGCACCTTTATACTAGAAATTGCAGGCACTTTAAAACAGTAACCAACATACATACATGCTAATTCTAAACTCTAAACACGTGACACTGTTTCATTCATGTTTCCCAAAAGAGACAACCCTGCTACCAAAGGACAAACTCTAGAATGAAGAACAAACACTCAACAGCCTAGACGTCCCCTCTGGGCACATTTTTAATTTTGAGTTTTGTGATGTTCTCTAATCAAAATCAACGATCAAAACATTTTTTAAAAGCCTCAATCTTGCAATTTTTTGTTTTTGTTTGTTTCCATGGGAAACTGGGATTTAATCCAGTCCAGTTTGTCACACCAAACAATTGTTTGTAAACACAGTGTTTTCTGCTTGTCCATTTTTGTCTCTGCTTGAGTGTTTACATGTATGGCAGGGAGTGTGGGGACCTGTCAGGACGCTCTTCTGTGTCCCATGCTGGTGTCCTCCATGTGTCTCTAAGACATTGTCTTTGGTGATGTTTGCTAAAATGAATGTGGAATAGGCCTGTGTTTAACTTTTTTTTTGTATTTGGAAAAAACACACAACAAAAACAAAAGGTTGTGTTTTTTTTATTCCAGTACAGAAAGGGAATATTCAAATTGTTGGTATTGCCATTTCAGTATTTATTTTTCATAATGAACTTTGTGGTTCAGAATGTAACTTTGTACATTAGAATTATATTAGTTTGACATAAATTGTGTAATGTCAGACACACAGAACCAGTTTGTGTGGAGTGTTCATGCAGAAATTGTGAATGAATTGCATTAATGCAGGTTGCTATGTGTAACATCCTGGACTGAAGTGGGTAGGCTACACAGAATAACCTCTCTGTCATTTGGAATTCAACACATCCATTGTACTAAGCTATGCATGTTTTTTAAAAGGAAACTGCAACATATTTGTTCAATTCCCTGATTATTGCCACCTTTTTGGGTGGAAGTGTGTGTGTGTGTGTGTGTGTGTGTGTGTGTGTGTGTGTGTGTGTGTGTGTGTGTGTGAGAGAGAGAGAGAGAGAGAGAGAGGTTTGAATTGCACTGTAGCTCCACTAGCTGCAAATGTGTGTGTGTGTGTGTGTGTGTGCGTGTGTGTGCGCGCGCGCGCGTGTGTCTGTATGTGTTCATATGAGTGGTTGCTTGATGGTCCCTTAAATCTCACAGGATATGCTGTGGTTATCACAGCTTGTCATTACTGTGGTTTTTCTTGTTCAATGTTTGCTAAAACAGCATCATAGCCTTATTTTTAACAAGCTATTAAACTCAATTTCATGGGGAATTAAGCGATGGTGGTGGTCTTTTGAACTACTTTTAAGTGCTTTTGTCTAGTACTTTCTTTAAAAATCACTTTACATTTAAAAGCTTTTATTTTCAGATAAAAGGTACTGAGAAGGTACTGTATTGCTGAAAGTCTTTTGCTGTTGTGCTTCCGTTTTCACTGAGGCAGACGGTGTGTGTGTGTGTGTGTGTGTGTGTGTGTGTGTGTGTGTGTGTGTGTGTGTGTGTGTGTGTGTGTGTGTGTGTGTGTGGTGATAGTTCTTCTTTGACTGGTAATATAACCACACCAATATGGAAACTATCAGGAGCTTCAGCTGTGTCTGTACCTCTGCAGTATTCTCTGGGACATCAATGCAACATCATTTGTCTGGATCGTTTGTAAAAGAACCTCATCTCATTACATAGAAACTCATCGACACATTATTAATCAGGCCACTTTCTTATGAATTCCAGATTCTTTCAATTACCCATTCCTAGCAGTAGTGTGAAATATCAACTGTAATTTGAACACCGGTGAAAAAAAAGACAACTAAAAATATGCAAATAAGTGTTGGATTGAGTGTGTGCAGTTCACTTATTGACCACAAGGTGGCAATGCTTGATTTTTCTTTTTTCACACCACAGAGGCTGGAGGAATACCTCTTGTGAAATGACATCACAGAACTACACCACCACCCCAACCCCCTCCACTCTAAGACGACAGGCGGATAAGGCAGCTGCAGCATACAGATACATCTGTTCTACTGACGTCACACTCACTCGTCTAACACTCCTATATCCTCATAGAAATACCCAAGAAAACACCCACCTTATATATACATTGCATTATTACTATGATTTTTTAAAAATTTGTATTGCTTGCTATTGTATACTATAACTGTGTTGAATTAGCTCTATATCAGGCCTTATCGGCTGTGTTAATTGATATTTTTACTATTTGACAAATGGTATGTATTATAACAGCCCCTGTAATGACTATGCAAGTGTCAGTGTGTGTATGTGTGATGACAGGATGAACTAGAGGATTTCTCAAACACAGAAATCTATGTGAGTGAAGACCAAGTTGCCCACGCACACAAGGGGGAGGGGCCTGGGGGGAGAGAGAGAGAGAGAGAGAGAGAGAGAGAGACTCTCTAGCTCATTCTCTCATTCTGCCTGCCCTACATGGCTTAGGAGACCGTGCTTACGTAAACCAGCCAGCTGCTCTATGTCACTAAGGCCCTTAGGTTTGTACGTTCGTATTCACGCCCCTAACTACAGTCATTACTCCAAGGGCTCTCTGTCTCCTTTCTGGATGCTTTCCTAATCATAATTTCAGGCTTTCCTGTTGGGTATGAATGCAGACTCTGTAGATGCCGCGGTTTAATGAACATCTCTGTCTGACGCGCATGTCATTTGTGAAGCGTTTTGGGCTATGCAGTTAGCTCGGGCAACATGGTGGATGGTACCATGCTCTGTGTGATGGCCAGCTGCTCTGTCTCTCCCTTTCTCTCATGCTCTGTTGTTCTCTCTCTCTCTCTCTCTCTCTCTCTCTCTCTCACGCTCTCTCAAAGGGGTGTTGTTTGCTCGTACATATGCACATGCTTTGTGTCTTGATGGCCGTATGTGTGGGTCAGGATTGCATGTGGGTGTTGGACCTTGATCTTTAGGTAAGACATCTGTTACAGAGTGTCAACATTGACCCTGGCTGTGCGTCAGGTGTGTGTGGGGGGGCGTTCCCTATTCCCTGTTCCCTTTGGTCCACCCCCTCCCTCCCTCCCTCTCCCTCCCTCTCCCTCCCTCTCCCTCTCTCTCTCTCTCTCTCTCTCTCTCTCGCTTCTCCATGAGTTGTTTCTCCCGTGAGGGTGCAGTCTAAAGATGGAAGTGTTGCTATTGTGGTTGTGTTTGTGAATGTGATGGGCACGTGGCTTCACTCCACACACCACACACACGGAGCCCTAACATGGCTCCTGCCGTCACAACAAGCCCCCCAAACACGCCACTCCCGAAGGCCCTGCGCACACATCACAGTCACATTCGGCCATGACACAATGCAGTAATTTGACCTTACCTAGAGCTGTGTAGCCTGCCTCCAATTCTTACCATGGGGCTATAAATTATTTTCACCACGTTGTTAGATCTGCGCAGGCACTTAAATTCACTGAGCAGTCTTGTTTGTACCCTTGTCCCGCAGTGACACTCACAGCAGGAATAAGCAGTTTACAGGCCAAGCTAGGGCAGAGGAGGAAACCACTGTGGAATGAACACAAACGGAAGTGATGGGGGGTGGGGAGAAAGTGACGGGGGGCTCGTCGGCCAATAAGAAGCTCTGAAAGGGGATACACAGTGCAGTGGGAGGTGTTGACAAGGTGCAGTGCACACTGGGGGATGTGTTAGGTGCACTTGGGTGGTCGTATGTGTGTGTGTGTGGTGGGGCTGGGTGAGGGTCAGGCTCAGCTCTCCTATATTTAACCTGCTCATCGACTCGTATCTCAGCTGTACTCGTCGCTTGGTGTGTTGTGTCCCACTTTATTTTAGCCCCTACACACTACCCACTTTTTTTGTCTCTTTCTCTCCCTCAGTCTCCTTCAGCTTAATTTAATACTTTTCCCCACTCTCTTTCTCTCTCTCTCTCCCTCCCTCCCTCTGAAGTGTATAGCTGGCTATTAGTGTGTGCTGCCTAGTGAGGTTGGTCTGACTGACTTGTGGGCTTGGTCAGCAGGTCTTGGCAGCATTGAGCCGCACCTGTTGAGGCACCAGCCTGAGTTCTCCCATCACATGGAGCTTCAGCCCGCCCCGTACCGAGAGGGAACATATACCACCATTTAAAGACTTCTGCAATTACATTTAAAAACAAAAGTGCGGGCCTGTGCGGATGATACATAGATGAGGGAGTCGACCAGATGGTGAGATGTGCGGACCACGTGCAAAAGGCTGACGTGCATGTTTGTTTGTTCGTCTGTCTCCGAGGCCTGGCCGATCTGCAGTGACTCAGGCCTTTCTGTTTTGCCTCCCTGCACAATCTCTGTTTGTGATTTTAGGGGGTGGATATATTTTTATTTTTAGCTTGTGAAGTCTCCCCAAATTCAGCGCAGTTGGCCCCAGCACGCCCACTCCTGGTGCAGAATCCAACAGGTCGTAGCGTTCCGATGAGAGGCTCTCCAGAAGTAGTGGTCAGCACTCTAGTGCTGAGCAGAGCAGAGATAGTGTGAGAAAAGCAGTGGGCCTAGAGAGTGTCTGAGTCCAGAAGCAGATGTTTGGATCGGGTGAGCTAGATTATGAATTTGTATTTTTATTTATTTTTTGTCAAACAATCTGATATATATCTGCATAATCCATATTTCATTAATACCTGTCATCAGAAAGCATGACTACAGACACTACAACTGAAAATGGAATTCTAGTATTTAATAAGCAACATTAAACATAAAGTTTGTCTTCATGAAACATGCTCTAATCCAGTATGGCTGTTTTGCAATAAAACAACAAATTAACAATTGGTCATTGTTTTGTTATTTCACTGACAAGCTTCTGATTGCTGACCTGGTGAGCTCACTGGTATATGCTTTGGCCCAGGGCATATTGTGATGGAAGTGAGCCCTTGGTGAGAGCCACCCTACTTCTCTGCCTGTTCCACCTTGTCCCTAGCCTGTGGCGGGCCTGTGTGGTGCTCTTACCTGCTGGGATGTCTCCACTAACTTGGGGGGGGGGGGGAACGACAGGAAAGGGTGGAAGTGTGAACTGAAGGGGCAGGTGCATAGCAGAGGAGACAATGGGGCAATTGCAAGCCATAGTGTGTGTGTGTGTGTGTGTGTGTGTGTGTGTGTGTGTGTTGGGAGAGAAAGGGTGTCATGACTGGTTAAACAGAGCAGATATGTAAGTACTGGCATACACTCTGATGTTTATTTATTCAGTGTCCTCTTCATATGTTGTTTTGTGCATCTGTCTCTGCCTTTCTGTGCTGTGCCACACTTTATTCGTCCTCATTCTTCTGCCATCACCCTCCTGATGTGTGTGTGTGTGTGTGTGTGTGATTGGCCATTTCTAAGGCCCACAGATGTGTGACACACACTAAGACTGTCCCTTAGAATTCACATTTGAGTGATAATGTGAATCGTCATTGCTTTAGCCATGTTGCTTACTGCTGTTAGCACCTACATGTTGCATAAGCGAACCTCTTGCTGTGATCAAACGTGAATGCATTCAAATGAACATCCAGTGTGTTTTGTCCGTTATCCACATCATGAGAAATCTGGCCTAAACCTTGCCATCGGGTTGCCAAGTTGTTGCTCTAATCCTCATGGGACCGATAGCAGGCAACCTGTTTGATGCTGCAACAGATTGGATTTGTCTGGAGAGTCCTCTCCACCAAGGAAGAATTCCTGTCTCTACTGGCCTGTGCTAGGCCTTTGACATACCATTGTGTATACACACACACACACACACACACACACACACACACACACACACACACACACACACACCCCTCCCTCTGTGGTGTCATGCTGTGTATTAGTGCAGCCTTTGATCCGAACTGTTCTATTTGAACAGATTTGAGTTGTCAACCTGTCCTCTGCTTTTCATAAAAACCCACAAACTAATGCACACACACGGACATGCACAAACACATACATATCTATGAAACTGCAGAAATATAACACCGATCACTGAGACAGCCAATCTGACCATAGAACCAGGAATCTTTGGACTATCTCTCTCTCTCTCTCTCTCTCTCATGTATTAGCACGCCCACAGCTTCACCTCCTCTAATTCCACCTGTGTATATGAAACTGATATAAGAGTCAACCACCATCTCCATGCAAGGGGACCTTTGGGATAGGCTAAGGTAGGTTTGGGATGCTAGGTGAGTTAGGCTAAGTAGGCTACACTAGATTTGGGAGGCTATTGGAGTTAGGCTAGTTCAGTTAGGCTAAGTAGGCTACACTAGATTTGGGAGGCTATTGGAGTTAGGCTAGTTCAGTTAGGCTAAGTAGGCTACACTAGATTTGGGAGGCTAGTGGAGTTAGGCTAGTGTTAGGCTAAGTAGGCTACACTAGATTTGGGAGGCTAGTGGAGTTAGGCTAGTTCAGTTAGGCTAAGTAGGCTAAGCTAGGTTTGGGAGGCTAAGTGTGGGTCTTTGATCCCAAGACCACATGGTATATGACCTCTTGTGTGGGTGGTGATCACATGTGCGCCATGACTGGTGGAAACATGACTATATTAGGACACTTGGTGGTGTGACCCTTTCAGCCTGTTATTGGATAGATAATGTGATTTTTGGTTATTGTGATTATGGTCTGTTTGTTTATTAATTTATTTGACCGATGACTAATAGCTGAGAAAATGAAGGCTGAGTCATGGCTAGGCTGGAATGCTTATTACCATAATGGGAACATTTGAAGGTTAAATGTCTTGACATTTCTCTCCTAAACTGATTTGTATGATTTCACATTCATCAGTCAATAACAGCTCTCACCATTTCACTGAGCAATGTCTCAGTGTGATAAAATTTTGCGTCTGGCACTGTGGTAACATTATATCTTTAGGCAAATATCATTAATATGCACAAACACACATGCATGATGTTTTACCAGTACTTTTGCAAGTGCGCGCGCACACACACACACATATGCATATACTCAACAAAATGTTATGTAGAGTGCAATGACAATTAATTAGGCAACTATGATGTTTTTCAACGTTCTCTAATTTTTTGTGTAATTAAGAACATTTGATGGTGATAATGATTAGAAGACATTTATTATTTATAATAAACAAGAAAAAGTTAAGTAAACATTAGCTAGATATGATTTGTAAATCATATCTAGATATGATTTGTAAATCATATCTAGCTAATGTTTACTTAATTTTTTCTTGGTCTCAGTCATATCATGCTTTTAAAATATAACAGACTGTCCTGCTCTTCATTCTTTTGGTGTGCAGCTCAGAGTATATCTCCCATTTCATGGTAATCAAGCACAAAGAAAAAAATTTGAAAAAATTCAAAGAACATTTGCTTAGTAACATCCTTAGATAAATATGATTTCACTCCTGTACTTAACAGTAATAATCTTGTGTGTCACCAAAACTTGTTAAGAACAAAACCATCATATTCAGAAACCGGATTCTGGCAAATCACAGGCTCTCTGAAGTCTAGATGAGATCTCCGTCCTTGCACTAGGGGGGAAGTTTGGCTTTTTTTCTTCTGGGTCTGGTATGAATGGTCTTAGGGAGCTGCACCTCGAGGTGTGTGAGGCGTTGTGTCTACGAGCTTATGGCTGTGTGGATTTGGGAGCTTTGTTCTCACCTTAGTCCTGTGAAATAAGCTTTCATTTAGAAATGGACCTTCTCTTTCAAACCCCTCTGGAGATATAACACGTCCATTTGCTTTGCAGCTTTACAGGATGGATTTGTTCCATCCCACATGCCCAGCACTGGGGTTATTATGTTTTGATCATAAGGCTTTTGTCAGGCATTTTTAGTCATGTGATTATCTGTTTTTTAAAAACAGATGGTCTTATTTTCACCCTGTACGTTGTGATAAGTATTGGATGTGCATATACTCGTTTCATAGGGCATTTCTCCTTCAGTCAGGGGAAGATTAGAGTACTTATTTCTGATGGCTTAGTCATAGCTGAGGATCAGTTTAGTAGTCCCCTGTCTGAGAGAGCCAAACTCTGCTCGCACCTTCTCTTGTGTGTAAAGCCTGCCACACCAAACTTCCCAGCTATTTAAAATGCTTCAGTGCTCTTTGAAGACAACACTAGGCCAGTTCGTCCTGTGTGAATGTATGCACAGTCAAGCCTTAAGGTGATGAACACGCCAGGCGGGTGAAGTGGACTGCTTGTGCAGCTCTGCCCTGCCCTAGACACTACCCCTAGACACTACCCCATCTATATTACAAATGGTGTTTTAAAGCTTCACCGTCACTTTCTCACATTTCGGGGGGAGGGTTAGGGGCAAAACAATTATGGGCGTTTTCCAGCAAGGGTTGTGTGTGTTGTGGGTGTGGGTGTGACTTGTATTTTCAAATTTAAGCTTGACACAGGAAATGTATCAGGTGCTGGGCACTGTGTTAAGAGGATGTGTGAAAAAAATGGGTGTGTGTAACTTAGTTAGCCTACATTTGAATGTCACAAACCTGATAGGAAATAGATAAATAAACAGCATACAGAAACACTATCATTACATTCATTTAATTGTCCAAATATTATGTATCTCTTTTTATACAATATGTATATAAAGTGTATATGGTCGTATTCAGAGGTGCCAATTCCAGGTTCAGAAAGTAAAAGTCCTCACCAGGATTTTGCTCAGGCTTCCTGGATTATGTTGATTCCACTAATTTTACCAGGATTGCTAATTAGAAAATCTAGCAAGCTTGAGCAAAATCCTGGTGAGGACTTTTACTTTCTGAACCTGGAATTGACAACTCTGGTCGTATTGAAAATATACTGCTCAAGAAAATAAAGTTTGAAAAAATAACACATCCTAGATGTGTTACATAACACATCTAAAATAACACATCCTAGATATTCCATGTAATGATCAATGTAAATCAATATTATTATCCCATGAAGGTCTGGATTTGGAATCATACTCAAAATGGAAAATCACATGACAGGCTGATTCAACTTCAGAGGACAAGGTAAAATGAGGCTCAGTAGTGTGGGTGGCCTTCACGTTTGAATGTTCTCCTGAGGAATCCCCTCCCAGACCTGGATTAAAGCGTTAGTCAACTCCTGGACAGTATGTGGTGTGGATGGTGGATGCTGTCTCATATGTGCTTGATTGGATTTAGTTCTGGGGAATATGCAGGCCAGTCCATAACATCAATGTCTTCATCATGCAGGAACTGTTGACACACTTCAGCCACATGAGGCCTAGCATTGTCATGCATCAGAAGGAACCCAGGGCCCACTGCACCTGCATATGGTCTCACAATGGGTCTGAGGATCTCATCCTGGTACCTAATGGCAGTCAGGGTATCTCTGGCTAACACATGGAGGTCTGTGTGGCCTTCCAAAGAGATGCCTCCCCACACCGTTACTGACCCACTGACAAACCGGTCATGCTGGAGGATGTTGCAGGCAGTAGAACATTCTCCACGGCGTCTCCAAACTCTGTCACGTCTCCAGACTCTATCATGTGTTCAGTGTGAACCTGCTCTCATCTGTGAAGAGCACAGGGCACCAATGGCGAATCTGACAATCTTGGTGTTCTCTGGTAAATGCCAATCACCCTGCACGGTGTTGGACTGTAAGCATAAGCCCCACGTTGGAATGTCGGGCCCTCATACTTCCCTCATAGAGTTTGAGCAGAAACATGGATATTAGTGGCCTGCTGGAGGTCATTTTGCAGGGCTCTGGCACTGCTCCTCCTGTTCCTCCTTACACAAAGGAGGAGGTAGCGGTCCTGCTGCTGGGTTGTTGCCCTCCTACGACCCCCTCCATGTCTCCTGGTGTACTGGCCGGTCTCCTGGTATCTGCTCCATGCTCTGGACACTGTGCTGATAGACACAGCAAAACTTCTTGCCACAGCTCACATTGATGTGCCATCCTGGATGAGCTGCACTACCTGAACAACTTCTGTGGGTCGTAGACACTGCATCATGCTACTTCTATGGTGAGAGAACTGACAAAATGCCAGTGACCAAAACATCAGCCAGAAAGGAGAGAGAAGGTCTGTGGTCTCCACCTGCAGAACCTCCTTTATAGGGGGGGGGGGGGGGGGTCTTAGTCATTGCCTCTCATTTCTACCTGTTGTCTGTTCCATTTGCACAACAGCAGGTGAAATTGATTGTGTTGCTTCCTAAGTGAACAGGTTGGTTTCACAGACGTGTGGTTGACTTGGAGTTACATTGTCTTGTTTAAGTGTTCCCTTTATTTTTTTGAGCAGTGTATATCTCATCTCTCACCAGGAAGCGAGCAGTGAAACTGCTTTCAGAGCAGACATTTGATCTTTTCTTAAAGAATATTGGTGAGAAATAGAATACACACCAAATTTCTGTATTTCTACATGTGTATATTTATTCACATTTGATTAAGAAGCGTTGTATTTTCTGCTTCTTTATCTATTCTTAGATGGCAGTTTGCTAAGAGATCATCTATTTGCTAAGGCCCTGTCTCAGCCTAAGTGCGATACAACATGCTAGCTAGCTGTAGCCGCTAATTAGAAGCTTTGGTTCCGTGTGGAAAAGAATGATACTGATAAGAAGTTAATCGGTATGTGAGTTCCATTTATGACTGCTCAGATGTTGAGGGCAAAGACTGACGTCATAGCTCCATGCAGACGCAGATAAGCTTATCTGTAGTTGTGACACATGCTCCCCTTCAAATTGTGTAACTCCGGTCTAACTCTGAAACAGAGTTAGACCTCTTGAGCAGTGGTCTCGCTTTCTCTCTCTCTCTCTCTCTCTCTCTCTCTCTCTCTCTCTCTCTCTCTCTCTCTCTGGTTTGATCCTCGTTTGCCATGTTGCATGTGCACAGCGCCCGCTGTCGTGCGTGCTCTCCCCTTTGGGCTTTTCTTAAGCACATGTAGGAGACTTGTGGGAACATCTCCTGCCTTGAAGGGAGCATATATGCATTCTGGAATGTATGCAAACCTGATTATGTTCTCTACGAGCTACTAAAGCCCTTCTCGTCAAACCCCTGTAGGGCAAGTTGAGTTCAGCGTGCTCTGTTAGCTCCTAGCACTTCTGTTACTGTTCGCTCGGATTCAGTTACTACATTCGCATTATACGCCCAGGAATGTAGTACATCGCTGACTTTGTCTATTTTTAAAAGGCCGGCCTTGGATCATATCAAAATGTAATTGAATCTATGCTGGCATGCTAATGTTTCCAGAAGCGCTGAGGCAACTTTTCCTCCTATAAATATGGATGATGATTTAGGAACTAGACGCTTGCAGAATCTATTTTACACCTGATAGCATATCCTTGTGCTGTCATTGCCGGCGTGTGCACGCTCCTGCAACACGTACACACAGATATTGCACAATTCTGTGCTGGGCTTAGTTTCGCCGAGGGGCTGAGGTTCAAACCTTCAGCAAGCCACAAACGGTGGACGCAGGGTATTGAGGTAGAGTTGTCTTGAATCGACTTGCACCATGCACTAGTCTGTGCTGTGCTGTGCTGCTATTGGTGAGTGTGCACACACGTTTGTGAGTTTTATCGCCCATCTGCTCTTTGATCATCCTTCTCTCGCAGTCAGTCTGTCAGGAGGCCAGCGAGCTTTTAAGCATCAAAGAACTTTCCCCAGCAAGTAAAAGGAAATAGAAGAGAGAGAGAGAGAGAGAGAGAGAGAGAGAGAGAGAGCGAGAGAGAGAGAGAGAGAAGGAAAGAGATGGGGAGAGTAATATAAAATTGAAACCAAACTCAGGTCCAGAGAGAGATAGAGGATTCATTATGCAGCATTAAGGTGCCATATGGTTCATCATGTTGTGCTTTGTTGAGCTATTTGGTAAGACTGATTATAGAGTTTTAAAATATATTTTAATAGGATTAACCTAAATCAAAGAAAGTGACCCTTCATGTTCTGAACAGTCTCATATATATATTTGGATTAATCTATTTGCAAATTGTTTCCAATAAATACTTTTTAAAATACCAATTAATTGCACTGTTTGATCACTATATTTGCAGTATGCTTGTTCATATAAAAACATTCTGAACCATCCCCATGATAGGTTCTGAACTATTATACAATACTATTATTATGCAATTATATATTATTATACAATACTATTACTATTGCTATTTCTGTTAATATTATACACTTATATAATATAGAAGCGTAAGTAGGCTACTGCATGTGTGTGTGTGTGTGTGTGTGTGTATGGGGTGGGGGTAGGTGCTTACATAACTCAAGGTTATAGTATTGAAGGCAAGCAGAGGGTGTGATGCTCAGTATAGTATGGGCAGGTTATCAACTGACACTGATGTGTCACACAAACACACACACACACACACACACACACACACACCAGTCTATTCCCTTCACTGTGCACTCTCCCTCTTCCTCTCTGTCTCTGTCATTTTCTTCCCCCTCTCCCTTGCAGTGATGGCCTGATAGCTATTATACATCGAGACAGGGAAAGAGGATCTACAGCGTAATCTAAAAGGCGATTGACGTCACCTAGACGGCTAAACCGCGTGGGACAGCAGTGGGTCCACATATGCACGTGTGTGTTTGTGCCCATGTGGGAGGATCTGAGTATTTGAACGTGTGTATTAGTAAACACGACTTCCTGGAATAATAATGTCTTTACATAAATCCTACAAGACCTTGAACGGATTTTTTCCACTGCAGTGCATGTTATATTCACAGAGATGCTATTATTGTAATACATGCTGCAGTTCTAATTGCCAACTCCAGCTCCAGATGAGGAAAAGGAGAAAGCGTCCGTAGATCCGGGCTCTTATTGCAGGGTCAGCACATTTCAGTGTGATTTATCAAAACTCTTATCCCCGCCTTGGGCCCAAGTGCTCTCACATGGCCCACTATTCTCCAGCAGATGTTAAAGGTACAGTCTGATTTCAGGAAAGGGGCATGAGGATATTTGCTCTAACTGAGGAAATATGTCACTGTCAAACTGCATAAACACATTTTTCCTAGAAGAACCAACATATGCAGCATAACCAAGTTTGTCTCATGCCTTTATGGGTGTCTCATAAATAAAACTCATTTTCTTAAAGCCAAACAGAATGTCAATTAGGTGAGACATTCCTTGACATATCTCCTTGGACCCATAGCTGGACACATGCCTGGACCTGTCTGTTAATATCCAGGAAAACAAAAGTGACATTTCTCTCTCTCTCTCTCTCTCTCTCTCTCTCTCTCTCTCTCTCTCTCTCTCTCTCTCTCTCTCTCTCTCTCTCTCTCTCTCTAATCTCCCTCTCTCTTTACTGTGACTTTCTTCCTTCTTTGGCTTTCATAAGACAAAATGACATTTCTCCATGTTATTAGTTACTTATACTGATATTATTTGCTGGGGCAGTAAGATAGAAAATAAACTCAACTCTCTGACGTATGTTACTATTTATATGTTGCAACCAGTAACAGTCTTGTAGCCATACACAGTCCCTCTGCATTGTAGTAATGATGAATGCTGACAAGCTTTTAAGTCAGAATTAGTACCACTTCAAGCTCAATTTACTGTTAATTGTCATTTTGGTAATGGGAGATAACACAACCTTTTTTTGGATATCTTCGCCTTGAGAGGCAGTTGTAATGGGTTGGTGTTGCTCCTGCATCAGCAGTCCCAGAAATGATGTGTCCCTCAGAGTGGCGAGCACTGAAACACAGTCTCAAGTGAGCTCCAATTTATGACTCTCCCTCAGGGCTGTGAACTCATGTCATATAAATAGGGAAAGAAATGAGTGTCACCTCCAAGGCAGAGAGCGACGCATTTGACATATGGAGGCTGCTAAAACTTCGCTCTCTCTCTCTCTCTCTCTCTCTCTCTTTCTCTCTGACACTTGACCCAAATGACCCAAGTGAGATTTACTGCCTCGTGCTCTGTGACATTGTTAACAAGAGAGCTTTCTGCTGCTCCTGCATGAGGCCTCTAGTACATCAGTCTCTCAAAAGTAATTGTCATCCCTGGGTTCATTGACTCTTTGCTACTGATTTGTGACCAGTTTGGTGATATCTCATATAATGGCTAATGATTGGAAAGCAGCTAGGGGAAACTGATTTAGGATAAGCTAAAAAGGCCAACCATTCTCAATCTGGAGGGCTTGTCTAATAAATGAATTCTGTTTGTGTAAAAAGCACGTTGGATGCACCACGCCTATTCCAAGCTGATAGTAGGGTGAGTTGCCTGAACATGTTTTCAACTTTGGAATAGTGTCTTGAACAATGACGATTGGGTCATTGTTTAAAAATGAAATTGTGACAATATAGCATTAGCATATTGCTATGAGATAAGAATGCATATGAGTGTAGTGTGCCACGGTTGCCTGGCAATTTAATTGTCCTTCTCAGTACCTAACGGCCCCCGGAGCTTCTCCAGGTCCACGTCTTGACATTTGGCTATTCAGACAGAGCGTGCTTGGATGGAAATGAAAATGCCAATGATGGCGTTCGCCAGCTGTCTGTGCGTCTCGTCCTCCTCTGCCGTGTCGTTGGTCAGCGTGTGGCCGATTTGGCAAGATCACAAAGAAATTTAACAACTGAACTGCAGAGAGAATCCAAGAATTTTTGTGAAGTGTCATAACCTGCCAGATCACCTGCTGCTTTGGAATTCGAGGCAAGGACTACTGTCTAATCTCAGCATTGCTTAACTTGCAGCTCTTCTCCTGATCAGTAAAGAGTTTCACAGTAAGGGGAAAATCCACGCTCACTTACTCAACTTTGTAGGCAACTTGTTTAACGTTTTCCATTCCTTGTCATTCTGTCAACCTTGTACAACCATAATTTACCGAGATAACCTGCCCGCCCTACTGCACCCTTTGCCATAATTAGCCATGCACACTTCAACAAAGTGTGTAAAAACAGGTGAAAGCTCAGGAGAGATGAGAATGGGGGGGGGGGGGGGGGGGCGGGGGGTATGTGTGACTGAGAGGGTGAGAACGAGAGTGAAAAACAAGTGTTTTCACTGGTGCTAAAGCTGTAATGAATTCAGATGGGGATGTGCATCTCTGCACAGTAAGCATGTGAGCCTCCACCTGGTGCCTGCTTCTCTCAATGCCTCTCCTCCAGGTTCCTGGAGGCCGGCGTGGGGCTCCTGGAGCCTCTGTCATGCTGCATTTCCTCATTATAATGTCGGAGCGTTCACGCTCAGCTAATTAAATCCCCTGGTAGAACAAGATATTACAACTTTAGAGCAGGTAAGGGGCACTACCCTGCGCCTGTGTTCTTGGAGCGAAGATTGTGCGCTGAATCCCTGGCCTGAATTCAAAACAAGGGGACCTGCAGGGTGACTCCAGTCGCAGGCGTTGATGTGTGAGAGAGGAACGAGAAGTTATGGGAGGGGAGGAGGCAGACGAGGAAAGAAGAAGGCGTGGACTTGTATTACATACGCCTCACAGTCCTCGTGCTCAGCGTTCGCTTAGCTATAAATGGTCAGTGTTTCTCTTAGTGGGGTTTAATGTATACACACGAGGCTTGTGCACATGGCTTGTGAGTCTGCCTCCTTCTTAGGCTCCCTGTCTCATAAATGCACTCCCACACAAACAAAGCCGTAGGCGACCTTGGTCGCTGGGGTGCGGAGGTGACCAGGTGAGCAGTACAAGGTGGATTTGCAGGGCTTTTCAAAATGCCTAAGGACAGATTTGGTGCTGCACAAATAGCAAGGCTAATCACAGAAGAGCGGAGCGCTAAAAATAAGTGAGCAGGGTGAAAAGGTTCTGTGCGAGGAAGGCAGAGTTCTGACCCAGAGGCTTGGGGGTTGGGGATATTAAGGTCAGATTTATTCGATGACATGGCCTACAGACACTAATAAGGAGCTAATATGGCTCTTTAGTGTTTAGTGCTAATGAGCATTTTATAACACCGGTCTCCTTAGTCCAGGCACTGTACAAAAGATAGAATGGAAATTGTATACATAGGCTCAAATCTGTATGCCAAAATGTCACCGCTGCACCTTTATTAAAAATACCTTGTAGTGGGCGTTTAGGTTTCATACAGTTAAACATGCATGTTGGCATGGACAGTTTCTAGGGGAATAATGTTTGCCAGTATTTTTCAGTAGACATATACATTACATGTCATGGATTATATCAGGCTTGGCAGAAACGACCCACTGTGACAAATATCCAACTTCACTCATTTTGCTCTTGAAAATGAAAGTTTTCACACTTTCTTTTTGATTTGTCATATTGACAGTCAGGATGTCCAACTCCGCATATGCGAACACATCTGAATTTCCCCCAAATGAACTGTCAGTGTGTGCACGTCCACTCCAGGAAAAAAAAAAGCATTTTATTATAAACTCTTCAATGCTTTTCAAATCTAGTCCTCACCCTCATCCCGGCCGCTTTATTTTCTGATGTAGTCTATAAAAGTTTCAGCTCATATTTCAGGTGCCAAAAGTCTACGGATGAAGTCAGAGAATGGAAATGCATTGGACTGGTTAGTATTATGTATGAGAACACTGACAACACCATCTAGAAGAAGACTGATAGCTTTGGGCTAGGAAAAGGAATATGGAGTGAGAGAATATTAATATACATCCTTTATATATGTGTACATCAGCATCCTTCTCTTTCAGTTTCTCTCTCTGTCTCTCTTGCTCTTTCTCTATCCTTCTCTCTGCTTTCGGTATGCTGTACCCTGAGCTGTGGCAGTTGGAAACACCATGTTTGGTATTATTCATCGCTACTCAGATATTCAGTATGAGCCACCCTAGCTCTGTGTACTCCACTCCCACCCACTACATTTCAACACCTTCATTAATTAATCATCCCAGCAGCCTCACATCCCAGAGGACAGCGGCAAAACACCAGCCCACACTCCGACGTACAGACTGCCTTTTGGAACCGGCGATGGCTTTTCAGCGAGTGATTATCTTCTTCGCTGCATCTCTCGCAGGGTGTTTGACCCATCAGAGAGCCGGGTCAGAGACCGTAGCAGTTCGTAGGAGACCTGAACGAGGCGCTAGCTTTGCCATCAGGACCCAAAGCCATATACGCTTTGAGCATTCTGACTAGCGACAGAGCTTATGAAATAATTACCTTGGGAGGATTTCTGAGTGTTGAACAGACCTTTTCGTTTTTCTCAGTCTTTCTCTCATGCTTTGCTTCTTTCTCTCTTTATTCTCCTAATGTTTCTTCGTTCAACTCAAGAAGGACCTTGAGGCTGTTTTACTCTTTTCTTTGCAAATGATACATGATTCTAATAGAAATGTTGAGGAGAAATAGACTTCTACAGAAAGATGCAACATTAATTATCATGATGTTGTGGCCGAATTCTGGTATGGCCTAATGGCATTTTAAACGCAGAGAATGTTCATTAAAACTCATACAACTCTGGTTACTTGCACCATGTATGACAGTAAAGACTGCACCAAGCTCTGTGGCCCTCTTTTCAACCCCTACTGAAAGCGTTTTAACAAGGCTTTACAGTATGAATAGGGAAATAGTGGCCTATTGCACTCTGAATTCCATGACCATGGCAACCTCTTAATTCCTTTATACTAGCCATAATTAAACCTGGATTAAAGAGATCCATTTTGGATCTGAATAAACTTAAAGCCCAAGCTAATGCCATTACTTTGACTATGAATGTTCACTCTTTACATTCAAATAAATGATAATGTGACTTACAATTTTTAGTGTCCTATATTATAAAAAGCACATAAAAATCTGAAAAGAAGCAACAGTTTCCAGCAGGGTGTTTACTGTTGCTAAAACAAAGAGCTAAATCACAGTTTCAAGTATGTATTTGTTTGTAAATACTTTTATCCACATAACTATTATATAAACCATTCAGACTTTACAAATTGTCTCAAAAAACAGTGAAAATTAGTCACAGTGAGACCCCCCAGTACACATCCGCATGCCCACTAGATGTGTGTAATTAAATGAAAGGGCTTGCGTGTACTGAATACGATCTGGTCCACTCCCTTGGTGAAGAGGGGACATGCTAAACCGTAGTCAGGAGGAAGACAGACGGGCCATGCGTCAGCCATGCAGTGTAATCTTACACTGGCCGAAGCGTAACTCACAGGAAAGTACTCACAGCAAACAAGGAGCTTGGATTTAACTTCACAAATCAACTCTTTTCATGAATTAATTTAATTGAGCAATTAATTATAATAAAATGTTTGATTTAAAAAAAATGAGTTCTGTTAACCTGGTGAGTAATGAGGACTGTTATGTGATAATATGTTGAGAAGTGAAGCTTATTCAATAGTGTCCTCGGTTGTACTGGATAACTGCCTGAAGGTTGAGTGTTAGTCCTGGTGGTGGCCTCTTAAAAGAATGTGCCAGTATTTGCCAGACGAAATGTTGTCTTTGTAGTGGTATTTGGGAGTAAGAGGGGTTCCTATTAAGTCAGATGGTACCTTGAACTGTCTTTGTTGAACATGCTTATGTCATGCTTATGTCTCCTATCTGATGATGTTGTGAAACAGTATGTATCTGGCAACCTAAATAAATAAATAAATGTGTCAAGCCAGGCACAGACTTGTCAAAAGTGTCTGTCTTAGTCACATCATGACTTTAATGGAGCCTAGATGCATTAATCCAATGTCATAAAGCCATCACTACACCTTTTCTTTTATGAAGTACAATTCAGTGGATTTTATCGAACTTGACATGAGAATCCACTAACTGATCAAACAGGACTTCTGTTTAAAAGTTCTGTCTGGTCTTCATTAATGGAAAATTTGACCAGATGGCACCATGCATGGAAAGGCACTGTGATCAGCATCTAGATATACTCATAATCTGTGACTAGAAAGGGCACAACTATGTTTGCCACTGATTGGTGGGAGACTTTCATAGACTGTGCAGAAGCGGATTTACATAAGCACCAGCACAAGCTCTCAGAGTGAGCTCTCCTGTTTATCAAAGGGATTGGGTATGTTTACCAGGTTTTGCAGATTTCATTTCCCGAGGTTTGTGAAAACGACTTTTTTCTTTATCAGTGTTAAAAATCAGTTTTGTAGTTTGTCTTACATCACTCAGTAAGAACTGCAGCGGGGCAAGTCTAAAAAGCAACTATTACCCATCACCCATTTCTTCACCACTTCCTGTGTACGAATTTATTGAATAATCCGAGTTTCCTACGGTAAACATTGTTCATATAGAAATTGCTGTTTCCTGTATATTCCCAATATCAATATCAATGTCAGCAAAACTCAGATCGTTTTATTTTTTTCAACGTAGCCTTTATTTCACAACAGGCGGCGACCTGTATCCTGTTTATTGCGCTTGGGTCAGTAGTATGCTAGGAGCCTGCAGCACCAAGTTTAGACTCCCAGCTGTGGTTTCTGACATTAGCCGTCTAAGGGGGCCGGAGACTGTGTGGGGCAGAGCCAGAAGGTGCAGCTCACTCACTCCGCTGGCGGTGCTATTCTGGGCAGAACTGCTGTGGGACTGTCACTGAATGAAAATCAGTCCTCTAAAGATGCACATGCTCATCTTGTGCACCACAGCTATCCAATGCAAACGTTTGTTAATGTGAATCTAGTATAACCAAATGTATATTGAGTCCACCAATGCTTTCATCAACATGTGCTTAAAATAAAAAAAAATAAAAAAACACAAGATCCATTCAGTTGTAATTTGATTTAATGAGAACAGTGACCATCAATATCTTTATATCACTCTCATGTGAATGTGCTAAAAAAACTAGCAAAATGTCTCCTTCTGTCTGCTTCTTGGCCCCTGCCCCCCATCACGGTATCAGTGTCAGGACATAAGAGGAATGTCATATGTTAGATGAACATCATATGTTTCTTCATTTGGTTAAGCTTTGTAGGTTTTACACAGCTTTAAATCACAAATCTACAACTCCAGGGGCAAGATTACAACCGAAGGAAAAAAACAAAACAAATCGTTCAGGGTCTCTGTGGGGGGGATCTGCCCTGTCATTGAGAGGCTCTGAGATGCTGATGCTAAACAACCAAGCACAAGGTTCCTACGCAGCAATGCCCCCCTATCCCTCTCCCTCTGGCCCTGCACACTAATATCAGCATTAGCCATGCTGTGAGCTAACACCAGGACATATCAGGCAGTCACGGAGGCCCCCCGCCCCAGCATGAAGGCTACCAGCCCAAGGCCGCCCAGCTGCTGTGCCTCAGCCTGCAGCCAGCACTCCCGCTGATGCCTAGGTGCCCACACACACACACACACACACACACACACACACACACACACACACACACACACACACACACACACACACACACACACACACACACACACACACACACACACACACACACACTGGCTTACTGCATATGTGTGCTCACAATTGAAAGAATTCTGATTAAAGCTTCCGGATCATTTATTTGCAATCACTGATTACATGTTCACCAATGTCTCACTAATATATCATTAATTTCTAAAAGTGATCTGATATAACTAGATATTTTTGTCCTAATGAAGAATCGGTCATTATTCTTTCACACGTAAATATGCAGCTGTTCTCCTATAGATGCTGCATTTCATCTCACTCAGCTGTTTTGAAATGTTCCAAAACAAGGTAGTAAATATGTATGTAAATATGGTTTTATATCAGAAGTAGCTGGCTGTTCATCTGAAATGCATTTTAAAGCTCCAGTGCTTTTTGGCCTGACTGGCTGCTCGGTGGTTAATGATTGCCAGTGACCTGATGTCTGAAGGGATCGCGTTCTGCATGGCCTCTTAGCAATGCAAATATCCGATAGGCCTTATCCAGCCCCTGTTGATTTTTCCTCTTGTGCTTTTCCATAATTACCATGTACTGCCTGGACACCCAACCAGATGGAGGGAGGTAAATGAAGGAGGGGAGAGGAGGATTAGCACGGACAGGTGAGGAGCACGCAGGGTTGTTGTGAAGTGACCCTGTTCCTGTGGCGTCTGTTTCTCCTTTTGGAGATAAGGTGGCAGTGACCTTTTGATTTGTTACGAAAAAAATAAAACAAGATATGGGAAAGTTTTCAATTCACTTGACCTTTCAGTGGCTGCCATCCATTGCTCTCTCTCTCTTAATGACTAATGTTTGACTGTGTAAGACCATGAAGAACCATCAGTTCCTCTCTCCTCTCTTCCCAGCTCACTCCACGTTCCTCTACCAGGGCACTTATCTTCTAAGGTACCAATGGGATTCCACTCTTGTATTGTCTGGTCAAAGTAAGTACATTCAAAGGCAGTGTAAAACTGTAATATAAACAACAGTTCTTGCATGAGGAGAGGCTCCTCTTATCAGACTGTTGTGTCACACTGGTTTACAGGGTCCTGTTTGAGTTTGTTCTATGACACAACGTTGACAGAAGGTGACATCCCCTGTTAGTTTATCACAATTTGACTGTTTGGAACCTGACAGTGAGAGTGTACTGGTGTGTTCTGGGTCTGCCAATGGAGGCAGAGACCCCTGTACAGATTATTATTCACTTTACGTCCATACAGTATATCTATTCATATCAATGTTATCTTAAATTTCAAATAACCAAAAATGCACTTCCAGAGGGTGAGTGCTTATTCTGCACAGGTCATAAATGTAAACTCACTCTGCAATAAAATGTTGGGTTATAACAGCTCAGTACAAACAGAACAAACAGTGCAAGTAAATATAATCAGACATTTATAGTTCTTAATTAAACACTTTCACTGTTTCATTGTAGAACTGTTGACGCTAAAACACGGAGATTGTGAGTGAACTCACAAACAGTGAGACAAATGAGGCTGGTTCAAGCCTTCTGCCTGTGTCTGTTCAGCTGGACAGATCGGCCCCCAACACACCACAGCCTTCTCCCTCTCCCTGTGAGCTGTGCTTAGCATGAACTGGGTTAAGCTTCTGGCTTTGGTGAAACTGAACCGATCATTGATGCACTTCCTATCAAAATAATTAACTAATACGATATTTTGCTCAGAAAGTACATTTCTGAATACTTTTCAAATATATACAGAAATTATATGAAGCAGGTACACGTTTGTGTGTTATCCAGAACCATCTGCAATACTGTCAAGTTGGTTTGGCTTTATAAATATCATTAAGAGCTGTTTCTGGAAATGGATTAAGCTGTACTGCGCTAAAAAAAGATTCTCAATGGAAAATTTCTGTGGACAGTGTAATTTAGCTCAACAACACCATATATAAGCCCTGCCTGGCACTGACTTGAATAATCATGTCAGTATTAGTAAAGCAGTGGAACACAGTGAAACTCTTAACATTCAGAGCACATCCTCTTTTTTCAAATTTCTTTAACACTTCTTCTGACTGCAGTGGAAGAGTTCTGGTTTGTCCTGTCATTGCACAGAGCCTTTGGTATCCCTATTGGAGGGTTTGGTGAATGAACAACACTGAAATTGAATGAAATTAGCTGACTCAAACTTTGTCAGTTGATAAAAGACAGTTGGGACTAATGGTGTGCTGTCTCATTACCTACTTAAAAGTTACAATAGCAAATAATTACAGAGAGCAAACACAATTAGCATTTGCTCTAATAGCATTTTTGTGCACAATGGTTAAATTGGAGTACTTACATTTGTGATGTAGTATGATCACAGGGATAAAACACTCGGGCTCTGCATTACATATCACAGAGATGACATTTATAGATCTTTTGAGTGTGCAAATATAGCAGCACATCAGTCGTGGGTTTGGGAGAGGCAGGAGAGTCACCCAGAGCTGGTGGAGGGAATTTGCAATAATGTTTGCTGTCTTGCCTGAAACCGTATTTGTGATGATGTAACATGCCATAATAATTACAGAGAGTGTGTTTGAAGAGATTTCCTCTTCTGTGTAATCACCTTTACTGCATCTTCTCTTGCTCTTGTGGTGGCAAATCAGCAGATTATTCATCAGCCTACTGGATGCTGCTGTCCCCATTTTCACAGTATCAAGAATCAAAAATATTATTATATAAATGGAAGATTAACTTTTCAGTCCTGCCTCAGCAATCTTTAGTGTGTCCCCTGTCTGACCTGATCCAGCTGCTATAGAAGGGGCTGGGCTTTTAGGTCAGTGACAGCCAATGAGAATGAGGGGTGGAGGACTCCTTACCCAGCAACAGCTAACTGCCGTCTCCAACTGGTCCACAGCACACAGGTGGATATAAGCCCAGCCCCTAAAGCTCAGCAGACTGTTGAGGCTGTCCCGTCAGTCAATGACTCATGATGTTGTTTATGAGTTTGGTTGACCATTATGAATGCTAAGTCACTCCTAGCACTGGGATTAACACAACCAGATATATTTAGCAAATGCGGTAGCTGTGAAAATATTAATCCCGGTTGGTTAAATCACTATATTCTTGTCTTGACTGTGTTATAAGGAAAGAAGCAGTAAGTCAGAATATGACTGTTCTCGTGTCCCCCATGTCCATGCCTACCCCTATTTATGACTGCGAGTTTGTATGATGGGTAAAATATATCTCCAAGACCATAATGATAGGATTACCCACCTATGCATTTCCAGGTAATCATGGTTTTTCTGTCACACAAGTTCAGTTAGAGGATTGGGTTAGGATAACAGATTATTCCTAACCTGTATTATAGGCTTGCATATTAGTCCTAATGCATGAGAGAAGAGGGAACAGTAGACTTCACTGTTAACAAAGTGTTTGTCATCACAGAAGGCCAAGGACTGAGAGGAGCTCTGTGTGTAGCAGTTACACAGGGACATCCATGTGTAGCAGTTACACAGGGACATCCATGTGTAGCAGTTACACAGGGACATCCATGTGTAGCAGTTACACAGGGACATCCATGTGTAGCAGTTACACAGGGACATCCATGTATAGCAGTTACACAGGGACATCCATGTGTAGCAGTTACACAGGGACATCCATGTGTAGCAGTTACACAGGGACATTCATGTGTAGCAGTTACACAGGGACATTCATGTGTAGCAGTTACACAGGGACATTCATGTGTAGCAGTTACACAGGGACATCCATGTGTAGCAGTTACACAGGGACATTCATGTGTAGCAGTTACACAGGGACATCCATGTGTAGCAGTTACACAGGGACATTCATGTGTAGCAGTTACACAGGGACATTCATGTGTAGCAGTTACACAGGGACATTCATGTGTAGCAGTTACACAGGGACATCCATGTGTAGCAGTTACACAGGGACATTCATGTGTAGCAGTTACACAGGGACATCCATGTGTAGCAGTTACACAGGGACATTCATGTGTAGCAGTTACACAGGGACATCCATGTGCTTTTGACTTTATTTTTGTTCTAAGATGTGAACGTTTGTGCTGAATTTTTAAAAATGTGTGCTGAATTTTCTAAGATGTGAACATTTGTACTCAATGTGCTGAACATTTGTGCTAAAACCTCTCAAGTAATAATGAGCTCCTGATGTGGTAATATGCTCAATGCTAACCAAAGATATTTATTTCAAAATGTGAGCTTTCTTTATTTATGTGACGCTAGCATTGTGCCAAGGAAGCGTGAAGTAAAACGCAAGCTTTGATAGAGAACCTCTGAAATGTTGCCATGCAGCAAAGAGACAGTTTTACAATGTGGTGAGTAGACTTTGTATGTGATAAGTCATGTCTCGAGCTAAAAAACAGGCCACAACAGACTGCGTCTTAGATTGCCTGTCATGTTTAGACTGAACCCAACACACAGCTGAAGCCTTATGTAGGCGCTGCCACAGCTCTTGCAAATGAATGGGCATTAAACAGCCTCTATTGACACATGGTAAGCTGGCCCAGCCCTGCTACTGCTAATGCAAACACACTCATGTGGGCTGTCCTGTGTCCGATTCATGAATGTCCCCACTGGACATTTTGCTTGAAAGGAAGTGGTTACATGTGGTACTTCTATGGTGCCGCCCTGAAATCGGCCGAGCAGATTGGGGCTTTAGTAAGTTCAGGCGCTGGCGAACATGTTTGTAAACATTGAGGGGTTTTTGTTTTTTGTGTGTGTTTGCTTTTCTCTAACCGAGCATTTGAGACGGAGCTGCATGCTGCCATTGGTTTCACAAAGTGGACATGTGGACATGGTGAATGGAGGGGACTGGTGTGTGTGTGTGTGTGTGTGTGTGTGTGTGTGTGTGTGTGTGTGTGTGTGTGTGTTTTCTCAGGTTCTCAGGCACTGGCCTGGATGAATGGATAAACCTGTCTTCCATCCAGTCACACAAAAAAACAACTGGATAATGTTCATTAGAGGTGACATACATTTACATGACAAGATGGCGCCTAAAGTAAACAGCAGCATCAAATGAAAGAATCCTGCATCCTAAAACGAAGACTTAACTAACCAAGTGTTGAATGTTTTTGACGGTTACTTCAAACTTTAAAAAGATTTGAGGATTTGACTCTGAGCAACAGTGCAGCTAAGAGCCTGTCACTGAGGATGACAATCAAATGCTTTTCAGAACCACCTCGCGTCTTATTCAAATCAGAATCTCATTTGAATTCTGCCCTAAGCCCAAATGAGAAGAGGGCTGTCTTCCTCCATTATTTGTAAAGACGGTCCTAGCATTTGCAGAAGATATACTCAATTCCATTTCAGCTAAATCTTCAAAATCTGGGGATACATTTAATCATTCAGCTCCACTGTAGACTAGTAGATGAACTTTACATTAAAGGTTTCAAAATTAAATTGCTTTTGGAGTTCAAAACTTATCTGAAAATGTGAAACACGTTCCGATAATATCATATAATCCACTGAGCAAAGGAATGAATATCTCGAACCTCCTCACTCCACAAATAATGTAAATATTCTGTGTTACTGACTTTGCACCACAGTGTCATTACTGCTACAGTTCCTCTGTCATCCTAGCGAGACGGGCTGATTTCAGAAACAGAACAAAATTTGTCATAATTCAGCAGTGGTTGTGTGCTGCGGATACCAGTTTTGTGCTTCCATTGATGGCAATGGAATACCTGACTGCAGCTTATAAGACCCTGGAGTTCCTCCATGCCTGTCAGTACAGGGTATGGTGTATGGTTTGCTAGGACCTGTTAGCACAGGGCCAGTCATGCTGTGCTGTCTTATAACATCGTGTGGGTGGCAGCTTGAAAGAAAAAGCAGGAACTGACTTTAGATGCTTTTGACAAGGGCATGCGCTAGGGTGGTAGCTAATGTGTGAACAAGAAAATACTTAAAGTAGTGGGATTTAATTACATGACAAACCTAACTTAGTTAAAGAAAATAATATGATAAGCACAGGGCTGCAGAATATATTTAGCATGGATTCACTCTATTAATACATGTATGTACTTGGAAATTCAGTCTGATGCAGTGCTATTCTACAAAGTCAGTTTACAAGGAGGAAAAAAAAGTCATTAGCATTGCCACAAGAGACTAACAAATCTTTAAAACACACACACTGCAGAGAAAGACATAAGGGTTCCTCAGCCCATTTAGTTGTTGTCCTTGAAAGGACATAGGGAGGAGAGAGAGAGAGACAGACAGACAGAGAGAAGCACAGGAACAAACTGGAGTGGGAGAGGGTAGGCACTGACTAAATAATACATCTTGCTGACTGAAAGTAAACTGAATAATCCTTGGGTGACATTACCCAGAGCTGCGCATGTAACAGGCCAGCTCTCTGCTCCCTCTCAGGCCTCTGCTGTAAGAAGGGCAGTAGGTCACGAGGCTCTGGCCTCCACACCCAGCCTCAGTGGGCTTCCAAAACAGCACCTTTATTTTTGTCTCGGACAACAGATTAAAAACCATGTTTGTGCAGGAGCTTGCCACGTTTTACCCAGAAACCATTGAGAATATTAACGAGCAATGTGAACGTGTGGGGTTTGGTTTCTGTAAAAGCTCGGTGGAGCTGTACCGACGTGTGAACGCCACAGAAGAAGGGTCAGGAGGGTGTCGGCACGTTTGTGACGAGGCGTGTGCTGCCGGTCTGCGGCTCTGTAAGTGTGATGAATGATAACCATCATGGATGACACCCTCCTTTCAAAAGAATTCATCACAAACCAACCTTTCAGTAGAATGAATCATGAACAGGCTTCAAGGTATATGACCTTCATAAGAGAAATTCAATACTTATCCATATCCGGGCTGTGAACACAGTCCGGGGTCCTGGGGAGCAACCCTGGACCTTAATGTCACCATGTTTCTTACATTACATTTAAGAACTTGTTCTTCAATGACAATAAATAACCAAAACAAGTGCTGTATTTTAGAGATCGAATCACAGCCCTCAAAGGCCAGGTCCACATTTGCTGGACTCGTTTTACTTTAGAGTCAGATGGGATGACAAAGAGACTAACCAGTTGTGCAAACTGTTCAGTCGGCTACCAGAGATTACACAATCCAGGATCAAGCGTTTGGATTTGATGGCAAGGTTTGCAGTCACGCCTGGATTTGTGCTTAAATTTATTTCTGTTACATTGACATTTTCTGTGCTTTCTTACACAGAACAATAAAATCGAGAACAATCAAATTTATTGCTGGTGCTAGTCTCCAACTTAGGGTGTTGTCTGTGTTGATTTGAGTCTCTCTGAACCTGTCATGGCTGTCCAGTTGCATCAGGTGTGAGGACTACAGTTTGGGATAGCTCAGTGCGTGTATGTCTTATGGCTCAGAGATCTCCTATCATCGTTTAATACTCACACCTCTGTCAGCACAGAATGTCCACCATTGATATGCTGTTCCTCCATCAGCCAGAGAACGTTCACCATGTGTTGTCTGTAAAGGGAAAAAATTGTGTAGAGTGAAAAGACCTGTGTTGTGCAGCAAAATATCCAAGAAAGTAAGATTCCCAGTAGATTGCCTAATTAGAAAGAATGCTCAAACTTCGCCGTGACATGCGGCCTCATTACTGAAGCAGGGTTTTATAGGAAGCCTCGCTCTCTGATTACAATGGATTACATCAACTTATGCATGAAGGCATCTGTCCAGTTACACAAGAACACCCACTGCATGTAACATGAGATTTCCCTGTCAGATTATATAGGGCTCCTGTATGCTACTCCCTTTATTCTTTCAATCTCCTTTTTCCTCCCTCCTGCTTTAAGCCTCATATTTCACTTTGGTGCTGGCATGTGTAATATTTTTAGATGTGGCTTGTGTATTGATTGTATCTGCTTTCTTATCGGGGGACCAACTGTATGTTGGCTGAAATCCCCAGCCCACTGTCCTTGAGATGCTATATTATTTAGTGCTTTACCCTTCCCTCCGATAACCCTCCCTCTCCCTCCCTCTCTCTATCTATCTCTCTCTTCATCCCTTCTTCCCTCTCCCTCCCTCTCTCACTCTGCCTTCCCCATCGGAGTGATGTTTTCAGAGCCAGTCGACACGTTCTTTCTCGTTTGACTGGAGCGAGGCGGGGTAAAAAAAGCTCCGGCCTCCCTGTTCTCCTTCATGCTGTGACGTGGGCCCTGCTTCAAAGTGGAAAACGCTTTCAGTCCTCCCTCGCTAGGCCACCCCTGCTCGCCCGCCCCCGAGGCTGGAATAATAGCGGAGTAGCAGAGGGAGTGTCTTATTGCGTCCGACGTTTGACGTCACCTGACGATGGAACATGCGGGTGGCTGAACATGTTTCTCTCAGATGAGAAGTGCTGAATGGTGAACACGATCAGGAGCTTAAGTGTTGTTTGAATTCATGAGATAAAGATAGAGAGGAAGAGAAAAACAAAGAGACAGGACAGATGAGAGAGCTATGTAGGTAAAATAATGACAGCGGAGATTATTAGTTTCCCCTCATTGGATTAGAGCTGCAGGACAGTTGCAGCGACAGTCTGTGCTGATGAGATTGAGTCTGTGCTGATGAGATTGAGACTGTGCTGATGACACTGAGTCTGTGCTGATGACATTGAGTCTGTGCTGATGAGATCGAGTCTGTGCTGATGATATTGAGGCTGTGCTGATGAAATTGAGACCGTGCTGATGACACTGAGTCTGTGCTGATGATATTGAGGCTGTGCTGATGACACTGAGTCTGTGCTGATGAGATTGAGTCTGTGCTGATGATATTGAGGCTGTGCTGATGAAATTGAGTCTGTGCTGATGACACTGAGTCTGTGCTGATGACACTGAGTCTGTGCTGATGAGATGGAGGCAGTGTTGATAGACACCGCTCTGCTGGAGAGACCATGTACCCCAGCAGGCCTTGTGAGCTCCCGAGATTCTCCTGCTTCAGATGTTTTCTCTCCATCCATCCAGCAAAACACACACACTCTGTCTCTCCGTGTGTCTGTCTCTCTCGCTCTCTGTCTCTCTCTCAGTCTCTCTCTCATCACTCTTTCTCCACCGTCTCCTCCACTTCTTCCCCTTCATACCGCTGCAGTGCTCCTAGGTCTCTTAGCTGGCTTTTGTAACCCGACCCCAAACAGCACATCGACTCTAATACAGTGCACGTCTGTCCTCGTTTGCTCTTCCTCTGGCTGACGTACGTGGGTTTCTAGTCTCCACACTTCGCGTTATCTTCTACCATCGGAATTCCCGTCCGGTGTGCAGAGAGGTGGAAGGGACCGCTCATCCACAAAGGTGCCTTTTCCAAAGCCGTGGTTCCAAAACAAGCCCCCCATTCTCCAATATAGAGAACGTCTCCCATTCTGACTGCACTGCTGAAACCAAACCCAGCCCGACATGTTGTCCTCAAACGGTAATGATGGCCCATATCGCAGCTGGAGAGTTGACAGGCTTTTTGGCGGTGGTAGTTTCTACGTGTCCTCCGTCTGCTTTTATACTTCTATACTGAACCACTGTGTCAGAAGGGAACAGTGGAATTATAGCAGGATTTATACCCTTTGGAAGGGCTCCTTCACAGGTTTATGTGGTAGCTGATTTGGTGACTTGGGGTGTACTGCAGTAATTTATTGTAATTAACTTAAAGTGCTGTAAAAGCATTGATTGTTAAAGGGCTTGTTCAAGTTACACAGAAAACCTTCATTTCAACATTAAAATAATAAATGTTAAAGACAAAAGAAATCTAATGGATGCTGATGTGAAACAGTATAAATATCCATTTTACCTAAAATGTATTTAGGCTTTACTTTCAGTTTTCAGACACAGCTTTAATGAATTTATATTGGTTCATTTCTCATGTTTTGATGTATGATTTAAAATATTATGGTACCACTGGGAAAGGAACATGACATCGTTAACTGAAATAAATAAAACATGGGAAGGACTTCACTGCATGTACATTTAACTGAGGAAGTCAAGAGAAATCCAACCTTACCATTAATCTCCTCAAAAGTGTTTTGGACTGCTATGTGATTTTCTGTAGAATGACCACCTTAAGGTGAAAATGTCTGCCATTAGATTCTAACGGCTTGCCTTCTATTTTCTATACGTATAATGGAGGGAAGTTCTTTTCCAATGCTTTTCTTCAGAAATGTGTTCCACTGTGGGCCTGTAGCCTCATCTGTTTAGCAGACATTCCACAGCATCTATGTGCCATAACTTGCCTTTTACGAGCAGCACTCTGAACTCCTGCTCTGAGTCCCAGAGAAGTTCTGCTAAACTGATCCTTGGCTGCTGTGGTTCGGTTTTTCCACTCTCCCCACTCCCCTCCCTCCCTCCCTCCCTCCCTCCCTTCCTCTCTTTATTTCTCCTCATCTCTCATCCTTCTCAAACAGATTCTCTGCCAGTAACCTCATTCATTTAATGAAAAAATAGAAATTAAAAATTGTGAGCTTATGACAATAAATGAAGCCATCCAAGGCTTGGGCTTTGTTGTTGTTGTCTTTGTTGTTGTTGTCTTGGGCTTTGTTGTTTTTGTGCATGTCTATGCTAACGAACAGTGGAAAGCTTGGTTCATTTCGAAATGGCAACTCTATGGTTTGCTATCATTTTTATTTATGACTTGGGGTTGAGGGTTGTTTAGAATTTGCTTGCATGATTATCATACGAATACAGTGTTTTTAGTGATCATTGGAACAAGTTGTCCTGACCCACATAAATAACGTGATTCCCTGGTTAGTGTTTCGAAGGGCAACAAAACATAAGAGAACTGGATATAATCACATTCTGAGAAACCTGTCACGGTACCACCCCTGACTCCTCCCTCGGGCGTGTTAGTGTTCACATTTACGTTTGTGTGTGTTTGTATGTGCGTGCGTGTTCATCTCTGTTATTCATGTCACCTGTCTCCTATCTTGTTAACGTTATGTGTTGCACATGTGTCTTGTTTATGTTCTTCTGTTTTAAGGCCGCGTGTGTCTACGTCTTTGTCAGTTGCTGTCTGACTAAGTCCCCTGAGTGTGTCGGTTAGTGCGAAGCGCTATTGTTAGTTTTACAATAAAACATCTTCGTTTAAACCTGCGCCAGTCTTGGCTCCTGTTCCTGCCTCACAATGTCATATACTTGGCATACTAGGCAATACCAAATTTATGGGTGTACATTTATATATATTATATATAGCATTGGAGTGATTGTGTGCCACTGGCAATAATTTACATGCAACCAACTGATCACTTTGGTATATTTGGTCCTGGTACTCCACTGGGTGTGTGGGGGATTAGTGTAACACTATTATTTCCTCTTTAAGAAGAATTCAGTGAAATATATTTTGATGCAGGTTTAGGTTCGATTCCCAGGCCTGGGGCCATGACTGAGGTGTCCTTGAGCAAGGCACCTAACCCCAACTGCTCCCCGGGCGCCGGGCCAGGGCTGCCCATCGCTCTGGGCACGTGTGATCCACAGCCCCCTAGTAATCACTAGTGTGTGTGTGTGTTCTAATTGCACAGATGGGTAAATGCGGAGGACAAATTTCGATTGCGGTGAAAAATCACAATTGACAAAATATGGCACATTTCATTTCACATTTCATTTCATTTCATTTCATTTCATTTTTAATAGCTGCAGTCATGGCCTTTACCTGCAATGCCAAACATTTTTGTAACCAGCTACCTGTAAGAATGCTGTATTATGCAGACCTCAAGCTTTATAATATACTATTTGCATCAACTATCCACCTCCTGGCATCATTTTAAACACAAAAAGGCTGCACCTGAACTGTTGTGTGATGTGGATTAAAGAGCCCTATGGTCTTTTATGCAGTGGTTCACTGGTACTATGGTCTTCCAAATCCTTTCAGCTTTCAAGGCAGCTAATGATGTCCAGACACCAATAGCTCTGCTGACATCATCATCATCGTGGCGGGTGGGGGTGTTCACTGTTTGTAATGCAGTCCCTGTCCTATTAATAGCTATTACATTATGCAATGTGTGTGCCCATTGCAAACCAACGTGGATTTGAGTTTCACAGTAACATAGTGGGATACGTAGGGAAGGTTCTGGTGTTCCTGTTATGTTCAGGCTGATAATATGATAGAATAGTTTATGTGAACATTTGTAGGAAAAATATGAAGCTGTAGTTTCATAAGACATAGGTTTGCGTATTTGTGAGTGTAGGAAGGGTAAAGTTTTTCTATTCAAAAGCTGATGTGAAAGAAATAAAGTCAGCTGACACAACATTAAGGGCCATCACAACGACAAGGCTCGTAACAGCTATGAGGGGGCTCTTATTCTCAACACTGACATGGCATACAATTGCAGTATGCATGCAAATTATCTTTTCTTACAACGCCATTCAACAGTCTCATACAAAACCACAAGCACCTATTCCACTCCTACTCCTGTGTGCTCCCCCATCACATTTTTGCATTGCCTGACACCATCCATCACCATGGTGATTGAGCCCATCTAGTGTCTTCCTTTATATCAGCAGGAAGAGGGAATTTGGAAATATCTTCCCCACCGTATACAAGTGGCCTTGAACCTCTTGAGCCCTCCAAAGTGACAAAATCCAAAAACACCAAAAAGGCCATAGACATAGTCTTTTACCCCTCCCACTGACCTGACAGCCCCGCCCCTTGGTTTTGCAGTTGGCCCTCCCTCTAATCTTTGAACCCACCCCATGCCTCTGGAGATTACTCACCTTACGTAACATAAGCAGTAAGGCAGGCGGACCCGGCACGTTCTGATGAAAAGAAACTGTGCTTGAATGTCACCTATACAATGAAGGGGGGGGGGGGGGGTGAGCAAGGAGAAGTGATCTGTATAAATATAAGTTGCCATGGTGACTCTGACATCACCGCCACCTAACAGGCAGGAGAGTCTCCATGCGGGGAGAGTTCCATCAGCGGCGATAGACGGGGCTAATACCCAGAACAGAAAATCCACCGGAAGACCTCCGGAGGCAGCAATGGATTTGATTGGAGCCCAGTCATGTGTGAGTGAGCTCGGACCACGCCCCCTGCCTCACCTTGCTGCTGTGTGATGTGCGGATTTGTGCACTGTGACATTCAGGTTCCACCGTCAGGTTGTGCGTCTGTGCGTCTGGGCTCGCCCTCTCACAGACCCTGCTTGGAAGGGATGGCCATGATGCGTGCTGAGGGCACTCAAACCCTGGACTCCCAAGGGGACTGCGAGCTGTAGCTCAGCGCTCCTCAGCTTCCCGAGCCGTTAAAGTGTGGGGAGTGAAATGGCCATTTCCTGTCCCAGCAGGGCGCTGCCATCTGGGTGACACATATTTGAAGAGTCCGCTAAGGATTTACAGAAGTGACCTGACACAGAAGAATCTCGCAAACGGGAAAACAGCTGCTCGATTTATGGCATTTCTCCATATGCATAATGCAGCATTGGAATCTAGGATGAAATTAGAGAGGAAAGCAAAAAAGGTTATTAACAGCCAGCCTCTACGTTTTCAGTGCAGCTCACACTTACAAAAAGGTGGCTGGAAACCTGTTGGTTGGTAATTGGGTGTGTACCCAAGTTACAACAGCTCAGAGGTATTTAACATCATTCCACTGTTAAGATTTTTGTCCCAGTTCTCATGGTGCCAGGTGCGGAAGACTGATACATACTGTTTGTTTGTTTTGACCGTGGCAAATAACTGTGGAAAAAATATTCATTACAAACAAGGCCAAGATAAGAAGATGATTTCAACAGAAAGTTTTTGTTTTGTTTTTTATAGAAATTCTGCAGAATCACTGAATTTTGGGGAAGCAGCATCATATTATAAATAGTCACCCCAGTCTTTGCACTTTGGGCACTTGATTTGATTCCTTATTTAATGCACTGCCTTCATAATAAAGGAAGGCAGAAGGGCAAATGCAAACACAGCTCACAGTTGGAGCTGAGCAACTGACATGCAATAAATAATGATCAGCTCCACCCCCTCTCCCTGAAAACCTACAGTCCTTCAGCTTCTTTAAGCGGGCTTGTGTTTTGGTATTAGACTGAAGAACTCACACATATTCTGGAGAAAAAATAATAATAAATGATGGTCATACCTGGCACTAAAGACTTCTTAAAACTCAAATATAGAAGTAAAGATGTTTGCCAGTTGCGTTTTAAACCCCTTTTTATCACAAGCAGAAACCTTATAGAGTGGGGTGACAGAGTAAGAATACAGGGATAGCAAAGCCTTCAGGTCACTGAAATCAGCTTTCTTGGTGTATAATGAAGGGATTCAAATCTCACAATGCAGCCTCAAGATTCATTAATGGCTTATTACTATAATGACTGTCCTGGCATGGTTCTTGTGACTGGAAGAAACCTAAGGAGTTCAGGGAGCGGACTCAGTAGGTGAAGTGTGGTTCATGGTTCAAGTAGCCATGCCAATTAAAACACTCGGCAGTGAAATCTTGTAATGTGAAGGGTTCTTTGGCGTGAAGATTTGAATAGGCATGCAGCAGCCCTAACCTAACCTAAGCTGTGCTAGGCTTTTGCATCTGGGTAGTAAATCTCAGTGACCCTCTATAAGTGTGATGCCATGTATTAGTATTCATGACTGTAATAAGCATTTAAGATTTAAGATTCCTCTACGTGTTTGGGCTGTAAACCGTTCCTAATTCAAAGTCCAGTGTCAACATTTGGACCGAGGGAAAAAGCATGGGAAGAAAAGAGTGTCCACCGCTGTATTATATGTATATTCATCATAGCAGCTGTGTGTGTGTGTGTGTGTGTGTGTGTGTGTGTGTGTGTGCGTGTGCGTGTGTGAGAGTGTGTGTGTGTGTGTGTGTGTGCGTGCGTGTGTGTGTGTGTGTGTGTGTGTGTGAGTGAGTGTGTGTCTGTGTGTGCGTGCGTGCGTGTGTGTGTGTGTCTGTGTGTGCGTGTGTGTGTGTGTGTGAGAGAGAGAGAGAGAGAGAGAGAGAGAGAGAGAGGAGAGAGAGAGAGACTGGGCACTGTGCCATTCTCACACGATCCTGTGTGTAAACATCTGTGTGGGATGCACCTCAGAACTCCGATATTGAGGATAAGCAAGTGTTTGCACTGGTCTTTCCTTTTGCATTTTGTTATTCTTTGTGATTTACCATTGTGTCTCATAAATACATCACTGCATACACATTACACATTCATCAAAGGTTCATTTCAATTTTTTTTGGTCTAGTAAATGCCTACTTCAGCTACACTGGACATAAACACAAGGGAATTTTAGCAGAATAAAATGAAATATTAGCTATGTTGTAACATGAAGGACAATCACTATAAGAAGTAGCTTCATTATTCAACCTGAACATTATAGGCTTTTCCTGCACATCATTGGTTTCATTTGTCATAAATAAGTCTCCTAACTATTTCTAACTATTAAGTAATATGCAAAATAGAAATGTCTCAATATTTGTCTTGAAGATTTTTATGAAGTGTTATTTTAATAAGATATTTTTTGAGAGTAGGAGTGGTAAAAACATTATTGAAATATTTGCATGCAAAAACATAACTTCATGCAGACCTGGAATGTGGTTTAAAATTCTAATTTACTATCGCAAATCTTCCCTTAAATCCTTCAACAAATTCAGACATGTGCCATATGTCAGTTCACAGGTGTTGCAATCAATGTTGTTGAGAAATGCAACGGACACTGAATGATAAGATCTGTCAATAATCAACAGAAACGCTCATCTATACAAAATCCTTGGTGTCAAATACCACCAACAGTGACAGTTTATGTCCAGTTGGATACAAAAGAAACTTTAACAGTGAAGACTGTTGAAAACTTACCAATGTAGATTTTGTCCTGTAGGCTATGTTATTGTTTCTTTTTTTGTAATTCGAAATCTAAACATTTGAAAGCATGTTACCTGTTAAAGGAAGGTGACTTTTATTTATGATTTATGGATGTTTTGACATCACTACACCATAATGTTTTATCTTATGTGTAGTATTAGTGCATAATTGCACTAATGCAGCTGTCATGCACCCCCATTACAATATTACCCCATTACATGCTAGTATTGACCTCAGGTTGTACTGCCAATGGGAATTCTCCTCTTCAAATCCATTTAAGTTTAGCACTGGGCTGTTATTTTATGTCTGATCCTAGTTTTAGACATTCAGGCTGAGCATGAGAGCTGCATTAGGAATGAGGTGGGATGTTTGAACTTTCAGATGCATTAGGTGTCCATGAATTATTCCTCCACCATTAAAACTGAGCAGCTTTGTTTTAAACTTCCAGTGCAAAATGAGACGTCCTCTCCTTCCTCTCTCTAGCTCCGTGGTCTGCTGAGATTCTACCTCTCATTCATCAGGCCGCTATGCCTCAAAAGTGGCCACAACACATTTCCTTTCTATCCCTCCTTTAGTGTTAATTGCTCATTGCCTTTATCCCCACTTCATTTTTCATGTGTTGAGATGACGCATCACTTGAGATGTGTGCTTGCTTCCTCACATATTGCCATCTCTCTCTCTCTCTCTGATCTGTGCCTCAGATGCTGCACTCTCATGCCTCTCTTCACCTTTGTCTGTTGTCAGGACACCTAAACACCTGTTTGAATATAGTGGCATAAATATTTCCCAGAGTTTTCAGGGCTGGTATTAAATCAGTGTGGTGAGTCAGACCTGTATTATTTCTTTATGTTCTTTGTCTCCTTCCAGGTACCACAGCAGGACCATAAACCCCCTCAGTGTTGTGGCTAAGCCCTCTGATCCAGGGTCAGCTGTCACCCTTCCTCTCACACCCTTTCCTCGCCTTCTTCTCCTCCCCTCACACCCTCTCTTCCTCTTCCGAACGAGAGCTGTCTGCCATCGCAACACCTCAAGGAACTCAGAGGAACCACTTGAAGCTTTGGTATTCTCTGTTTTCTGTTTTACGTCCTCTGCAACACCGGAAAAGGTGTTACACTCCATACCCCCCACATAAACAGGACCTTTACACACCTTCACGCTTCTCGGTGGGTCTCAGCGTGCCAGGGCAGCGGTGGTAGCAGCTCCCTTCAAAGCAGACTCTGGAGCCTTTTGTCAGGGCAGTACCGTAGACCATCTAGAGTCCTGTCTGGGAGACTCTCTATCATTTATCTATCATTTTATCCTCTTCATCTCTTGAATGTTTTAAGTGCAAACTTCTTCATAGGTTCAACTGAGGTAAAAGAGGTAACCAGATCATGTTTGCTCTTGGGACTGGCCAATTAAAAAGCTCCATTTTGTTTAAAATCCTGCAGTGCTCAATGTTGCCATTATGCAAAAGCTAGGGCCGAGGGAACATTACCGTATGTAAACACAAATATAGTGAGGCAACAATTCAATTACAAGAAGTAAGAGCATAAATCAGCAACTCCTCACGGAGAAGGATAAAATGGCAGCCGCGTGTAAATGGAGGTGTGGACGCTGCATTCGACCTGTCACAGTGGCTGAGACGCAGTACGGACTCATTTCAGTTAGTGCAGCAACACGTGCACTACAGTGAAAAAATGCATTATGCCACATCCTAGGATCTAAGAAATTTCACTAATAAGAAACAGGTTTACTAAATCAACCTTGGGTTGAAGTAATGAGCTTTCTGGGCAGGGGGTTCCACTGGTTGCACTGGTGGAAGGTGTGAAATGCTTTATAGTACATAAGGATCCCCTTCCCCCCCGCCAGCTGTCAATAAGCACGCCCTCTTGCAGCCCTGAGCTGGTGACTGATGCACAGTGCCCCCCCCCCCCCCCCCCCCCCCCCGTGTGCACATGCAACCACACATTCTTTAAAACTCCATTATCACACTTATCTCACTCTGCTCTGCCAGAGCACCGACTACAAATGTTGTGTAAGGGAGGTTCTCGGTTTGGTTTGGCGTTTAGGAGAGCTCACTTCATGGCCTAGACGGCTCCCCTGATTAGTCAACAGTACAGAGACATCTAACATATTGACCCAACTGTTCGAATTCGCTCAGCCATAGAGCAATGGCTGCATGAGAAGAGCAAGCGTGTATGGGTCACAGGAAGGGACAAGATTCCTTTTGTCCAGTGAGAGTTGGTGAATCAGCAGGAAATGCACTCAAACTAAATGAGTGCATTATTTTACAACAAGCTCTCAGTATGTTTGCTATTGTCATTGGTTTGTTGTTGTTATTGTGTCTGTATGCATTTGTGTGGGGGTGTATATGGGTCTAAGGCATGTTACGGTAATGATCCCTAATGAAGGCCGACTGCACCATTAGAGACAGAATACCTTAACGGCCTTTAAGCACATAATGGAGACCTAAACAGACTTCATTTCTAAAGACTGGTGCTGGTGTCCAGAAGAAGGGCTTCCCTTTAGATCTCTCATGAGCTGGAGTCACTAACAACCACATCCTGATATCTGTATATTTGTATGTATTTTATATCAATGTTATTGTGAGGATACAAAAGAAAAAGGAAGCTTACCAAACAAACAGATTTCATTTTCAGATTATTTTTCTAAATATGAAACCTTTCTGAAGAACAGCACACTTCCATGTAAGGGAGCCTCTTTCTGCTGAGGCATGGTTGTAAGGACTGGCTTATAGTAACTGTTTTGGGTTTTATGGTATGGAAAGCAACATATTTATGTTTTAGTTGTTGTGATGTCAGCAGGGAGAGAGTGAGACACGTGTGGGAATGGAGTGCCCTTTTTTTCTCCATTTGCAACACAAATAATAGAACACTGCAGTAAGCAGAAATAACAGAGGGCAGAAGGAAACAGTGCTGGCACTAGTTCTTGAGGTGTAGGGACACTGCAGCAGTGACAGGGTGTCCTGAGCACGCAGGATCGAGGAGCAATATGCAGCACGGGGGGGGGCGAACAAAGGGTGCCAAACGAGACACAGGTGCAAGCAGTCAGTTATCATGTGACTGGGAGCAGGGCAGGTGTGATGCGTTTGTGTGTGTGTGTGTGTGTGTGTGTGTGTGGGTGGGGGGGGGGGGGGGGGGCAGAGGCAGTGGGTGTGTCCCATGGGCAGGGCACCTGCTGCAGTAGTAGGTATTATGGCTTTCAGTCACATGGCTGAGCTCATGGTTTCTCATTGCATTTGAACAGGTGAAACAGACAGAAGATTTCTCAGAACATGGGCCCCTGTGAACCTTCACACCTTAAGATAATTCAACATCCCATTCCTTCTTCTGTTCCGTTAGGCAGCCATAACAAGGTTAGCGAGAATGGCTGTCAGTTCACATTTGAGCTGCTGTCAAAAATGTCAGAATACTGAGGTCAAATATGTGTTTACATATAATTTGTAATTCATATCATTACAAATTCTATTGTAAATACATAATTGCTATATATAAGAAAGTCTAAAAACCTGATTACTATAGACAAAGAAGTTGGCACACAATCTTATGGCAAGCATGGAACTGAGAAAGATCCTGATGGCTAGAATTATGGAAACATTGCTAGCTAAAATAATTGAATCCATTGCATTTTATCACCACTGAGTACCAAATTAATACAATTCTATGGCACCTCATCATGTGGGGACTTGGAATTAGTGTATTACACTTAAAGTGCAGGAGCAGCATGGTAATAGGAAAGTGTCATGAATCATTAGGCCTATAGAATATATGATAAAACAGCACATTTCAGGTAGGCTCATTTCTAAAACATTCCTGGTATTTCTAATACAATACTAATTCCAAATGTATCTGAATTTAAATTGCATCTATTTTCCACTCAAATCCAATATGAATGACAAAATATTCAAATTCAATTAAATGTGCCTTTCATTACATGTAATTAAAACGATTCCCATTTCTGAGCATAACTGAAACTACTTTGAAAGGTTAGAGGCTTTGCCCACCCTCTTATCCTTCCATGCATAACTTGACTGAGGACACATTTCTATTTTTCCTGTCAAAACAGAGGAAACAATATAAGCTCATTAGAAGCCAGGGCATGCCTCGTGATCAGCACTCTCTCTCCCTGGTGAGAGCAGACGATCAATAAAAAGGTATTTTTCATTGTTGTTGACGCAAACTGGGTCATGCACCATCTGGGCTTTTCAGCAAGCTCTGGCACTTTTCTGCAGCTAGGAACTATCGACTGCATTCAATGCAGTGCATCTGAATTATGTAAAATGTAGTTCTGAACTCTGGGGTTTCACAAAAGCACTAATGGTGCAGCACATAGCACTCATGGTAACAACAGTGTTTACATGAAATGCGTTGGTGGGAGAGGTGTTATGAGTAATCACTTAACATGCAATTAAAAGCAAGGATGGGAAAAAAAATGTGTGCCTGCTGACATGTGCTAGAATGGATTTAGTTAATCTGGCTTTTTACATAGTCCATCTGATTAAAAAATCTTTGAAATAGCCTAAACAAATGAATTATTAGTGTTAAGTGGTTTTGTCTTAAAGTTAGTATGATTAAACTCCATTCCTAGTATGATAGTTCTCCATTCCTTTTCCTTATCTTGGTCTAGCATTCATGTACAATAAGGAGGTAATATGCAACTAAAGTAATGACTAACACATGGTTACTTTCATACGGGTCATTCTCTGTCGTATGAGTTAGGTTTTATCTGGAAGGAGCTGCACATTAACCACCTTTAAAGTTTGTTTACAACTTTCCATCCCAAAATAAATGGCTGAAACGTGTGGCATGTTAGCCAGCCTGTTTAAAGACTAACTTCAGGGAGCCATGTAAGGAATTAAGACCTGTAGTAAAACAAATGAGACTTGAAAACCTGAAAATAACTTAAAACACTAATCATGTGGCAGTGATCTTATATCAAATACAGTTCTATAAGTGCAGCAATTTCCAAACTACAATGTCACACATGGTTTTCTCCCTAAGATCCCTATGAATTTTACACTTTTGCCCTTGGTCTCCTTTCACTTTCCCCCTTATTCACACATTCTCATCTACTGTAGATCTCACATCAAAGGAGAGCAACTGTCTATTGTGTGATCTTGACTGGGTTCTCTGTTTTAAGTAATAGCAACCGGTGAGGTCAAATACTCTCCGCCCTGAGCCTGGTTGTTAAGGCGGGGGGTGGGGTGTATCAGGGGTGGGGGTGTGGGAGGGGGGGTGGAGGGGGAGTACACGTGGCTGAGGTTGCTTGGATTTGGTTGTGGGTGACCTTCATATTAAACACTGTCAGTCACTCTTCCAATCTGGAAAAAGAGGCTTTTTCTTGGATATTAGCCCTATGACAGATGTGGTGAGTCAGAAATATGGCAGCCATTAGATATGACCATGCACTGTTCCCAGACCATCACTGTAAACCTGTGCAACTGTGATATATCTATTATAAAAACAAGTGCATGGCATAACAAGAGAGAAACTGCACATGTTATATTGGTTGTTAGAAGACCCAAGTTAAGAAAGAAGGCTGTTTAGAACATACTGGTATCTTTACCTCCTCCGTGCTCTAGGCTGCAATCACTCCTCCCTTGGCAGAATGTCAGATCATTTTGGGAATTCATTGGAGAGCCCTGTCTTACTGTTTTATAGTATTGCTGATCTTGAAGAAATTCAAATATTTAATGATCCTCTCAGCACAAGAAAGAACAAAGTTCCAGTTCAGAAATTCAATTAAACGTTGTATGTTCTCAACAAAAATGTATTTAGAACAGTAAATAAATGTACTTATAATGAAGCCTGAAGACACTCATTTTAATGAGTTGTTAATTGTAGAGAATGACTGGCACAGCCAAATACGATGTCTGAAAGCCTTCTGTACCACTGTTCTCTGGCCAGAAAAACACATGTCGAGATTTCTTAGGACTGCAGTATATATAACTGGCAGTATGCTAAAACTGTCTCTGCTTGTGCCACGACCCCCTGAACGCATGTCCAATCACATCTCCACCTCAAGACCAGTCAGTCAAGGCATTAAGGGACATAAGAACCAGCTGTAAAATAATAATAATAATAATTTGGTTAATAATATCACTCTACAGTTAGGCCTATATTGAGATTTCTCTCTGTACTAAAGTAAAATGTCTTCAATAACTGTACATGTTCACAGTATTATTACCATTTTCCAGTAGTACCACCACCCCAAAAATGTGAAAATGTTACTGTGACTTATGCATACTCTAGTCTTGTCCTAGGTTAGAGGTTAGCATTGCTTTCATTGGAAAAGGAAAAATGGGGCAAATTATCATTTCAAACCAAGAAGGGTTTACTTTTACTTTGTTTCTTAATAAAGAAGAGTCTAGAGGCTTTCCTTGCGTTTAAAAGTGAATTGGCTATGACGTCAGCACCTAGATATTGGGAGTCTGCACTGTTCACGAGAAGCTCGCGTCTCTTAAGATAGAGTTCCTGCTGCCGCTAACCCCACTGTACACCCACCATACCATTACTGTATCGCTCCACAGGGGCTCATAGGGTTGACAGGCGAAAATATAAAATAACTCGTATGCAATTATTCGTATTCGTATTTCCCTTTTTGGAGCAGTCGCCAAAATGTGAAGGTAGCTATAACAAGCAGCCCAGTTTGCTCGTTTATTGCTGGGTGAAGAGGAAACTTTACTCCATTTGTCTTTGTTTTAATTTTGTCCGAATCGATAAGACAAAACAAATACTCATTTTTTTGTTATAAAAAGAAGACCTTTCTTACAAATGACCGTTAGATCTTCGAATTTATATTATGGTCTATTTTACTTGATTGCCCCCCTAAGCGCATTTTTAATAGATCATGAGCATACGAGACGATTTAAGTCTCACCTAAGAACTAACTGGTAAAATACTAATTTGAGAGGTCAAAGATATTACCATGGTGTAGAGCAGCAACTTTCTGTTGGGACCACTATGTGGAACTAGGTAACGTGTGACGTCGAAGTCCTTTTAATGGGCGAAACTCCGTGTAATGAAATTGGTTGCATTTTGATTGAGTGCAAAATAAACCAATGAACACAAGGAACATCACTCGTGGGGCGGGTTCTTGTTGCGAGTAGAACAAATCACAGATCTAGATACAATGTTCGTATTGTTTTGACCTTTGAAACCGCATCACAGCCCACCTCGTGTCCGTGGCGGAGGAAAACTATAAATACAGGAGGATGACAGTAGTCGGAGACGAAGTTGTAAAAACACCCAGGTGGTGGGGTTGGAAAGACACTTATAAAAAGGTTAAACGGAGAAAAAAATCGTTTCCGACGTCTGCAAACTGGAATACATTTTTTATGTTAAATTACTTAATGTGAAGAAAATATTTATACCTACAGTTTTCTATTTGCACTAGTTAACGGTACTTCAACTACTACTGAGAGACCTTTTTTAAGAAGTAAGTATATGTTCTTTTTACATTACCTACGAGGCTCTCACCGTTTGTAGCCTGTTTTGTTCTTGACGACGTAGGATTGACTTGTCGTGCAAACTGTAGCCCAATACTGTAATTAAAAGATACTAACAGAACTTAAATATCCAGACAACTTACTGCGTCAGTGGTAGGCAAGAGGGCTCAGTTATCTGGGAGGGGTTGTTAACTATACTAAAACTGAACAGCACCCAAGGATCACCGAAAACCAATGTTTCCTGCCTAGTTAATTAATTAAATTATCGAATTCTCCATTCATACTAAGCAATATAACCGTCGAGAGGTAGGCTTCTTAATTGCTTTTTCTCTGTATATTTGTATAATTCGTATTGCATTAATACCTCTTGCTTCCGTTTTTTGTAATACTTAAGAAGTATTGTATTGAAGCTTCAGCAGGCTGCATGCATTAAGGGCGCATTCCCGTTTGTAATCGAATGGTTTTCTTGTTACGCCTATGATATTCCTTACCATTTTAGCCTGCTAGTAGCCTCGCAGTTACAGAGAATGAAATCTAAAACCTGTTCAGTTATTTCTAAAGGATATGAGCAACAATGTTGTAAATGTGTAGAACCTACCTATCTTAAAACACGACAGAGAACGGTAGTCAAAATTGCAGTGAAGTAAACAAAGTACATTGCTGGAATATGTATAAGCGAAAGCATTTAGTGCTGTGGTTGGACACTATCTGGGTACCGAACGTTAACACTTTTTTAACGTTTCGGCACTCATCAACGTAGTCGAGGTTTCTAAGGGCTTCGACGTGTTATTTACAAATTTAAATAATTTGTACGAGATCTTGTTCAGCGCTGAGTACTCGGAAAGATTGGGTACAGTCGTATCTGGTCTAGTGTAAGCTAGTTATTATGTAACACGATCAGATCCGCCAACCCAGAGCTGATGCCTCTGACGCCAAACTGCATACAGCACGCAGGCTTACGTCGACAGGACTGCCTCCCCCCTCCACGGCAAACTGTTGTGAACGACCAAGAGCAGGTTCTGCTCTAAATTTGGATCGTGACAAATATTGAATATTCACTAGAGAGCATTGCACCCGATTTGAAATCATTCGCCTTTGTAAGCATACGGCACTATTTTTGTACCAAAATGTATGAAAGCGATCGGTTGAAATGAAGTATCGGTGCATAAAGGAACCGACAGCGCTGCTTACCGGTGAAGTCTTCTGAAACAACGATTTCTGGGCTGTAATTTCAATAAATGTTAGTAATTATTATTTCTGCGTTCTTGAGCGTACCACATCAGAACTCGTTTTCAATTCCGTGCTTTAATTAAGAAACCATAATAAGTGCGCATTAATTTTTTTCCAGTTGTGGAGCAAGCATTTTTAGATCAAAATCGGAGGACCATCTGTGGACGTGTTTGTTTAGTAAATTTCTGATTGTAGTCTCTGTGTTTAACATGTTTCTCTTTGCTTTTGTCAAGGAACTGGATCACTCATCTGTGGAAAGAGACATTTCCTCTGCAACCAGCACTTTGTTCCTTTGGCTGGGTCCATCTGAACCCTGTCCTGTGGGAGACGTAATACCACGCAAGATTTTGACCAGCCTCCGGAGATACGAACGTTTTGTACTTGGGCAATTCAGCAGCTATGCAGCTTGAAATCCAAGTAGCACTCAACTTTATAATTTCATACTTGTACAATAAGCTCCCACGGCGACGTGTCAACATTTTCGGCGAGGAACTGGAGCGGCAACTGAAACAGAAATACGAGGGGCACTGGTATCTGGACAAGCCATACAAAGGTTCTGGGTACCGCTGCATACACGTTGGGGAAAAAGTGGACCCAGTTGTGGAGCGAGCAGCCAAAGAGAGTGGGTTGGATATGGAAGATGTCCGCAACAACCTGCCTCAGGACCTTAGCGTCTGGATCGACCCCTTCGAGGTGTCGTACCAGATCGGGGAAAAGGGACCCGTCAAGGTGCTTTATGTGGATGATAGCAATGAGAACGGGCTGGAGTTGGACAAGGAGATCAAGAACAGCTTTAACCCTGAGGCCCAGGTCTTCATGCCCATCACCGAGCCTGTGGGACCCTCGCCCACATCCAGCTCCCCGTCCCCTCCCTTCGGCCAGTCGGCCAGCGTCAGCCCCAGCTTCATGCCTCGCTCCACCCAGCCTTTAACCTTCACCACTGCCACTTTCGCCGCCACCAAGTTTGGCTCCACCAAGATGAAGAGCAGCGGCCGGGGCACCGGCAAGGCAGCGCGGAGCTCGCCCACCAACCTGGGCCTGAACGTGAACAACCTCTTGAAGCAGAAAGCCATCTCCACATCCATGCATTCTCTCTACGGCCTCGGCCTGGGAGGTCAGCAGCAGAAGACGTCGGCCCTGTCCCCCAATGCCAAGGAGTTTGTGTTCCCCAGCCTGCCGGGCCAGGGCAGCCCAAGTGCAATGTTCCCTGGGGAGAGCTCCCTCAGCCTCAGCCCTCTCCAGTACAGTAATGCCTTTGACGTGTTCGCCGCCTACGGAGGTCTGAACGACAAGTCCTTGATGGACGGCCTGAATTTCAGCTTGAGCAACATGCAGTATTCTAACCAGCAATTCCAGCCTGTGATGGCCAACTAGGAAACAAAGATGCTACTAAAAATGACCAGAGATATGTGATGGGGTGGGAGGGGTGCTTATTTTCAAAAACTCTGAAAAAGAATAAAAAATATAAAATAAAAAAAAAAACAAACAGAAAAGAGGAAAAAAGGAAGCTTACACATGTCAACTGTACAGTCCCATTGTACAAGTCAAAGAGCATGGGCCCGAGGGTGAACTATGCCCCCTTGAGTTTTTGTTTTCTTTTTTTTTTTTTTTTCTTCCCAGTTTTCTTTTTTTTTTTTTATGATGAAGCTTGTAGTACTATATGTCCAAGCTTGGTTACTTACCTAAACTCAACATTATATTGTGTTTCTTTTGCCAACCAAGCACAAAATTATTTTTATTGACTGTTTTAAGATATCTCTACGAGGAATTAAAACACAAGTCATGGCCTCCTACAGTATTTAAGATATTTGCTGGACAGCCAATTTTCAGAGAATTGGCATAAAAACTAAGTGGAATTTCCTGGTCTTTTTTCTAATTGTATAATTTAATTTAGTACAGAGTTTGTAAAATATCAGAGTATATATTGTTTCTACAACATGGTATTGCATTTCTATCTTTTTACTACTCCAGTGATCTGTGATGGCTGCAGCAGCTTTTGTGTTATTTCTTTTTTTATTGAAATTGTAAAATGAATCCATCTTTAAGAACATCACCTATTCTAAAGATTGTGTACAGAATATTCCGTAGTGGTGGGATTTAAGAATATTTGCTTTTTGAGAAAAAAAACAAACAAAAAAAAAACTTAAGAGTTGTATTTTCTGTTAAGAGTTTAAAGATTTTTGCTATATTATGGACAAAATGTAATCGTATATTAATTTTGTACCTACATTGTGCAATACTTGATAAAAACAAACGGTATAACAAAGTATTTGGAGTCAGTGTCTTACATGTTGAGGGGACTGAGTTTATTAAGTTTGTATTAAAATGCTTGAAAATATACTGTTGTCTAACAATTTTTCTTTAATGCTAGGAAACTATGGTGTACTGACAACTATCAAACCATACATACCAGAGTTCACCCTTCAGTTCAGTGATAAAGTATTGTAAAGGCAATTTGTGTGATTTGCACATAATGATGATTCATTTTAATCTGCATACTAACATAGAATATATTTGAGCTTTAACTTGCAAACCCTACTGCAGCAAATGCAGTTGTGACCCAGCCGTAGAGGTTCTTCAAACTCTATTCTTGATTCCGTTTTAGAACCTTATGTCTAAGATGCTGAAATTAGTGCAACTCGACATAGTTGCTTTCCCTTTTACAGTGAGTAAATAAACTCCATTACTTTAAATGTACAAGTTTGGAAAACCTAAAGCAGATCAGAAAATCACTACACAACGGTAAATAGCAAAGTAATTTTTGGCTCCTGTGCCTTATGTATCTAGCTGCTGTAACTAAGCATTTTAAAACCAGTAGCAGTGAAGGGCATGCTGGCTTCAAACCCCACAGTGATGACAACTGTGCCTCTGGGCTCAGTGGTGTTCTGCTAAGATTCTTGTGGGAATGGCAGGAGTGGGTTGTTGAAATATGGTGTGGAGGTGGTAGTTGGGGGTTATGAGTGGAGGGGCTCTAGCAGTGTAGCAACTCTCTTGGTTGATCTGTTTTTGTCTTTTCCCATGTGATGCTTGCACTATAGGTGTTGTGGCTAGCCATGGGGGGTTTGACAGATATACTGTAAAGGGTGAGAGGGGTTCCTGTGGCGTCCCTGAGGTTCCTGGGGCCTCCAAGCTTTTCACACAAACAGGTGGAAGGGGCTGCACTTAGCGAGCAGTTCTAAAAATGGCTTGTAGCTTAGCTAAGCGCTAAATGGTTCACCCTAACTGCAAGAAGCAACTACAGCCTATATATAGCGCTCTGATTAGGAGCAGATTAAGAAATGATGGACTGACTTGAGGTAACCCACATCCTAAATGTTTGTGCACAGTCCGTGGGACACGTCTGGATCCAGAAGCGTGAGCATGAACTGTGTTGCAGCTGAATAGCATGACAAGGCAGCCATGGCTTGTTGGGAATGAAACACCAATCAGGACAACTCGGTTCTGGCATCATTTTATTTTTGTCTTTTGGTGAAATATGAAAAAGTGTTTTTTTTTCTGTGCTCTGTGCTACAGGGTATTTACTGCTGATATTCAGTACGTTAATCTTCATTAATAATATGTTTCCAGCGTGTGTAATTGGTGGAAATTGAGTGTGTAGTTCAGTTGAGTTAAGCCAGGTTTTTCCTTTGCTTCCTTCCCTTCATATGAATGCTCTTGTCACTGCACAGCACCTTTCTTGTCCAACAATGAATCAAATGTTTTAGATGTGTTCGCAGATGAATTCTGTTTGGCCTCGAGTGCTGTTGCGTGGCTCATGAATTGGCCTAGTTTTTTGCGTTTTGCTGCCTTATCTCCTGTAACACTGAAACACACACCCACACCCAACCTTGTGGTGGTGTGTGATGTGTGTCATGTTATGTACCCCTGTACATGGCTTCCCAGTACTCTTATCTACAGAATGTACAGTCTCACAGCACCACAGCCTCTGCCTACAGCAGCTTCTCCCATATCGCCTTGGTGAAAAGCGTGTCAACCTTGTGGTGTCCTGATACCAAGGAGAGGAGAAAGGGGTGCAGGACCACAGCAAGAGAGGAAACCCCTACGCTCCTTCTGCATCACCTCCCCCTTTTGAAGCAGGCAGGCCTGGCAACACGAGGCTTGCCAGGCTCAGATGTACCCACTGGCTGAGTAAGAGGACAAGCCATTTCAGGAACAACACAGCCCGCAGTGCTGTGGCAGGGGGTGGTCTCGCCAGCTGCTCTATTTCCGCAGCGATGGCTCCAGAGGAGCCGGGGGTTGTTCCAGAGGGAGTGGGAGGTGCACGGCTGACTGAGAAGGCAAGGAAGATGCACGGGGAGGGACAACACTCTGAGATATGATGTGACGTAGGTGCTGCAGGTTATAATGGGGTAGTCTGATCTGGTCCTATGGTTTGTCGTATTTGTTCGTTTGCCGATTCCTTTAATTTAGATGAAGGTAGCATAATATTAAGACTTTATACACAACCAATCACATTTTGTAGAATTTAATACAGAAAACTATAATTAGAAGTAAAAGGCGATTCTCTATGTAAACATTTGCTCAGCTCATGCTGGAACAACATTCTGAAAACCTGTTAGGACACCCCCAGCTGAGCTTTTGAGCACTCTCTACATCAGGTATGGTTCTATTCAACTCACAACACGTGAGTCTCAGACATTTCTGTAAAATACACACATACTCACCATCAAACACATAGAAACACACCTACACATGCCATTCTCTCTCTCAGAGGGGTCTCTGTACCCTGTTTTTTTTCTTTATCATCTCCAGAGGAGTGGAGATGGAAGTGACAACACCAGTGAGACCAAGGGAGGAAAGATATTACTCACAAAAGCTGTAGTAGGCAGAAATGAGATAACTGTGAACCCATAAGCACCCTGGCCATCTCAATAATTCAGTGGTGGAGAAATATACCCCCTGGGCTTGCATCATAACAAGTGAGAACCTGAAGGTGGTCTGCAATGTATGAAGATTCAGTGATGGAACCCATGGCCAGGGTCGAATCCTGGGGCTGTTGTTTACATGCAGGCTGACAATCATCTAATCTGGATTCCACATGGACTACACAATGAATGGAGATTTCAAATATTAAGGTATAAATAACATGTTATGGACTAAACATATAAGATGTGACTACAATAACATTTAACTATTAAACTCAAATGATTATGCTTTGAGATTGATGGTAAACAAAATTATATATAAATAAATAACTTACTTTGTGTGTACTACTTAGTAAGACTAATTTGAGTTCATGAGTTTTGGAAAACACAATCTGTATCTTTAAAATTCTAAACCTGTGGCAACAAATGAATATTTCATGCCCATGAGTTGAAGGACAGGTGAAAGCAATCAGTCTGTGAGATTTGTGAGTCACTATAGGCCTATGGATTTTATATACTTAAATTCTACAAGTCTAATTTCTTCATAATTTCAGCTCAATGCTGAAATGCTAGTTAGTGGTGGGTTTTAAATCAAGCCTATTATAGGTCTAGAACCTCAGCTGTATTGATGCTGGTCTTGTTGAGCAAGATTTTGTGTCGTAATAGAGCAAGGAAAAAAAGTTTAGAGTGTAGATTATATCCAATAGTTATAAGGACAAGACACTAACAAGAGATTTCATGTTGCATATCCTCACTGTTAGCCTTTAGTGACAGAGAAACCAAAACAACTGTTACAAAGATGCCAGTTTAAAATTATATTGTGAAATGTGTGTGCCATATTTTGTCAATTGTGATTTTTACACCCCAATCAAAAATTGTCCTCCGCTTTTAACCCATCTTTGCAGTCAGAACACACACACTAGTGATTAGTAGGGGGCTGTGGATCACACGTACCCAGAGCGGTGGGCAGCCCTAGCCCGGCACCCGGGGAGCAGTTGGGGTTAGGTGCCTTGCTCAAGGGCACCTCAGTCATGGCCTGTCTGGGAATCGAACCCACGACCCTCCGGTCACAAGACCAGTTCCCTAACCGCCAGGCCACAACTGCCCCCATGACTGCACTATATACTATAGTATAGTATATAACAATATAAGTATAGTGTTACTTTGTTTACAGAGCCAACAATATTTATTACTCTTTTTGACTTTGGATGTTTAGAATATTTTCCTGCTTTGACTGTAGTTTGACCTGTTAACTGTGTAGCCTATCCCTAATGCACACATGCCCGCAGAATTTGAAGTTTACTTGTGAACTCATGGCTACCCTGTGGCTGTCAACCCACTGGCTTGTGTGAAACAAAATACAAATGTCACATAATTATATATACATGCAGTTATTAAGTTGCCTAGGTGTTGTGAAGAATTTGAATTATTTGGGTGGTTTACCAGACAATACTAGAACGTTATTGTGAAAATGCCATAGGCTCTACATATGAACAATATGTTTAATCACATGTGGCTTTTTCTTAGCATTATTTAACAACTGCAGTACTAGCAATATTAGCTTGCTTTTAGTTGCATATAAACCAACTTTAGGTCAAACTGTTGAGGCAAGGGCCACTTTCACTATATGTATATGTTGTTAATAATACTAACAAGTCTGATACCTTTTTCACTGTACTCTGGAGGATGTAGTCCCTATTAGCACTTTCAATGCACACTTTATTTAAATTGTTAATACGATTATTTGTTAAGTAAACTATTAACTTACTTCATTGGATTTCTAATTTTCATAATAGGCTGACCCATTGTAGCCCTTTGTAGTACTGCTTAAATAATGTTATTATTTTACAGATATATCATGCATTGCATATTTCTGTTGACAGTAAGGTTATCTAACCTTCAAGAACACACTACAATTCACAGCTAAAAACAAAGATTCAGTAGAATATATTAGTGTTTGCTGACTTGTTCTTAAGGAGCTCTCTCTCTCTCTCTCTCTCTCTCTCTCTCCCCTCACATGCAGTAAGGGGTCTACAGTCCTGTGCCCTGGTTACAGCACACTTGAGTGGAAGTAGGAGTTGTAGAGTGGCCCCACTTACCATGGGCGGTGTTGCGTAACTGTACGGATGCTTGGTGCTAAACATCAGGTGATGCACAGAAAAAACGTGGTTTAACTCTTGAGTACCCGGATGGACAAGACACAGGTTGTCCAAGATCTGGAACTAATATAGGGGACACGGAGACAGATCCAATAACCAATGACTGTGTGGCAGAGTTTCGTCCTACTTTGGCCACGTGGTGCAGAGGAAATAAGCATGTGACAGTCTCATCATTTTATCATGAAATGTACATTAAATTACATGTAATACAGTAACATTGCTTTAGGTGAGGTTTAACACAACCTGCTAATCACAAACAAATACTTAGTTGTGAACCTGCTACATTCCAAAACGTACTGATACTCATTCTTTTGTAAAAGTGATCTCTACATAATCAAGCAGACTTGAAATGAAACCAAAAATTGTTGTTGAATTCCAGGAAAATATTAATTCAGACAACTTCTCAGCAGCCTCCATGCCTGACACACACTAACACCTAAGAAATGGAGGCTGTCACAGGGAAGATCAGTGACTTCAAGCTGTGGTGCTGAGCGGAGGCGAAATGAGTTTTCCCTCTCGATGTGACCTTTGCCCCCTCTTCATGCCATGCTCGCGGACACCTCAGTGGACGACAAGGCTGAGTAGCCCAGGTCAGCTTTGGGTCAGCGCTGCTAGGACACAGTGCCCTGCCTGGAAGTCAGCCCCAAGACTTATTACCCAGATGCCCTTTTCCAAAGAGCTTGGGAAAAACAGCTCTCCCACACACTGGAAAGGTAAGGCATTTTAAGTGGTGCCATTTTATTTCCACTGGGGCTCTTTGTCCAAAGTAATCAGACAAAAGTCAGTAGTTTAGACTGCAACACAAACATGTAGGTTTATGTACATGTAAAGCAACTTTACGTTGCATGACACAAGTAAGCAGACGACTTCTAATATTACATGTGATGCATGATTTTTAAGCTTGGTTAATATTTCAGGTCATGAGATTGTGAGCTCTCATGAAACATCACATAGTTTTAGGACAGTTTTGTTTTCCTCTATGTATTTCGAGAACGCTACGACGTTATATATTCCCTCCTCTCATGTTGGAGGACCATGAAACAGCCAGATAGCAGGGTTGGTGAAATCCCAAATCACATGGTCTTCCTCTCTCCTGGCCCTCTGGAAATTTCACAGGCGATTTCACTGTCAAGATGGACAGCTTATGACGTGTGAGTGAGCAGTGGAGCATTGCAGCTCAGTGTGAAGGTCTGGTGAGTGAGAGAGGGAGATGGGAGGGGGAGGAACAGAGAGAGAGAGAGAGAGAGAGAGAGAGAGAGAGAGAGAGAGAGAGAGAGAGAGAGAGAGAGAGAGAGAAGCAGAGTGCAGCATGTGTGTGACCACGTCACTTTGCCACTTTATCATGAGTGTGCATGGGGCCTTGTTATATTTTGATGCTGTGATGAGTGTAAATTTAATAGTGTGATTGTATCTGAGAACATTTGTCTCTGCAAGCATTTTTCTATACAAGAGTACATAGTGAATTTGTGCTCTGAATTTAAGCGCTTACTAACCCTAGTATCTTCGTAGGCGGCTGTGTAATATATAAGCCACTGTAATCTTATTTATGCCTTTGTATGAATTTCAAATGTTATAACAGATTTGATTGACTAAAGAATATAAGATTGTGTGTTTGTTTTGATGAATCCCTTTATATTGGTACAAGTGATTAATAGCCAGTAGAACTAGGCTGGTTGGGAGAAGTGATGGGTGCAGGTAGGGTATGACAGGAGGGTGGAGGTGGGGTTGGTGGTAGAGATGGGCGCTCCATTAGGAACTGCGGTGATTTAGAGAGACTCCTGGAAATGGCCCAGCACTGGGTTCCTGCCGATGTCAGCACCAAGACCTGATAGGTTCCATGGGGGAGGGAATAAAACACAACCCCAGTCTGAGAACAAAGGAGCTTCCACACCACAACACCAACTCGTTCACAGCTAACACTGCAAATGGTGAATAATAGAAGCTTCTAGGAGCCAGTTAGCAAGACATGATTGTGTGGTGTTAGCATTATGCTAATTGCTCCTCACAAGCTTTTGCTCTTTCGGAGTCTCATTCCCCTTTTGGGGTAAAGCATTATTTTAATTGCAAGAACTATTGTAGATTCTGCTGCTTAAGCTGATGTGATTTTAGATCAGCTGTGAAATATTACCACTGGTGTGCAATGTCTTGAGTGAGCAAGAAATCTGACTAAATTTATGCTATAACTAATTCTTCCAGTGTTTGAGTCCTGCAAATGTAAACAGATAAAACAATGTAAATTTAACCATTAAAGAATATTTGTAAGATATCTTTATCAGGTGTTAATGACAAAATGGATTCAAATTCATTTTTAATGACTGTGAAGGTGTCCACACTCTAAAGATAAATTAAGACTGTGAACTACAGAGAAAGTCTTTAGAGGATGTTATTTCAGCAACAGTAATAAGACTTGATCTCCTCTGGAAATAAGAGAAATGTAGTGCAGTATACCCCAGCAAGGGAAAGATAACAATCAAGTTGGGTTTTATACAAGTGAGGGCTCCTCTGAGACTCTTCACACAGTGCTCCCACACCTGTCTGTTTTCTGCAACTACCCACAAGTCCATGGGCTTCAAAGAGAAGTGGTTTCTCACACTTTCTGTTATATTTTGTCCTCTCCGGAGGAACCAAGAAACAGGAGGGGGAAAGAAATAGCTTTTTCCTCTTCCTTGTTTGAAGGAAGAGTTATGCCTTTCAAGTAATTCATCTATCATTAACTTCAGTTTGGCATTCCCAGCAGTTGGCATGGTAATGACTGGGTCGTGTACGCTGCCCCCTCCAGTTTAGAACAGACTTCTAGAACATTCTACAACAGGCACGAGGACCATGCAAAATCTCTTGTGTAAAATTTCTATACTTAGCACTTGAATATTATATCCCGTGATGCACAATGTAAAGAAATGTGATCTGTTACCATTTTCATGGAAATGTTATGGGGTTGATGTTATTGTGCTATAGTCATATGGCCTATTACATATGCTAGGGTGACCAAACGTCCGTATTTCACGTCCTGTCCCGGGCGTCCCGGGATATTTTTTAAAACTGTGGAAATGTCCTGGTCTTTAAATTACGTTAATCGGGCCATTAATTCTACAGGCACTAGGACCCTGAGCCTCATCAGTTGAGCCTTATTAACACAACAAAGGTAACAAGTACGATGCTGACCACTCCTGAACTAGCTGCTATTTCTTGTTCTCTCCCGCCTTCTTACTAGTTCAGAGATTCCGAAAGTCCTGCGAGGCACACCGACAGGTAGCGGCCTTGACTTTTTTCAGAACACCCTAATTGGATATTGTGTGCATCATTCCATCATAACCACGCAGCTCTCCCTCTCTTCTCTCAACCTCCCACACACACAAGCACACACTTTGTTTCCTGGCAACGTGCAAGCGTGGGGAAAATTTCTGAAGTGCTCTCGTGTCGCTGAAGGCTGCGTCGGCCGACAAGCACGACGATTCACCAAGTAGCTGAACGCAATGCTTCGGCAGAGTGTGGAACGGCAAAACGTCCAAAAACATTTTTTAAAAGTGCGTTGTACTTTGATTCAGTGTAACGTACAGCTTTACGACACGTTTTGACACCATATATTCTGTCACAATAATTGTATAGGCCTATGCTGTATAACACAAAACACACGCGCACTACAAACCCGATATAAACGTTATATTGTAGACGTTTTAAATTTTAAATTGTTTTAGATGCATTTAACGTTAACGCACAACATGCCGTTTTGGCATGAAATAGTACGAAAAGCAGTTTTGAATGACGGTAATGGGCTCCACCTGCTTGGCTTTACAGCCAATAAATTTTAATAGTTGTCAGGCAATTTATGTTTAACAAGATCAGATCAGACCCATTCACAACAGAATTAATGCACGACTCTTCCAATTCATGTGTAGCCTGCTTTAGTGAGTGTAGATTCATAATTTTTATTACTACTGCAAAAAAACAAGGCAGTTACATTTTAAATTCTTCTAAAATTGCACTAAATATGGTATGGTTTTTCTGCTTTTTTATGGTGTGGTAGATTACTGCATCATTAATTGTGCAGTAAAGGTGTGATACCACCATACCTATGCGGAATCAAACGCGTTTAATTTGTTAACCCTTTGCGGATTGAACAGCTCATTATTATGCCACCTCAGCTGCGCTAGTTAAGACTGCCTGCGCTGTGGGAGATCTTAACACATTGTAACTAAAGAGTTTTGGGACAACACATTTTCTGGTTGTCTTACATGTGGCACTTAAGTGTCTTAAGTGTATCTGATCACTCAGAGAATTTAGGTTATACTATTATATGGCCTCTTACAATTACACTTGTGTTCCATTTAGGTTTGAGAGTCATCGTGTTGTCACTTATATATAAATAACAATTATGCACTAAATGACTCGTATTTTACTCGTAATCGCTATACTTAAATCTGTTGAACTAAAATGGTTGTATTGCTGAAATTACTGTGAGGTAAAAGAATAGAGCTAGATATTTCAAAATGTTCTAAGAGCTGATGCCTTAAATATGCATTACGTATAGCCAAGGCCTAAGGAAGCTTTTTAATGGAAAATTACCATCAAGAGTGTATTTCAGGCCAGCTATTGGCTGTATTTGTATCCAGGAAACTGGCCCTAAGAGATAGTCATAGCCCTGAGGAGTGATCAGGAAGCTGACCAAAAACTTGCTTATCATCAATGTCTGAGGCAAAATGAAACAACTCCAAAAAAGCTTTCAGATTTCAGACTACTGACCTATCATCCTAATAATGCCAAAATGTCCCAGAACAGGAAAAAAGCCTCAGAAGCGAAAGGGTTCAGAAAATGTAGTATACAATTTTGCTTTGTAATAATAATATACACATATCAGTATACATTTGTGAATATTTTAGTAACAGTAAACAATAGGCAAAAGGCATTATTGGAAAGAGGGAGAAGAATAATAAAAACATATAAAGCAAAAGGCTGGAACTGATTTTAAGTAACCAAACATATTAAACACTGTATAATATATCTCCAAAGTTAAATATTGTATATAAAAGTGCATACAATGCCAGAAGCCTGATCCAACTAAAATCCTTTTGAATTTGTAAAAGGTCTGCTCACATTCATTCCAGTGAAGCTTTATCTTTTCCACATGAATTTTATTTAGTGTTTAAATTTGAAAGTCAAATGGAATAGGTCCAGCCTAGTGCCACAGCTGTAGCAGGGCCGGGCATGCCAATAGCACAGAGGAATAATAAATACTACACGCTCATCTACTGCTCCACACCGCCTGCAGGGGATACCAATATTGCACACAGCAGCCTCCTGGATTATGAGGTGTGGGAGTGCATTTCACCATTAAAATGCACTGTGAGAAGAATCTGGCTGTACTAGTGTAGATTTGCAAAAAAATAAAAATAAACCTAAAAAATAAAATCTAATAAAGTCATAGCGTTGGCCACCATGTCCGTGTCTCGTGTGACACATGGAGTGCCCAGGACAGTGTTTTGTTCCTCACATTCTGCTGGCACAGAGTTGCATCTGTGCTCTTCAGTCTTGTCCTCTCATGCAGCTCAGGTTCTGACCCAGTCCACCAACCAGCTCGCCAGGACAGCACGCCACCAATCACACCCTATCTGCCATGTCAGGAATCGAATGCAGTGCATGTATGTATAAATAGCCTTGGGTATGCTCATCTGCCTTTATCTCGCCTGCTCTCCGCACCTTTGGCCGAAGACACTTCAGGGAACCGCAAATCACAGGAGTGTCCTGCAAACCCAAAGGACGAGTACTGTTTGTTCGGCTGTGTGTGTTTGTTTATGGGTTTCTCTTGCTGTGTGTGTCTTTCTTTTTATAGGGCTCTATTTCTGTCTGTATATACATGTGGGTGATTCGGCTTTCACCTATTTCCACTGTGTGCACGTGTGTGTTTGTGTGTGGTTGTGCATGTGCGTGTGTGTGTGTGCATGTATGTGTGTGTGTGTGTGTGTGTGTGTGTGTGTGTGTATGTATATGTATATAGCATTTCTGGTCTGACTGTAGATTTTATTCTAATAGAGGTCCTCTAAACATATCCTGCCATATGTGCAATGCTAAAGATGCTGGTATTAGAAAACAGGGCAGATTAAAGGGACTCTGTAGCCAGATGCACACAAGCAAAAATCACACAACATAACCTCCCGCCATCCTTAATGAAGTGATTCATGTATGACACTTCGTTGAATGGCTGTTGCGCTGGTCCTCATCTGTGGGAGAGATGAGATGAAAGAGAAGGAAAGACTGCAGGTCCTAAAAAGGAGAAGTGAAGAACGGCCGTGTGGGACTCGCCCCTTTATGAGTTGTGAGAAGTACAGCAGTAAATTGGGAAGCTGAGAAGGGGGTGGAGCCAATTGGTGCAAGGTAGTGCAAAGCTGAGAAGGGGGTGGAGCCAATTGGTGCAAGGTAGTGCAAAGCAACCTCCTGAGCTGCTCCAAGTTTGGAATGAACATGCATGTGTCCTTTGTAATTATATCTCCCAGAATGGAGGTAAAAATGAGTGGCAGTCTCGACTGTTACTATTCAGTGTGTGTATGAGGACAAGTGGACCTGTGGCCCCCATCGTGAGTAGAATCTGAACAAAATCACTCACACTTGCATGCTATGTTCGTCTTGTGTTCAGCCAGCACTGAGAACACCACGGGTCATAGAATGCAGACTGAAAGGTCCTCCCAGAGTGCAGTGGAACAGGTTTGACTCACAGGGGCACACTCGGAAATGTCACAGATGTTAAGTAGCAGACTGCTGATGCCAAAGGTTAGCATATGGTACCTATGCAGAGTTATGACAGAGTGACCATAACTAGAGACTTGGGTGAACGAGCTTATAAAACAGCAGCCTAATGGCAAGGGTGAGTTGGACGTTCTATGAGTGGACTAGTGATGCAGACAAATGAATGCTGTCGTGCAATCAAATAACTGGACTAAAGACAGAATTTAGCATGATGCTAGCAATAGCTGTTAGAGCAGCTGAACCGGACACCTGTGGCTCACGTGCCACTGCTATCTCTGCACATCGACCCGCAGTAAATGGCTGAATGCAGAGACTGAATTCACAAAGGAAGGTCCCCCTCTGAGTCTCCATGCCAGCTCCCACCGCCTCTGCGGGCTCCGAAATAACGTGCTGCGCTATACAAGAGTGCATGTTTCAGCTGACTCATGGGGCTGCCAGAAACACACTTCAGTGCAGTCGCACTGGCGCACTCTTGCCCTCTGCTCACAATAGCACCCCCTCCCCTCCACCCCCCTGCCCCAGCCTGTGTCCAAACCCCCTAGTGTGTCCAGAGAGCCACCGCCTCATTTCTGCCTCATTTCTGACAGCTCGTCACATGCAGCCTACACAGTGATCATCATCACATGCACACACATATTCTCTTTCTCTCTCTCCACCCCCTCCTCTCTCTCTCTCTCTCTCTCTCTCTCTGTGTAGTGCAGAGCAGATGCACCCCCCCCCCCCCCCCCCTCCATGTTCCCCCCAACCCAACCTCACTGTTTTCCACTTGCACAGAACATGGGGACTTTCAGTATAATGCGAGGCTGCCCTTGCCCCTGCTGATACAGGTCTCCCTTTATGTAGTCTGTAATCAGAGCTTTTCTGGCTGGCCCAGGCCTCCTCTTACCCTGAATGGGGCAGGCTGGGCCCCCTCCACTGCATCCTGAGCTTCCACACTGCTTAGCTCGGCACTATGATTATAGCAGGGCCTGTGGTGAGCAGCCTGCATTTGTGCTGAGGAGACACTGGGCCACAGGGCCACATCACAGTCACCCCACATGCAACACATACACACACACACACACACACACACACACACACACACACACACACACACACACACACACACACACACACACACAGGACCTACAGAGATGACTGATGGCTCATACAGGAGGAGAATGTGAAGCAAGGTGCTCGTAGAGCTTGAAGATACAGTTGAGTGCAGTAATTACTAACAATCTAAGGTCATTCATTATGCAAAGGACACCAGTACCAAAAGCGTAATATTACATATGTACTGGCTTTCATAGTATAGCATGCTCTTCCTGTCCATTATGTCATCTCTGAGGACCTGTCCCTCTGACTGAACACTACTACATTATTCCAGAAGGGGAAACCTGTTCCTATTGATCTCTCTAGTAAAGGTCACCATGCACCAATGTGATTTGAGAAAGATTTTTTGCATCAACAATAAATTCATTTGACTACTTGATATAGCATAATAAAACTAATGGTATTCGGTGTGTGATGTTTTCTGAGTGCCTGATAATCTTGCTGCGTTTGCATTGTGTTGCATTTGCGTTGTGATTGCGTTGCGTTTGTTGCGTCTCATTAACCTCGCGCTTATGTGACGTGCTGGATCTCGTAGGTAAGTCTGTCTAAAAAAGGACAGAATAGAGAGGACTGCCAGGACTTCCTGTGACTCACTTTTTGTTTTTTCATTAAAATATTACGTAATCGTCCTGTCCAACCTGTAAGTAAACATTAAGACGTTGTCTCATGCCTACACCCTCCCATGCTACTTTTTGTTTTTTATTGCTTTAATTAGAAAACTGACTCATGCCCACGCCTTCTCTAGGGAGCAAATTAATATGTATTCTTACAGGATACATGCATTTATTTTGTGACAGCGAAATATTGAAGGAAAAAACATTTGCTGTTAATTGTGGTTAGATGTAAAAGAGGCTAGGTAAAAGGTAAAAGAAGATATGACTAGAATAAAATTGTATGTGATGTGTGTAATACTGAACATAAAGAAGAGGTGGTCATATAGGTAGGGTCCCCGGGATCTGTAATGTTATTGGTCATTTTGTTTTCCTTTGTGGTTGTTGCTATGAAGATAAATAGAGATGATTAACCGCAGTCACCAAAGAAATGTCTTCCTCACTTTCACTCTTTATATTGGTGCTCTTATGTTTAGTGGCTTGGCACTCTGCCAACTGAAAAAGAGCTGGGGGGAAGAGGCAGACAGAAAGAGAGGGAGGAAGAGAGGCAGACAGAGAGAGAGAGAGAGACAGACAGAAAGAGAGAGGGAAGAAGAGAGGCAGACAGACAGACAGAGAGAGAGAGAGAGAGAGCAGCAGCAGTGACACGTGGTTGTCTTTTCTATCACTCACGTTGTTAGAGCATACAGTTTCCACTGTGCCTTTGTTTTTCATCTGTGCTAGAAACCCCCATCACTTTTCCTGTATAGAAACAAGCACACAACCTGCATGCAGTGGAGCTCCAGAGGCCCATGGGAGCTTGTTTCCTTCTGCATCCTCACCGTGCTTTCTTCTATTATAATATACAGCTATAGGACTAAAGCTGGAACCTCCTTTAAATAACATTTATTTCAACCACAAAGCTTCGTCTATACTGCTCTTCGTATTCCATTTAGAGAGTTCTAATTAGCATGAAAAAAGTTATGCGTGACAGCACAGGAGCAGCTACACAATGCTAAATTCTGAAGTCCTGATCTGTAGGCCCT